>NW_027175931.1:23839549-24394549 GCF_023055335.1 Clinocottus analis
CGTTCATAAGTCTGACCTTCACCCCAAAGCCACGTCATCACCCTCTTGTTCCACGTTATTTCAAACACATGCATAACATCACGTGCAACATGAGTCCCACCTGGTGTGTTCAATACTTTTGGGTGTTTTTAATAACATTGGCATTGACTATTGTGTTACCAAATCTGCTTTGGCTGCTATGCAGGTGTTATATTTACTTTTCCTTTATGTGTTTCTGCATCTTGGTGGGTGGACACCTC
Organism: Clinocottus analis; assembly: GCF_023055335.1. NCBI lineage: Eukaryota > Metazoa > Chordata > Actinopteri > Perciformes > Cottidae > Clinocottus > Clinocottus analis. Next base: position 23,839,789 of record NW_027175931.1, read on the forward strand.
TAGTCTCTATAAGTGCCTTCTGTCAATGGACATAGACTCACACGCTCACTCGTCTACACACCCACACACACCCTCGACTCGACAGAAAGTCAGACAATCATATGTATGCTCCCTTCTCAGTCCCTCTGACACACACACACACACACACACACACACAAACAAACCCGGAGCTCCGGTGGGATTAGTCTGGCAGGCAGCGCCTCAGAAATGAGTGGAGGTTTTCTGCAGCCGGTCATTAAAACTGCTGACACCTCCACATCCAAACCTCCACTGAAATATTATGCAGTGCAGCAGCCGAGGACAAACCGCCGCGTCCTGCCGACAAAAACACTTCAGACTTTCGCTGCACAAGCCAGACGCACGGCTCAATGTGATCCAACGTGTTCCTACAACGTTCACTACGCTGGGGGCTGATGAGAAGGTCCTGGTTTGGGTGAAATAAGTATGTCTGTTTTGTAAAATAACTACGCTTGTTACGCAACTGGCATGAGTAATGTCCGGGCGTTACGCAACAACAGTTGAATAACTACGCTGAGTTTGTTTCTCAGGGAGCACGAAGAGTCTCCTGGGTGAAAGTCCTGTGTTCGTCTGGTTTAGCTCCAGCTTTGCTTTCGCGCTGTTTCGAAGCAGCCGAACACAGAGGGCTTCACATCGGAGTTAGTTTAAAGCCCGGTGCGTCCCGAACAATCAGACCCCGAGGGGCACTGACCAAGTATTTGGTATTTGACAAAAATAATTCATGCATTTGTAAAGAAAGAACACAAGTCAGAGAAATAAAAAGAGCAAGCCCATAACAACACATGGTCAGGATTTAGTGGTTGAAGATGACGCTGAGGGTACAATTACACAATCTCCTTTTGTTGCAGATGTGGGGGAAGAGTTGAACAAATTAAATTTGCATTTGTCAATGAGCAATGCAAATGCTTTACCTCATAGGCCCGGGGTTAAAAAACAATACCAAAAGCTGACGTTACAAATGGGGCCGAACGGATTTAATAAAAATAATCACCGTCTGGAAAACAAGGAACCAGTTTTTGCTCCGTCATCCAACAGCCTTTCAGGTACACGACAACAACGCAGGTGCTCAGCGACCAGGCACAGCATCATTCATCATGTGCTGCGTATCGGCTACTGCAGAAAGCAAATAAGTTAGTCATCCACACACACACACGCACACACACACACACACACACACACACAACGTGTCTCATTCATTTCTTTCCAAAATTACAGTAACAAGCTCTAGTGATCTGATCAAGGCCAAATTAAGACGTGTTCAATAAAGCACGATGCTGGAAACGTCACAGGAAAATGTGACACTTTTATTGAAGTCATTAATTTTCCCTGCGGGGCGTCGGGTTGAGCTTACGAGGGCTTTGAAACATGGACGGCTGCACGGCCACCCGAGCATGAAATGAACAGCCTGCAGGATTAACTACCTGCAGCCTTCGAGCCCCTCCCCCCCCCCGTCTCTGCCTCCGGCACTGGACTGCTGTTATCTTACCCAACTCACTTCTTTCCTTGCACCACACTCCTGCTTTCCTTTCCTCCCACATGCCGATAACTGACTTCCTCGTTGCACCAGCTGGTCAGAGTGTCAACGACACACAAGCTGGACGCACTGGGAGGTTAAGCGGTGGCAAATGAGCCGATGCACAGGGCCCTTTGTAGCTGCGCCGCCGGCTTTTACCCAAAATGAAGGCGTCGAGGCAGCGACGATGCCACGTGGAGACATTCCGGTTCATGTTTGGCGGCTTTCCCGCTAAGCTCGTAGAGATCGCTGATAGTGAAGACATCTTCCTTTTCAGTAACACCGGGCGTAGTTCTCGATTCCCACAAAACAGATTTTAGAAGAAATGGGACTGGAATGGGACCCGGAGGAGAAAGATGATATGACAACGGAGCGGGAAGCGATTCATCAGGGTGCAGAAATGTCTCGAGGACGTCAAGAACTTTTGTCCTCAACGTTTGTAATATCACTGCTCGGTGCTGCGATGGTTGATGAGTGTATTTGTGTTTCTTTGAGGAATCTATTGACCCAACTGGTTGAATATTTAGTGACCCTTGATACGTTTTACCCATCCAAGTGTTTTTGTTATGCAAGAAAATCTATGTAGGACTTTTATTTTGAAAAACAATTGTGTGCATAACGCAGGTTTCCTATGAACGGAACAGATATTTGATTCCCTCCCTGGGACAACAAATTATCCCGACACACCCGACCAGCTCCGCATTTGTTATCAACCAACCAATTTGCATCTGTTTCACTCAATGGATGTTTCAAACCACAACTGTATTGCAGAATATGTTTGTCATGTACTCCAAGTCTCCAATTTCCGTATTTGCATTGTAAAATGTGTTCCAGCCTGTGGATCCACTTTTGCATTTAGTTTTTTTCTGAAGAGTGAATACTTTACTACTAACTGTGTAGATTTCTCTTGCAGTAATCCTTTATTAAAGTGGCGTATTGTTGGCTGACTCACTTCACAAAGGAACAAAGCTGCTGTCATTGTGTGCCGTACACCTTGTATGAAGAACCTTTTCATTATTAGGCTTGTTTTGTTTTTAATACTTTGCATTACTGCAAACAGACTGCTGGTCAGAAGTGAAGCTGGTTGATTGAGTTCAGGAGATAGAAACTTGAAGTTCACATGAAAGAAGAGCTAACGCTTGAGTGTGTGTAACCCATCCTTCACATCCAGTCTCCATATTCCCTTCACGAACAGGAGAGACCGATGAAAGACACAAACAAGGGTGGAAATTAGGGATTTGATGATAAAAAAGGAATCAGCTGTAAAATCCAGAATATTGTGGAACTTGCCAAAATGTTCCAGCAATTTACAAAAAAATCTGCCTAAAAAAATTGTGTCTATTTTTATTCACAGCTCAGAAGCAAAAACCTTCTCACTATACTCTTCAAAGACGAAGCAAAAAGCAGCATTGTTGACATAAACAAGAAGGCCGCTATTTGAGGTATTGAGATTTTGACTAAATTAAGATTAACATTAAATGTGCGTATATCTTTAATACATAATTCAGAAGTAAAAAAGTGCAGTAAAGAGCAGATCTCGTGTCTGCAATGACCACATCTTTATTGTGTGATTAAATGAATGCAACTAGTTCTGTTAAGCTGTTAAACATCTTCATTCAAACTCATTTTCAATTTCAATCAACAATTTTAACCACATGTTTAAAACTGTGGGAGAATATTTGTTATAATATGACGGTTTGTATTGATACAGGCAAACAAAACTGAAATGTAAAGGCAGAATATACCATGAAAACAACAAAACATCAACTAAACTCTCATCCATCTCTTCTTTCATGTCGTCATCTCTCTATAACATCGCCTCTGACAAATTTGATTGTGTTCGCTGTCTGTTTTGGAAAATGTTTTATGTCTCGGCTTTCAGCAGCTTGTTAGCTAGAAACAGTACTTTGTTTTCCTTTTTTATGTTTATCTTTAGTTTTAAATCTTTGCTTCTGTCTTTGCTTCATTCAATTTGTATCGTCTGTTTCTTTCTTCTTGCCGTTTCATTCCCTTCGTCCTGTAAACACGACTGTGTTTGTGCCGCGGGTTTTCTTTTTTTGTCCCTTGTTTAAAAGTGCTTCATACATGATTCAGAGCATTAATATAGCAGCAAACAACTGTTTGCCATGTAAAGAGTAGAGTAATGTCCACCTGAGCGGAGAACGAGGCGAGCTAGCGGCTGTTACAGTCGATTATTACACATTTCTGTTGCCCTACATGCAAACACTGTGAGCTCTCTTTGCACTTTTGCCAAAGTTAGCACTAGCAGCACCGTTAGCTGCGCTAAAAACAAAGTGGCCGCCATGTTGAGAGCCTTTGAGAGGCAATAGAAAGGCTCCCAATCTTGCATGGATGTGTTTCTTGTCTCCAAACATTTCCACTTTCTTATCGGCGTGTCCTGAACGAGCGCCACTGGCTCGCCGCTGTACTGACGCTCGCCGCTGCGGTGCAGCGCCAAAGCTTAGAAGACAAGGAGTTATTGTGCAGTAATGTCTACCCACCAGTAAAAGATGGATGGAAAAAGGTTAATGTTCCCAGGGCCAGTCTCATGACTCAGCAGCTGATGATGGGAGCAGTTATCTCTTGTTGTGCTCAGCGCCGGCGTCATCTCGTCAAACATGCATTGCGGTGACGGACTGTGTTTTCGGGCTGCGCCCTAACGGCAACACATCCTGTCCTGATGATTATTTTCTCTGATATTTGTCGTTGTGTGACATGACTGACCACATGTAGTCGTTAACTTTCTCACTGGTGACTTGTTCTGGAGAAACTGACTCACTAAGATATTTATTTTGTTGATCTCCACTGAATAAGAGCTCGCAGGTAATGTGCACCATTCTTATGTATGGTTGCTAACAGTTAATAGGGATTATTGAATCCGGTTTAACTCGCTAATATGAACAAGCCTCGCTGAAAGACCTGAGTAAGGATTATGATGAGAACGTGAGAGCTCCATGGTTCTCAAAATGTGTGGAAGTACTTTGAGTACAATTAATAGCACAAGAAACCAGAGTCAAATTGCTTCTAATCCTGTTTATTAAATGCTCCCTAAATGCAGATGCTTTACGTTTTAAAATAAGGAACCTCTCTTGTGAGTTTTAGACCGCCTGTCTTTTCAAAATAAACTTCCAACATAGGTTTAGTTTACTTTTCGGTTCACTGGCGTGATGAAACTACTTTGTTCAGTTAAGGAAAAGGTTGTGGTTTGGGTTAAAATGAGTATTGTGACGTAAAGTATCCTAAGTTTGTTCAGGAACTGAGTATGTTATGTAAGTTATGGTTATCGGTTTATTTGATACATCAAAGAGGAGAAGACCAATAGGAGGGATTGGGAGACAACATGCTCCAGTCACCCAACTGGGACCAGTGCAGGTCCATGTGACACCCAGCGTGCAACAATGTCCTGCTGGGCTTCACAAAAGCGACACAGGTGAGACTATGACCGACATGTTGGTCCCTGCTGATGACAGATGCTGACTGCTGCACTTTGCTGACTCACACGCTCAGATGTCATAGGAGTAGCATTTTACTCCAAAGATATTTTTTAAAAACTTGATTACTGTGCTGGAGACTGAGCCTTTTTTTAATAATACGGTCTGGTTGTTTGGTCCAGATGTACCCAGTCATCTTCACTGCGATCTAATCTGAAGTCACCGTCTGATGTGACTCACCTGTAAATGGATTAGGACTTTGATGGATCGCTGTAATAACCGTGACCGCACCGCTGGTGACTACTATCTGCCAGCACTTCCTACAGAGAATTTAAGCTGCTGGGCGGATCATGGAAACTGTAGAAAATGATCTAATTGGCAAACTATGAACTAAGGGAACGTTATTACAACAAATGCAGCGTGAGTTCTCAAAATAATTTGACCTAATTTTTAGATTAAAATATGTTAATGATCTATCTATCAAGAGATTGCATCCTCTGTGGTCATAACAGGATGCCTCTAATCCTAATGCACAGAGTATCATCATCATCCTCAGCCTGTACAGCTAACATAGCACCCTAACATGCTAAACCACATGTTTGTTCTCGCATGGCGGCGTGGGTTCCCTGCGAGTCCTCCGGCTTCCTCCCACAATCCAGAGACACGCAGCTCAGGTTAATTGGAGGATCTAAATGGCCTGCAGGTGTGAATGTGAGTGTGAACAGCGATAAACAGGCGACCTGTCCAGGTGAACCCTGCTTTCATCCAATGTCAGCTGGGATCGGCTCCAGCCTCCGAATGGGAAAAGCTCTTTGGACGATGAATGGATGGATGTGTGGATTCAGGAATACCAGAAATATGCAGCAGGAATTGAAAAATACTATTTAATAACGATAGAAGTTGTTGACGCGGTGCAATTGTTGCTTGTATCACATTTGAACTACTGTACAGCCTCGACTCAGACGCAGGAAAGGGACTTTAGTTGTTTTTATTCGACATTATTCTTTGTCAGAAGAGTTGCAGTTGTTTGAACCGTAAAGGAGAAACTGCTCTGTGAGCAGCGTGTTGTCGTATCGTTGCAGCTTGGAAGAGTTGCTCGGATGTTCGTGGTGGCAGCAGGAGCATCATGTTGTACTTGACTGTAACGCATGAGAGCACAGTTCACTGTACAGCCGTCGTCTTTAGCATGGCTGACACAAGGATAATTTCCTTGAAACATGACATGTCTAAATCAGATTTGTGAAATGTTTTACAGCTGGTTGAGGACTGCAGCCGCTGGCCTCGATCTGCGACCCCCATCCTGCCGTTTGTCTCAGCCGCTGGCCTGCAAAATATGTCTGAGCTCACCACAGATGGAGTGTTTTTGCAAACAATATTATTATTTTTATTTTTAAAGGGGTAAGGCAGTGACTGTCACAGGGACGTGGTTTTTCCAGGCTTCAGGCGAGCTGGCTGGGAAGCGCTGCAAACAGCCAGCTCACAATAGATCAGTATGGGGAACTGTGATGCGCGACATCTTGTTAGCAAAGAGAGGCCACAGCGTGCAGGATGGAATCACAAAGTTATATCTATTTTATAATTGAATTGTTTTCCACAAATACGCTTCACTAAAGGTGTCGGACAGCGTAGCAGCTGGCTGTGTTGCCTGTATCCGGGTAGGCACGTCCTGATTGGCGAATGGCTGCTCGTGATTGGACGAGAGTATTACCAATAGAGTCCAGTAGAGGGCTCCACCTGTGCTCGTCAATCTAGGGTCACAATATTGTAACCTTGGCCAATATTTCCATGGAGCGATTGTAAAGTTTTTTGGGAGAAGACTCTTTCAAAGCGCTCAGCTGTTCGTGTTTATTGATGCTTTGAGTTCTTTTTTCTTTTCTTTTTTTTGCAGTAATGGTGCTCTGGGGAATTACAGTTAGAACCGTTAAAGCAGAGCAGACCCAAACGAGCCCCGCTGGAGGAAGAAATAATGAAAACAACAAGCCATCTGGAGGCTTCTGAGTGCACGAACCAACAGTCGCTAAACTCACTGAGGTGTAACTCAACCGATGACATTTGTTCCTTCTGAACCAAATACTCTATGAAGGTCCATCCATTATCCAAATTAATCTGTCCATGAAGGTCTTAAACTCAAATTAAGTTTTAATGCCGAGTTCCTCCTGATCCAGTCACTGAGTCTGCACTTTCTGTCATGGAGACGATGAACCAACGTCCTCCCAACAAACCTCCTCTCTCCTCCTGCTGTGTTTATTGTTGCGGGGTTCGACAGGATGATGTCGGGGCTTTTCCCACCACACTTATGGGAGCTGACGCCGAGCCGTCCTCCCTCCTGTTTACAAGTCATTATGACGGTCGGGGCCCTCGGGGACGCCCGGACAGGAGACGCAGCCCAACTGTCGTCTGTGACGCTGTTGGCAGCTGTAACCGTTTCACATTAGATCGTCTCGAATTTCCTGAAACTTGATGCAAATGACAAGCTGGCACGCCAGCCAGGTGGGTGAGAGCAACTCAATATTTGCAGTTTCAGGTGAGTGAAATCCTGCAGCTCGCCGCTCGGTAGAAAAGTCCTAAATGTTTTAAATGGGCTGGACGAAGTGTTAGAAACACCTCGCTGGATAGTGCAACAACTCCACAAACTGCAGAGTTTGTAATGACCATGAAGTTGAATAAATATCTCTCTGAAACCGTTTCAACAGAAATTGAAGACTATAACATTTGTGACAGAAGGATTTATTGATTTATTGTATTTGTGTATATGATATTAGTTAGCAATGTCCTGTTATTACACATTTTGAAGTCAGTACCAGTGAAACACTCAAACAGATGCCACAGTAAGATACAAAAACAATCCCACACTCCTTTATTACATTTTGCATACTGTAAAAAACACATTACATCACACAAATGAAAACATAATTATTATTTCAGACTTTGCATTTAATCCAAACAATGTCCTGCTTCATATTAATTCCTGATGGTTCGCCTCAAGTTTCTCACCAAAAACTATTTTTTATAGAGATGAACACATCATAATGCAACGTCGGTATGTTGTTATGTTATGTTAACTGTGTCTAATTAAACCTTATCGCTTATCGTTTCTGCTGTATGAGACCTGGCCACATGGGAGAGTCTGTTTGAAAGCTGTTGTGCAAATGTTTTCTTTTCCATAACGGCTGTGAGTGAAAGTGAAAAGTGAGTGAAGGTGAAAAGCATCATACAACTCTTTAATATATCTGTTGTGAAAAGAAAGCAGAGTTTATCATCTTAAGGAGGGGAGCATTATGTAAAAGTGTGCGGGAAGGGAAGAGATAGAGATGGCGTGCATAACATAACGCGTAAGCCAGAGAAGATGGAAGCATCAATCATTCCTTATTTAATTGAGGAAATTCCCTTGAGTAAAAAAAAACAGCAAATAAAACCGAGCAGCACGAGTTACCGCTGACAGACACTGCTCAAATACCATTGGCCAGACTGTCACAACCAGAAAGATATCCCATTGCAAATATCATATCAGATATGGGACAGGGCCAACTCCTTATCTCAGCGGCCTGCGAAGCCAAAAACAACACAACAGCACTCAGGTGCTTTTGTGCGTTTGTCCGGCTGCATGTGGGTGAAGCAGAAGTAGAGCATGACTGCTATTTAAAGCTGCTTTGTCTTCCTATCTGATTCGTGGCTGTAAAAGCCTCCAGGAGACAGGGAGTTACTTCAGATGCTCATATGATTTGCACCACAAAAATGTGCACAGAGCAAAACACATTCTGTTCAATGCTATTTGTACAAAACAACAAACCTCTGCATCCTGGATGCTGAGGCTTTACATCTGCATCCACCTCTTTCCCCCTCCAGTCGAACGGTCACGGCTGTTCTGCAAGCATCTCCAAGGAGCAGAGCAACACATTATCTCCTCAAAAGCTTAATTTAATATCTCCGCTGTGCCACTGTGGTGGCGCTGAAGCCTCTGCACGATGCAAATGTTCTTCTCTCAGACACTTTTCTGGTCAAACAGCTCAATTCCACTCCAAGGTGGTCACAACCGAACGCTCTGGTTTTACGAGGACGACCAGAGATGCGAGATCTGAACGTGTTGCCTTGGACTTGTGAGATGCACCAAAGCAGAGATCAGATGGTTAACTTGTATACTCAATTGGAAGCGTATGTGAGTGGGAAGCCAGTGAGGGATCATGGACGTGTCTGGTTGAATAAAGTTAAAATGAAATACGGGCATCAGGTTTGTTTAAATGTTCAGTTTGTTGTTTGTGTGGTTGTTTGCATTCACAAGGGTTGGAGGCTATTCAATAAGAGATGAAAAAAAGGGTAAATTCTAATAAAAAATATTGCTAAATTAATATATCACTGTGTTTATGGTGCATTTTGGCCAGAGCACATACATGTGCTTTACCTCATGGTAAAAAAAAGGTAAATTGACATTCTCTAAAGGTAAAAGTAATGTACTTGTATAGAGTACTGCACTTATAGAAAGCTTTTATCCAGAGCACATTACAATTTGTCACCCATTCACACACTTCCATACACACACACACACACACACACACACACACACACACACACACACACACACACACACACACACCAAGGGCAGCAATCATTTAAGCCGACGTGAATTTGTTTTGAAATGTTAAGACTCCTCACTTTTCTTCTCACTGTTCCCGTCGATGACATCATGGACTGTGCGTGATGGACGAGGGTCGGAGTGGACCGGATTGTATTTATTGTCGCTCTTAGCACTAAATATGGCAATTTTATGGGAAACATGTTCCTGGTTTGGCTGATGTGACCGAGATGTGAAATATGCTCCCAGGGTTGCATAAAGAAAGAGATCATCAGTGACACGCAGCCAGAGGAGCTGACAGACTGCAGCTCTCGCTCTGCTGTTACAAACATGTTGGACGAGAACAGAGAACGCTCGCTTTAAAACTCCTCCATGTCTGTTTCATGTGGGAAACGAGACCTTCCGCCATCATTTCGTCGCATCATCATGACTTCAGGTCTCTGTTCCTGTACCTTCTACTGATTTCATCCCTTTAAATATTCTTCAAGCGGATCAGATTATTTTATCTCATGAGCTTAATCCCAAGAGAAGCATTCTTGTGACCAGATGGACACCAGTTTGAGTCGCCAGAGGAGTTCATTTAATTCACCCTCCGATGACTCAGCAGACAGTTTCAATAGCAGCATTAACAATAGTACAGTCAGATGCTTCGTACAGTCGAGGTCTCAGAGGGTTCCTGGTGTGATGGGTGTGTCTTTTAAATGTATATTAAAACTGATTGAATATTCAGGAGTCTGATTAGATGCTACCTTTCTGAAAAACGTGAGAAGGCAATAGTGAAGTTAAGTCTCCACTGAGCACATATGTGTAGTATTAGTTCTACACATATGTACTCAGTGATGAATGGAAAACACAAAACTGTGACGAGTGCAGCAGCGTCTGGGTCTAAAACAAGTCCTGAGTAGTTTAAAACCGTTTCATTTGGTTCTGACTTAATTAAGACTTTAAACCCAAAAACACACCATGGGATGGAAAAACATGTTTTCTTTAAATAGATGGTAAAACTACTCAGTTTATTATCGCTAGAAGCCGTGAAAAAAATCACTATCGTCATATTTACATCACAACACGTTGCTTAAAAATTGTATATTTCATTAAAAAACGAATAAACCATTTTACTCTAAACAGATCCTGTAAAATAACATAAAATGTGACGCTTGACATGTGAAACTTTGACTGCTGCTGAACACACAGAGCACAACCTGTGAGCAGAGGTCGTAAGCTCAATATATATATATATATATATATATATATATATATATATATATATATATATAGCAAGTGGAGCCGCCCCCAACATTGGAAACACTAGCAACCTGAAAACAAGTTGTGTAAATACGTTTCATAGCTTTTCTTGGAGAATGTTTGGAAAAGAAATTATCAAAGAAATAATTGTCAAAGAAATGCAACATGTGTTTTTGGCTTTTTTTTTCAGGGTATATGGCTTTGTCATTGAGTTTCACCACACAAGACATTAGTGCTTTCTACTTCTAGTTTCCATCGAGGGTGCAGGACTCGATGGAATATATATATATATATATATATATATATATATATATATATATATATATATATATATATATATATATATATGTATATATATATACATATATATATATATATATATATATATATATATATATATATATATATATATATATATATATATGTATATATATATACATATATATATATATATATATATATATGTATATATATATACATATATATATATATATATATATATGTATATATATATACATATATATATATATATATATATATATATATATATATATACATATATATTCCATCGAGTCCTGCACCCCTATATATATATATATATATATATATATGTATATATATATATATATATATAGTTCAAGGTTCATCGTTTCCGCTGTTACTAATGACGTCTATCATCGTCTCAGCCCACACTGAGATTAACAGCGTCAGTGTTGGAGAAAAGGTCCGATGGGATCCCCCCTCATGCAGGACAAGGTCGCGCTAGAGCATCTGAGGTCGTCTGAATTGAGTACAGTCCAGTCGGAGGATGCGCTCGGCCTGATCGGCGTTGCTGATGAGTAACGCCATCTGCGGCAAACGTTTGACGTCACTTGGTTTGCTTGAAATCCCCAGAGCTGTCCTCCAGTAGACGGACGCGCCATCAAGCGGCTGCCACAGTGTGTTTATGCAGAGCAGGTCGCAGCGGGAGACCGTCAACAAGTGTCCTTTGTGACGAGGCTGAGCCCTCAGAGTCCTCTGAACGTAAACTAGATGATCATGAACTCACAGGGCTTGGCATCCACTTTTTTCATTTCCCAGAATTACATCCGTTTTTTTTTTTTTTTTTGTGAATGTTCAGCCCTCAGTACTTTCGTAGTTTCTCTCTGTGGTTTGAAGTTTGAAGTTGAATATTTTGCATTCAGCTGCACGGGAACCGTGTCAACATTTCCTGATACGAGACTAAATGTGTTTATCACTTAATTAGCAAAGCTTTGTTAGCGGCTGTGCTTCAATAAAAACAAGTCTTCCGACACTGCAGGGAGGAAGAGTATAGCAGGAAGGAAAGATAACCGGGGACTTTTATTGTGAAGGTTATAGGAAGATAAACGTATTCGTCAATGTTTTTTAGTCGCAGCCGTGGTGTCGTACGCCTTCACCTCAGCACACAACAGAAGACCCCTTATGAAAACATCAAAAGTACCAAAGAGAGCTGCAAACGTCGGGAGGATAAGGTCAGGAAGAAGGAAGGGTGTGCCGACCCTGAGGTGGTCCACACAGCTCCATCGTGACCTCTTCTGTCTTCTTGTCCTCATTGTTTGCCAGAGAAGGCCGTACATCAGACCAACGAGACAGAAGAAAGGGAAAGACTCGTCCGACATGTTTAGTAAAGTTGAAGTGACTGAAATAAGTTTTCTTTTCTCTTTTGTGCTGCCAAAACTATTAACCCAGCAGCTAACAGGCTACCAAAGCTCTTGTGTTTGACTGGTTTAGAGCCGCGCAGCATGGATCCAAACAGATCCAATCACAATGATGCAATAAAGGTCATTTTTCCACTGTGGCTTGTGCCAAAGAAAATGAAGCGATTACGCCCCGTTGGGGTCGACCCTCAGATGCTGCTGACGCTGTTAATGAGGTTTGTTCACAAGGTCACCAGCTTTCAGATATAAAAGATCTGCTGAATTTCACTGTTCAGGGTCATTAATGACGGCAGTAATGGGAAAACCTTTTGCTTTTTAATGAGTGCAGCGTCTCTTTAAACTCCCCTGAGACTGCAGTGCCGACTGTACAGTACTAAATACAGGATTGTGTGTGTGTGTGTGTGTGTGTGTGTGTGTCCTGGGAGTGACTGAGTTGTAGGAAGTGTGTTGACATATTTGATAGTGTAGCATTACCGTCTTCCTGCGCCTACTGTTTGACTGTCAACAGGAATGTTTGACATGTGTTTGACAAACTTTGACTCCAATTAAACAAATCTGAAACAATAATTCCAGTTAATTAAATAAAAAAATGAAAAAACTACATCCTATTTGCTTGATTCTGACAATTGCTGGGTTGTGTCAGTCGGACCGGGCAGCAGCCTCCGCTTGTGTCCAGTGAAGCCGACACAGAAGGGTCTTAAAACTTGCAGTTGCTCTCCTGGCCATCAGGGGGCGACTCCTCGGGTTGCAAAATGTATAGAGGTCTATGAGAAAAGGACTTGTTTCCTCACTAAACATTGGAGAGAACATCACATGCAAACCCCACACAAAACACCTCTTCCTGTGAGGTGACAGTCACTACTTCAGCCCACAGGCGGAAACGTCTACTTGAAAAACACAACAAACAACAACAGCCGTGTGCGTGTGTGTGTGTGTATGTGTGTGTGTGTGTGTGCTCCCAACCTGCAGGACGTCCACACGGCTGCCTTGACCTAATCTCCTCTGGCGGCAGGTCAGACTCTGCTGTGTTGGACCAGACGGTCCACCACAGGTTGATCCAGGCCACCATTGTACACGTGCACATGCAGGCATGCACGTACATACACATCGCTAATGCTTCATCACCAATAGAGCTCTTGAAGCGCTTTCCAGTTACAGTATGTGTCTGCACAACTGTACTGGAACGCGAACAAGGTGTTGCATTTTTTTGCCCACGGAGAAACAAGTTCTCCTTGTGTTGTCACACAGGCAGTGTGATAAATTATGCAGCAATATTAGTCTACTGACTACTTCGTATCATAAGTAATTAGCTAAATGACTTGTCATATTTACATCTTGGGCCGAGCCCGACTAGCAGGAACCTCGGTGTGACACTCAACAGTCAACTCTCCCTGACTGCACTTGGATGGCACTTCCTTATCGCACTTTGTAGGATGGCTTCCTCCAGGAGGTTTCACCTTCTTGATTCTTGTTGTTCTGAGTTTGTATTCAATGCACTTTTATTGCACGTCGCTTTGGATATAAGCGTCAGCTCAATGAAATGTGATGTTTGACTGCTGCGGAGCTGCCGCTGACAGCGTGAAGGAACCTCCCAGTGAGGACTGGTGCTGCATACCAGCGCTCACACACACACACACACACACACACACAACACGCCAACATGAACCACACACAGAGTTGCGTGTGTGATAAACATCTGTAATTGACAGAACAAACTACATTTCTGGCGAAAGGGTGGGAGAAGATGTCACAAGCGCTGTTTGCTACATGCTGGGACACAAACCCATGGCACTCTGTGCTCGTCATGTCGCTAGAGCAACACGTGACACCCATGTTATCGCATGAGGAAGTCACTCTGAGCGCTCGCTGGGGACAGATGCGATCTCAGCACCGTGATAGTGAAGATCTGCGGCCGCAGGAGAGATACGACATTCAGTTTTTCTGTTAAACGTGTCTGACTTGTCTTTCATGTTCATAAGTTGCTCTGGTTAAAATGATCAAATTCGACACTCACAAGCTATACAGGTGTATAGAGCAAAAATGTATGTCGCTTTGGATAAAATATCAATATTTATGTTTTATATTTTCAATATGTGTTGAAAGGTTATATGTTCTATCCGCAACGTGTTTGTTGAGCCTTTAAAAAAAAAGTTAAGTCAGAAAACGGTTTATATTTATTTAAAATAGGATAAAATAAAAGAAGACTCGCCCATTTATTCCAATTAATCACATTTTTTGTATTGTACTGTCACGACATCCTAAAAAATGTGGACAGACATTCAGAGCTTCATTCAAAAACCTTGAAAGAAAGAAGCTTTAAATGTAAACGTTGTGATTCAGCTAATGGGTTGAGCCCTTTGACAAGATCGCTGTATAAACATCCCGACTTAACCCGTGTGTGTGTTTGTTTGTCCCGTTTGTCTGGACTACTGCGGCACTGGATCAGGCCACAAAGTCACTGTTCCACACCAGGTCTTCAAGCTCTGTTGATGTGTATTTCTTAATCCAATATCCACTTTACTTTGACAAACACTGAAGGAGAAGAAGAAGAAGAAGAAGAAGAAGAAGAAGAAGAAGAAGAAGAAGAAGAAGAAGAAGAAGAAGAAGAAGAAGAAGAAGAAGAAGAAGAAGAAGAAGAAGAAGAAGAAGAAGAAGAAGAAGAAGAAGAAGAAGAAGAAACACATAAAAGCTTCTTCGCTCCTCAGGCAGAAAAACTTTCATAGTTCCTTCTGAAATCTATCGATCTCAGAGCAACGGAATGAAAAGAAGCTGAAGAACACATAAACCGTTGGATTGAAAGCATATGTGTACTCATATCGGCCTTATTCAAAAATATCGAGGCGGCCCAAGATGTATAAACAGAAGCTGAGCTCAGGGCGGGAAGTGAGAAGTCGAGGAGTGACTGAGCTCTCTCTCTCTCTCTCTCTCTCTCTCTCTCTCTCTCTCTCTCTCTCTCTCTCTCTCTCTCTCTCTCTCTCTCATGTTTGGATGAAGGCTTACATGAAGCTTATCGTATGTCTCGGTCTCTCTGTTTGCAGCCAGGTTCCTTGTCTGTGTCCGTATGTTCTGTGTGATCAAACCAGATGTTGCAAAGTCTTTTCACAAATGTCACCAGATTAGCGTCTGCTGCTTCACTCTGTTGCATGAAGTCTTCATCTCTGTGCCGCTTTCTTCCACTTCCAGTCTCCCATCCCATCGAAGCAGAAGTCAACACATTGCAGAAAAGTGTGTTCATTACATTCACTTTAAATATACAAATATAAGTACTTCAAGTATACGTTCTGATTGCAGGAAGCCGTCGTGCATTCAAAGTACACTGCAAAAATTCAGCTTCCAAAAACAAGAAAAAAAAGTAATAAAATGAGGGAAATATTACTTGAAATAAGACAAATTATCTGCCAACAGAACAGCAAAACTTGACTTGCCAAGACTTCTTGAAACAAGTGAAATGCTCTCAAACAAAGAAGAAATATCTTGTGAATCAAAAAACAAGCGTATAATGCCTCGATTTAAGATATTTCATCTTACTTAGATTCAAATTTTTGCAGTGTATACCTGAATGAAATGTAGGCCACAGCAAAGGTGAACAGGAAATGAACAGTATGCCGCACAGAACTCATGCTACACATCGCTGGAACGTTTATATTTCTTTCCAAAGGCACCTCAAACTGTTTGACTAACACAGCTTTGATAAGGAGCCGAGGCCAGTTTATACAGAGATCTGATACTGTCAGTAACAGCAGCACACATGCACGGCATTGTGGGCCACCCACTTACACAATAAAGACAACTGAAATGTATTTCAGTCCGAACCAATCACATCAGGCCACTGACGTGATGTCACAGTACAGCCAGTGTTTAATTATTTACTTTAACAATAGAATACCCAAACTCGAAGGAAAAATGATGATGATGATTGTACATTCCTGTACACAAAATGTTTTTGTGTGTGTTTTTATTCAGTGTTCGATATTTGCTGCCGTGTGCAGCTGGATGTGTAAATCAATGGTTAAAATTGCAGATGCAATCACTGTCAACTTTTTATAACCTAAAAAGTGTCGTCAAGAGCTGGAAACTCATTGTCTCGAAATGTCCTTGAATGCATCGTCTGTTTCTGTTGAGACTAGCTGAGGAATTGCACCTCTCTCTCTCTCTCTCTCTCTCTCTCTCTCTCTCTCTCTCTCTCTCTCTCTCTCTCTCTCTCTCTCTCTCTCTCTCTCTCTCTCTCGCAGATCTTCAGCAGTTCAGAGTAAACGGACGACCTTTCGGCTCCAGACTGGTGAATCTCTGCGAAGCCATTCCTGTGTTTCAGAGCGAGCATCCCAGAGGAGTTGTGTGTTTCATCAGGACCTCGGGACACCCACACACACACACCCACACACACACACATTGATGTCCCGCCTCTCCCTATTACAGTAAACCTGGCAGACCTCTAATCTCTAAGCGATTGATGAGGTCCTGTTAAAGCGCAGGAGGCCTGGCACGGCGTCGATAAGGCAGCTTCACTCCTTTTTTTCTCCTCTGTGCTGAGGGATGCCGGAGCTGGCTTTGAAGCTCGAGAGAGGATTATGACATGACACGGCCCCTGGGCGAGGAGGACAGCGTTTCAAGAAACAGGAACCATGAAATGCCGCAGAAATGGCAGCTGTGTTTTCTTCTGTTGCTCCGCGTCGGACAGCCGCGTGGTAGCCGAGCAGGACGCCAGAGTCGGCATGTCACTGTCAAACTGCCGGAGCTGGAATAAAATGAAACTACAGAGGGACAGTCAGAGCTGAGAGTTGCTAAACACACACACACACACACACACACACACGCAGACACACAAACCCACTCAGAGCGTTCCACGCAGGACAATGTGCAACATCTCGTTCTGTGATGTGGACAGTCAGGTGGACCAGTTCTTCCAGCCAACGCTCTACATCATCGTCATCGTTCTGGGACTGCCCACGAATTGCATGGCCCTGTGGGCGGCCTATATGCAGGTGAGGAGGACACACACACACACAAACACACATTGAGGATATTTTTGCGAGGCTAAATATTTTTGGTTCGTTATGAAATTGTGGTTTCAAATGCACAATGCCACTTAGTTGACGCTGTGAAACGAGTACTTCGGTTTAGACAAAGTTATGTCAGAAGTCTAAACTGGTCTTCTAGTTTAAGGTCCACACAAGGTTTGCTTGACTCATTCAAAACAGTTACACACAATGCACGTCTCGCTCGCTCTAACACTTTTACTTCCACCTTAAAAAAAGAAACATGGGTGCGTCAACACACCCATGAAGCCACAGTGGTGCATGAAGATACACCTCTAAGACTCAGAATCAGTGCCATCGGGTCATGGCGTTATGGACGCTGGCTGCTTATCTTCCAGCATCAACACACAGATTTAACTCTTCGATGCGTGTGCTGGTTGCTCATTAAACGACGTGTATCACGATTTTAATTGTGTCGTAACCGATTTTGCGGGTAGCTTGTCTGACATTGCTGACCTCGTACACCTCAACAGAGCACGGGGCTGTGTGCTCCACGGTTTTCCCATACAGCAATAAACATTTCCAGTGTTTCCCACAGACAGTCAGTTTACTTTGGCAGCAGCGGACAGAATTGTTATTGACTTTTCATTCAAGCAAGTTCACGAGCTCATAAAAGTGAGGACATTTCAACATTTTCTTCCACTTCCGTCATCAGGGCGACTCCTCCTTTTCAACTCAAACTTTCTGACTCCAGCCCTGCCCCCAACACACAACCCAGCACGAGCCGGAAGAGCACAGGTGCATTATGGTTAGCGTAGTCGCTCGGTGGCATTACCTGCAGAGCCAGCAGCATTGTTAGTGACGACTGAATCCAAAACGCCAACCTACTAGATCTGCAGATGTGTCCGAACATAAAACATTCATCAATACTGAGTGTGAAGGCGAGCCGTCTCCTCGCAGGTAGATTCAGATCCATGTGCTGACAAATCAAATTATGAAAGGATGATGGAACTGCTGCGTCTGAAGAAATGATTTCCCTCTCACTCATTTACAAGCTGTGTTGTGGTTGCATGCGGCTGAGTTGCAGTCTATTACTAAGAATATGGTCATCTGTATGAGACAGGAAACAACATCAGACTTTGCATTTCTTCCACGTCTTGACATTCAGGAAGCGAAAAACACTTAATGTTTGTGTTTTATTTTCACATTTCAAAGGTTTGCATAAAAAGCAAACACAGACTGTCTTATTATATTTTCACAGATTAACTGTAATCTTTATCTTTATCCCTCTCTATCATTGCACCAGTCGTTTCCGTTTTGATCCGTTTGACCCTTTGAATTTGCATCGACCTCTCTCCCATCTTCCACCCTCGCCTCCCAAACCTTTCCTCCGTCATCTTTCCATCCTTCCCCTGGTCACATTCCTCCCTCCAGGTACGACAACGCAATGAGCTCGGCATCTACCTGATCAACCTGTCAGTGGCCGACCTCCTCTACATCAGCACTCTTCCTCTGTGGATCGACTACTTCCTGCAGCACGATGACTGGATCCACGGTCAGGAGAGCTGCAAGCTTTTCGGCTTCATCTTCTACACAAATATCTACGTCAGCATTGCCTTCCTCTGCTGTATATCCCTGGACAGGTACCTGGCCGTGGCATATCCTCTGCGCTTTGCCAAGGTGCGACGAATAAAAACAGGTATGTCGGCTTTTGAGAATGTATCCACTCTAAAACTAGCTCAAAAGCCTGTTTGATGAAATGATTGATGAATAAGTTGGTAGCTACATGGAGTCACTCAATCAATTCAATGTTGTGGACTTTCCAAGAGCACCCCTATATTCTTTTGATCCAGCAAAGCCTTATTCACACCGGCTATAGGAATGAAAATCTCTGCAAACTCGAGTATTTCTCATTTCTTTATTTCCCCCCCTGAACTTGCTGCAGCTGTCCTGGTCAGCGCCATGGTGTGGGTCATTGAGATCGTAGCCAACTCTGCGCCCCTCTTCCACGATGAGCTCTTCCAGGATCGCTTCAACCACACCTTCTGCTTTGAGAAGTATCCCATGCAGGACTGGGTGGCCGGGATGAACCTCTACAGGACATTTTTGGGCTTCCTCGCCCCATGGACAGCCATGCTCGTGGCCTACCGAGGGATCTTGGCGGCGGTGCGCTGCAACGTCTCGACAGAACGCGAGGAAAAGGCCAAGATTCAGCGCCTGGCACTGAGTCTCATCCTGATCGTTTTGCTCTGCTTCGGACCGTACCACATCCTCCTCCTGGTGCGGAGCGTCATGTTTCTGAGGAAGCCGTGCGACTGTGGCTCGGAGGAGAACTTGTTTGCGGCGTACCATGTGTCGTTGGCGTTGACGAGCCTCAACTGCGTCGCCGACCCCATCCTGTACTGTTTCGTCAACGAGGGGGCTCGGCACGACGTTGGCCGAGCCCTCTCGGCTTTACTGTCTGCAGCTTGCAAGAGGGGCTCCTCTTCCTCGCCATCGCACGGCGACATGCTCCACGCCGGCTCAGTGACTATCGATACGCCGCTGTCGGCTAAGAAGCAGACGTGTGTGTACGCCGACGGAGCCAAGACGAGCAGCTACAAGACAGAACTGGTGGCTCTGAAGGAGGAGTGTCTGCAGATGACCATCCTCGGTGTCAGGAAGTGACCAACCAGAAATAAACTAAGCAACTTGTCTGTAGTGACACTTGAGGACAGGTCCTGTTGTAAATCAAAAGGGAGCATCCGTTGTGCAGCCACCGTTTTAGCACAATCTGACAGACCGCCTGTCGGGCTGTTTGTCGCTTTCCTTGCGAATTTGGTTTAACGTTCATGACTTCAAGCTGTAGTTTGCCAGCCTCTGCGCAGCTGAACTGCATGCTAATGTTAGCATGCTAACATATTGCATTATCCTTAATCCCAGAGTGCAACTGAGGCTGACAAGGGTTCAGTCGTCAGCCTCAGCTGTATCCTCAGGAAGGGTTGTTCCAGAGCAGATTTTGACCTGCTGGCAGCGCTGTATGTAAAAGTCAGGGGATCACCAAAGTCCTCAGGGTTCAGCCTCAGGGGACCATGCATGTCTCTCCCAACTGTCCTCTTAATCTGTCCAGTAGATTTATTTCAATGACCAACAGATCCAAATACCAGCTGACCAGGTGTGGCTCATAAGAATCTTATCAAACACCACGAGGACAACGACCTGAGTGTCAGGAACGAGTCAGAAAACGTTCTTGAAAACTAAAGTGAAAGTATTGAAATGCTCCACATTCTGCATGAGTATTGTTCGTGGTGTAAGAGGACGTGTTAAGGATTGGGATTTGACACAAATGCCCCATTTTGGATTATGGAAGAAGAGCAGAAGGGTAAAAGAAGATATTCCCGATTACTCGTCAATAAAATGTTTTTTTGCTATTTTTAAATAAATGGTGAAGCCTTATGGAGTACCTCAGCTTCCAAACTGTGATAGCAAGAAGTATTAGAGTAGGAGGGCCTCTTACGTTGTGTGAGCAGTGTTTTATCTCTTTCAAATTCATAGGTGCAGAACTCCAGGATGAAAGAAACTTCTCAACCAAGCTTTTATTCCGCTGGGTTTGAAAGTCCAATGTGTCCGTTATTGCAACCACATAATGTTGATAAGAAAAAACGCCTTAACTGAAACTACGTTGCCTGAAACCATCTCCCAACCTCCCTCAATCCTGACTGCATGTGCACCATACTGTTTACATTCCTTTAACTTTAACTTTAATCTCATCACGTCGCGCAGGTTTTCAGATCTCGGTTCTCTCTGGAGGAACGATGTCGACGTTCAGTCTGGATTCAAGTGACACTAACCGATCAAAAGACTTTTCTCTGCAAAGTCAAACGTGTGTTGAGGAAATTAAGAAACACTTTACTGGATATCCACATAGGACCATCTACAGTGAATAAAAACTGACATTAAGCGTCTTTTTGTACATGAAGCTGATTGTTATTACTTTAAATATGACCGTTTTGATCCAACAACATGCATTAGCTGCCATATTTTGCCATATATTGAATTTTAAGTCTTGATGTCAAGTGAAAAGCGTCAGGGCCTGGGGAAGACAAGAAATCTTGAAAAATGTTCACGTGCTGTGCAATAATTACCATGATTTGACAAATCTTCTTTTTCCTAGTCGGCAGCTTGTTTTAAATCCCACAAAGAGTGACCAAACCGTCTCTTTTTTGTTGGTTTTGGCACTCAACCATTGGGATCCCCTAAACTTAAGGCTGCTTCTACAATGAGCGTTGAAAACTGTCCTCAGAGAGTCTCATTGCAGACTGGACACACACACATATAATCTATATATATATGCATATATATATAGATTAATGTGTCTTAATACTCTTTGCCAACACTGTGATTTCATGGGAGTTGGCAGTGACTGTCCATTTTGGCGAACAAATCACTTGTAAGGGTTATAAATGTTGTGGGAAGCGACGAGGTGACCCCCAGCGACGGCTCTTTCTTTAATGTTGTCTTGGCATGAAAACGCACTGATGTAAAAGCTCGCCGCTGCTGTGTACTATTGCTTTTGTTGTGCATCCGCATGTCAGTCTGAGAGAGGAGGCACCAGGCTTCCAAATGTGTATTTGTGCATCGACAGTGTCAGTGAGAAATAAATTATGCATATAAAAACCTTCGCATCTTCCTGCGGTTGTTTGTCCGGCTCCCCTATAATTTCCTTCCGTTGCGATAACACGACCTGAGAATGCTGACTTATCTTGAAGAGAAGTCAAGCTGGGAAATGATGAACCGAACCGTGAGCCACAGAGGGATTATTACCAACATGTGCTTCCCTTGAGTTACACCAAATCAAATAAATTGAATGATCCGGTCTTAACCACGAGGAAAACCACCTTTCCAAAACAGAACAGACCTTTTACTCGAGGAGGGAGAGCCTCGAAGTGGAAGCGACACTCGGAGCGGCTCTCAACACTTTGGGCTTGAGGCGGATTGGATATAACTTTGTTCAACCTCGTTCAATAAACGCCCACGAGAGCTTAAACATAATGACACCTACATGTTCGTCAGCGTTGGATCAAAACTCTCTGCGTATTGCTTCTCACACGTGACCAGCTGTCTGGGATGCATCGCCTTTTTCACTCTTCACTCCCGGAGCTGCACGGCTAATGAATAACATGAAGGACGTGCTGTAGGAATCTGAGCATGTGTGTGTGTGTGCATTCGCCTGTATTTAAAGCTGTTTTGTGTGTTATCTTCCAGAACATGTGTGTCGCAGTAACATCAGAGGGAGCGTTATATTTACGAGCCGTCCTCGGGGGGGAAGGGAAGATAGCGCAGAGCCACACAGACAAATAATGCATGCGTGTTTTTGTAAACACGTGTGTGAAAGACAAAGATGGGGAAACTGAAGCGCTCACACACACACACACAAACACACACACACCTTTATGTTCTTTGGAGGAAAAGAAAGGACATACCTCGCTCTCTCTGAGGGAACATTGTCTCTCGCCCTCTATGCTTCACTGCTCACCTCTGCTATATTTAGGCCGACGTAGCTTCCCACCAGAGGCCAAGCTGTCATTAGCAGCAGCCCAGATGGTTATTACAAGAGTATTTTATTATGAGGTTAGGATACCGAGAAAAACACCTTCACGAGACATAAACAGTGGTTGTGCTGTTGTTTTCATGAGATTTAAAGATTGATTTTTCCAGCCTGAGTGCAGTTCAGGAGCAACAGTATGCAGTTTGGTTTTGTGGAGGTAAGAGAAGGAGTTACAGTGGATGGAGCGATGCACCGCCCTTCAATTACAGGTTTTTGTCGATTGCTAAACGACAGCTGGCACAACTGGAGTCACGTGCAAAACTCTAACTACAGTCTGCACAGCAGCAGCCACCTAAACAGCTCACATCACCTGCAAAGCTCATTCCAAGCAACACAACTCTTAACACATGGCTCAACACACACACAGTGCAGCCAGACACGATGCACAACCCTCACTGAGATGACACACACTGTCACTCAGACGGCAACACTGACAGCTCGTCCCTTCAGGTCTCGCTCTGAAAAAATCGGTTACAAACCAAAAAAAAGACTATATGTATATATAGAAAGGTGGGATGAAACAATTAGACTTGAAAACATCAGTTTGGTTTTTGAAGAAAGGTGCCAAAGATGAAACTTTGTGTATTTGCATCTCTCCAACCCGGAAATAAAATCAAATAAACCAAATGGCATATTTAAGGGTACTGATATTATAGCAAATGACAAAAACGTAAAATAAAATACGCCTACTATTTTAAGTACCTTGTTCAAAAATAAACTTTTCATGAATCCCTCTTCCACAACAATTAACCCAATTTCCATGGTGTGCTACCTCCGTGTCGCACACGGTGAGCAGTTTACGACTCTTGCAACTGTGACCAATGTGACCCAGAATCCATTTTTAAGACGCATGTTATAATCTCATTAGTCACTCATTCAGTTGTATTTCCATCCTTGCAGAGGAAGCGGGTCACGAGTCCCCCGTGATGTAAAAATAAACCTCCACGATGCTTTTGGAAAGGAACCACGCATCGTGATCGGAGCAGCAGTCCAGAACAAAAGGCCTTAATTCCTGGCTGACAAGCGTGTGTGTTTTTGAGCGTTATCACATGTTTGGAGAGGCGTTCAGAGTCGGCCCCTTTCGGCTTATCAGCGTCTTTTTAGCTGGAAGAGCACAGTGAGGATCATACTCACATTGGACAACAGATGTAAACTGTTAATCTACTAAATAGAGGGACTGGTAGTAAATAATGAACAGGTTCTAGGTTTTCATTCATCATATGTGCAATACAGACTTTTTATTCTTGTCATGAACTCCATGGAGCAAGTCTTATAAACCCTCAAAACACATGGGCTTGATCAATCAATCAGTTCAGAAAATGCGCTGTGGGGAAATACAAGTTTTGTGATTATGGTAATGATGTGGGCGGGACTTCCTGCCCAGGTCTTGAATGTGGGCGGAGCCGTGAGATTGGAGTGATCTGAGTCAGGTGAGGTGGAGCTGCCCGGACACGTCAGTCTCCACGAAAGCCTCCCAATAAACTCCATAACATTTATTCCAATAATCCTCAACCTCATTATTCGTATCAGGAGCCACTGAATCACAAGAAACCTTCAGGTTCTGGGATGTGGATTTATAGAGTAAGTAACAAAAATAGAGGTCAAATAGGGAATTGCATAACCATTCATAAATCATATGCTATGAGACCTAATTTGCATGAATATGGAAATCTACAGGCACGTGGGAAAAATAATTATAACACGTTGTGTATTTGTGAAAAACAATTATATTATAAAGTAGCTATACATTTTAATTCTATAAAATAATAATGAATGTAATTTAAATTAAAACATATGTGATTCTGTGAAGGTTTATTACGCCTGACGACCCCCACAGTGTCTTCATTTAGTGGCGTGTTTATTAACATTTAGCTTGTAATTCAGTGGTTAGAATAATTTTGTCGCTGCTGGAAAGATTGGAGACGGTTAGGAAACCATCACGTAATTGTTTGATTGCCGGACTTACCATTTATCACGGTAAAGGCCATCACTTCATTTTGTTGAGAAAAACATTGCTGCTGTTTGTGATAATTAGCTCATCAAAACATATCAACGTGCTTAATTCATTAAATCTTAAATCTGTGTTGGAATCAGTAGGAGCATAGCTAGCAACACAGCTAACGGCTAACAGCTAACGGCGGTTACATTGTGATGTACTCAGAATTCAAATATGGATCGTTGAATTGGGATCGTGATCCGTGGATCTCTCAAAGTTTGGCTCTAGACCATGATGTGATTCAACAAGTCAGGTCAGCTGGACTTGTGGCTGATTTCAGATCTACAATACCAAATGTGAACATCCCCTCAGGGGAATAATGAAGTAAAGTAGTTCTTTAAGTCTTAAGGATGCTAGTTACCAACCTTACAAGCGACAAAGGAGAATATAAACAACAAATAATCCTGGATCTTAAGAGTGGCTGCTTCAACAGAAAAATGGAAAGCTTTTAAATAATATGACTGATTGCAGCTACACACAGACCCGTGTCCATGTCAAGGTGAAATTGCTTAAGGGATTTGCAGTTTTCCGTCCCAGTATTGAGCTGCGAGCAACCAAGCAGCTCCAGTCCTAAAGCCTGAGCTTGTGTCGTGTCCTTTATGTGTGTGTGTTTCTTTATTCTTCATGGAGATCACCGACCGTGTGCACATATGGAAATAGTCTGTTTGAAGTACTGCCCATTACCCAGTGTGTGTAAAGCTGCAACTGTACATGTGTGTGTGTGTGGAAAAACCTGTGTTCCCATATGCAGGCGCATGGCTCAGTGCATGCTGTCATGTGATGAGATATGAGGTGGAGGGAAATGAAACAATGGTTCCTGCTTTAGCGTTCATGAAGTCATAATGGACTGAAGTCTGACTCATGTCTGGCATCGAACCTCCGTCTCCTCCACCGCCTCGCTCCCTTTATAACGATCAACCTGAGAGAGAGAGAGAGAGAGAGAGAGAGAGAGAGAGAGAGAGAGAGAGAGAGAGAGAGAGAGATGCACAACGCGGCCCAGACGTATAAAGGTAAATTGTCAAAATGTATTATGAGTTTATGATAAATCGGGAATACATATTCTGAGGTAAAAGCACCTAATCTAAAACTAATTGAGAGATTGTATGTTTTTTTATTCACGATAGAACAGTTTGAGATGAATTGAAATGGCATTCCTCCATTTTTTTGGCGTTGGATTAGGATTATGACGCCTTTAAAAAAAATGATGAATATAATGTAATTCCTTTAAAGAGTTTCCATTCTTCAGTATGTAAAGGTCTTAAATGACAATAAAGAGACAATTCAAATGGCTCTCTGACAGTTGTTCCTGTTAAAGAAGAATTGTATTAAATTCACACACGAGTCAGACCGCCCTCCTCACTTTATATAAATTATGATATCAGGATTACATTACAGATGATCTGTGTGGTCGTGTCGTTTGTGTTTTGTGCCAGTAAATGCTTGATAATGATTGTCAACAATGAGGGGAAAAGAACCCAGTAATCCATTTTCATACAATCCATGTTCTATTAAGATTGTAAAACATTCAATGTAGTCTGAATAATGTATCAGATGTGTGTAAATCAATCGTTTAGTGGCAGGAAGGATAACATTAGTGTTCTAAAACTGGAAAGAGGCGTTGGTTTAACCAGGCAGAGGATTGGCTCGTGTAAGGATGAGACTTCCTTTGTTTCAGTCAGGAACAATCATTTCTCATAATTTCTCCTGTCTTGGGAAACTCTTTCACAGCGAGCAGGAGCCGACGAGGAGGGACAATCTGTCGTTCTTGTTGTTGTGGGTCCTCCAGTCGTCCTGTTTTCTGTCGCACCGCTAAAGGAAGACGGCGGACACCCAACATCAGCAGCATTCTCAGATGTCAGTGTGTGACTGGCCCTCTGCTTCTCCTTTCAAACAAATAGGAGCGATTGATTTGATTTGTCACAGAAGCAGTTGAACAAAACAACACAAAGAATTGGAACGAAGTCAAAGAACACAGCTACGCTGTGGCGACGCTGCACACTGGCCCGAATGTCAGAGAGCACCGCGGTCAGGTCAAGAGCCTTCTTCACAATCGGGTGCAGCGCATGTGCAATGTGACGGAGGCACAGGCCATCCTATTAACAGCACCGTCTGTAACCCTATCCCCCATTCCTCCGTGAGGGAGATACATTTTTTGAATTTTGGAGGTGGTTGAAGCTCCTCCTTCACTTCAGTTTCAGTCTTCTCCTTTTGCTTTGGTGCCTTTGAGCTCCACCGTGACATTCAAAGCCTCAAACGGTGCTTGATTGTCGAGTGCAATATGCTTTATCATGCACCTGTTTCCGTTCTAATCACAGCGCATGTTAATGGTCCAGCGGGTCCTGTGGCCAATCACACGTCCAGACCCTCTAGAAGACTGTTTCATGTATTTCAACCAGCTGCTCTTGCATAGAGGAAGACAGGTGAAATGTGATTGGATATAAGATGTTGTTGACCAGGAAGAAGCCATGAAGAGGCCACTACTTTAAACTCATTGCTGGTAATTCACAAGGCATTTCTCACCATATTTAGCAGAATAACATAACTGTTTTAAGTAAATCACATATAATACATGTCATCTTAGCCTGATGTATTATCACATTGTGTTTCTTTCCCACATTTACCAAACTCCCAAAAAAAAAGAGGAAATTCCGACGGAGCCCATTGATCAGTCACAGTGGCAACACATCAACAGCGAGTCCATAATGTCAAGGAAAACAGTTTTATTGAAGTGTAATGTAAACCAACACAACCGAGTCACTACTTAAGAATTTCGACAGTTTGAAGAACAGTCATTTAGAAAAGAAGAAGTGTCCCTCTTCGGTCGTCGGGTCAGACCGTTAGCGGTCGTGACCCAGGAGCTTCACTTATCTTTGGTTTACATTAAATATGTCCGACGTCCTCGCTAACCCCCGCAGATGTTTCCCGACAGTCTGAGCTGGGGGTCTGTGCCCGGGTGTGAATCCCGCTCTGATTGGCCGGACCAGAGAGGAAATAAGAAAATGTGCCCTGAAGCGCAGAGCCGGCCCACTTCCTGTTAACAGATAGTCCCCGTGGTGGGGACAGAGTCCAGTGAGAGTCCAGCTGTGTCAGCTCAGGGTCTGTGAATTTTGGGAGGAGTGGGACGATTCGACACTGGGAAATAGAACAAGACTAAGTGAGAAGAGTATTTTGAATATTAGATCAGCGAAATAAGACAAAACTATGAGTCAAAACTTGGAGCGAGGATTACTGGGATGTTTGACCTTCTGTGCCGTCTAATGTTTTACGTAAATACGCGCTTGATGGGATGCGGCGTCATTACCAAACAATGCATGTTTTCCACATCAACAAGATCCAGTCACATTTAGTTGTAACCAAACGAGACAAAACAATCCAACAAAACTGCGACACTTAAAGATGGCACACTCAAAAGAATGATATCAACTACCGTAAAATTCGCCACCACGCTCACGCGAGGAGGGTGCTAGCTAGTTTTTGGTCACAGCGCATGTTAATGCTCACGCTGGACCACTGACCAATCATAAGGCCAAAGGGTTTATTATAAAATAGCTCTTAGCGTGCCAAATGACTCTTTGTCCATGGAAACAGTCAAGTTATTAATCGCAAGCATTGCTGAGTCACAGTACTGCTGAAAGTAGAATCTGAGAGAGATTTATTTAGATGATTAAGAAGAAGATGTTTCTGTTAATAAAGCCGGTATTCATGTGAGGCATCACATGCTGGTCTGTGAGATGAGCACATTCCTTTGTTTTTGTGAAACCAAAGCAAAAACCTGCACATTCTGAAGTTAGATAAACAGAAAAAAGCCCATTTTAGGGTTTGTTGTCAAAAGTGCTTGATTTTGGCCTCAAGTGAACACAAAAAACATTCGCTATACTTATCTGTGGTTGCAAATTTTTTTTCAACTGTATTATTTCCCCACAATACTTTTATGTCTAATCCATAAAGAAACCGTTAGAGCTGGCTCACCTTGATGAGTTTTGATCGCAGTCTACCTGACAGACTGTCATTATGATTTGAAAACATGGTGTATGTTTTTCAGGGACACTGTCTTAACATCTACTGTACAGGCCGGTATTTTCACACTTACGTCACACAGTTCTCCTCCTGGTGCGACATCAAGATGTCTGCTTTGAAGAAAGGCGAATCACAAAAAGTCCCTCAGTCAACTCACCACATGAACCGAAGAGGTAAAAACATGACAACGCACATGGGCTGCAGCAGCTTTACACGACAAGTACCTTCAAAGCAAACTGTAAATGCACAATAACTTAAAGGTCATGGTCTGAAGGTCATGGTCTAGAAGCTCTGAAGTCATGTTGGCTACATCAGAGAAAATCCTGAATTATATTATCAGCAGTTACTTTTCCTTATGATGCACATTTTTCCAGCCAGTTAAAGAATGAGTGCAACATTTAGGGGAATATTTGAAGATCTATATGGAGCTCATATCTTTGCATAAAGTCCAGAGCTGGAGTTGGTTGGAGCTTTGTTTTGTCATGGTCCAAGTAACTATTCAGACAGTTTGTTACGTTTTGTAACCCTAGGTACTATGAATATAGTTGTAGCTCTCTAAGAGCTTTGGTTATACGGATTATTCCAGAGCAAATGAGTTACTAATGTAGTCTATGCCTAACTCTGACATTACGGTCCACAAGCAGACAATTCACACCGTCCCTCAAAAGTAGGTTAACACAATAATGGAGGGACAAGATGTGGGATCTGAGCCTTTTTTGTTGCTGTTTGGTTGCGTATTGTGGCGCCAATTTTATGCCCCTCCAATGAGAGTCGGCATCCGCTCGAGAAAACAAACAAGCTCAATCGTCTGCAAAGAATCTCATCCCATTTACAGTTTACAAACAAAATGTCCCCTCAGACAGGACTGCAGCTATTCTCACATCGGTGAATCTGCTTTGGTTTATTTTCTGTTTAGAATGAACACGTCACTAAAACAATAACCAGGCTTATTTTCAGCAAGAGATATAATTATGTTGTTTGACCCACTGTGCATTTGTTGTAATCTTATTCTGAGCACTTCCTGCCAGTATTCTGCATTTTTAACCCTCAGGCTTTGTAGGGTGAGAAACGTGCTTCCCCGGCCGCCGTTTATCAATTTATGATATAAAGATAGTGTCACACTATCTTACTAATTTGTTCTCAGACGAACAAATAATGCTAATTATATATATATATATATATATATATATATATATATATATATATATATATATATATATATATATATATATATATATATATATATATATATGTAAAACAAAGGATAGTTGTGCAAAAATGCCAAGAGTACAGCTCTGTTATTGGATAAACAGACATTATACCAGTATATGCTATTTACAATTTAAGGATATGAACATGTGAGCCTGTGAGCTGAGCCGCTCCATACAGGACAACTGCGTCCATTGTTAATCTGTTTCTGTAAAGAATCAATGAGAACAAACTTTCTCACGGTACCCAGACCGGACCGATGCTGGTGAAAGAATATCACCTACGTGACTGTCGTGTTTATCTTCGCCCAAACCAACCCTCCAAGATGGCCGACAAGCTGTACTAATGCATTGAAAGAACAGCATGTATGCATGTTGGGGCTTCAGAGGGGTCGGATTACCACAGATTGCTGATTGAGAATGAGATTACACGTTGGATTTAACGAAATGTGAATTGTGTACTGAGGGAGAAAAGTCAGCTCATTCACAAAAGCCTGGAGTGCTATGAACAGAAACGACTTACACATATCAAATTATTATTTG
This sequence comes from Clinocottus analis, assembly GCF_023055335.1. Taxonomy (NCBI): domain Eukaryota; kingdom Metazoa; phylum Chordata; class Actinopteri; order Perciformes; family Cottidae; genus Clinocottus; species Clinocottus analis. The sequence continues at coordinate 23,870,572 of NW_027175931.1, forward strand.
ATATGAAACTGTTGGAAGGCTAATCCTCTCAATAACAAATAATGGCATTCCTGAAACAGTGCTCAGTGTGTTTGCTTGCTCATGAACACATTTTACATTTCTTACCACTGACCGAGAGTCTCACACTTCAGTTGTAAAGCAGCGGCTTTACAGTCGAATAGTGTTTTCCTTTTAATTTAAACTAATAGTTCCATAGTTGTGCTTTTATTCCCTCTGCCATGTGAGGCCTTTCTGCACTTTAACACTCGTATAATGTCTAACAAGAAAATAAATGGAATTCATCAGGGAGTAAATATGTTGCGTTGAAAGACAATGTTCAAAGACCTTCAGTCTACACTTTGAATTAATTTATCCGAGAGAGACGTGCACGTACAAATGGAATAAACAACAGCATCTTTATTATTCTTGAATTTTCACAAGGAAATATTTCCTGGCTCTTGCATTTTGAAGACAGCAGGGCTGCATTAACTTGTACAAGAGCACCCTCCAGTGTATGCAGAGCTGGATACTACTCAGTGTCTGCTGCTGTGTTACTATTGCAATAACAATAATTCATATCAAATTACATTTGATGTGGAGCTTTATTTTATTATAAAAGATTCTTCTAATTATCATATCTCAGTGTGGCAACCTAAAATGGATCAAATGTTACACTCACATGTAAAACCAACGAAAATCATTATTATAAAATAATTATTTCACAGACACATTAAGTGCAAGTTTTTCTAATGGTACTAAATATTGCATCTGCAGGCACGCAATGAAACATTAACATGCCTGTTAATGTTTTGAAAACTAAAAGTTGAAAGAATTAGAATAAAAAAATATCTGAGTTAGAGGAGATCTGTAATGCAGAAAACTTATTTTGTGTTAGCATGAGGTCATAGCATTAGCTTGCAACTTGAGAAGCTCATGAAGTTTGAACACTTAAGTGCTCCTCAGCTCGTAGTAAGATCTGAGCAGTATCGACACGTCTTCCACACAGTAGCCGACCGCAGCAGCAGCTGCATTAACAGGCAGGAGTTCTATGTAAAATGATCCCTGTGCAGCCGGCGGTTCTCCTCTCCATGCTGAGAGACTTGCGTCTTTTTCCAGACACCTCCTTTGCAAGCCTCACTGCTACATGAAAGACATTTGTGTTTCCGTCCACAGCCGATCCACAAATGGATTTGCAAGATGCTGCACGCAGCTGGTCGCTGACAGCCCTGCGGGGTAAATGTAAAGCTTCTAAACTTGATGCAGGAAGTCGCTCTGATATCACCCGCTAATGCAAGACTGATTTCAATGTGTCTCTGACCAGAGACTGTAATATAAAACACACAGAAACAGATGTGTGTCCGTCTGCTGCAGCAGAACAATGGCAGCTGGCCAGACACATGAGCTCCCCCTCTTCATCAACTGCTCTCCGGAGGGGAGATGGAAACGACATGTTTGTAATACGGAAATATGGCCGACGCTTTCCAATCTGGTTGAGAAAGAGCGGCTGTTTTACCTATAACTCCTGGCTTCCTTTCATCAGAAGCAAGTGAAATCGTCCGTGTTCATTCGTCTCATGATGAGAGAGAACTTCATGTGTGGAGCGATGCAGAAGCAGGACATGATTTATCCTTCTTCCCTCTCCCTACACAGACACTTAAACACTACAATTAGATTTTAGGCAACTAGCTGACGCCAGAGGGGACATTAAAAACACTACATTAACCGTTTAAGAGTTTAAGAGATCAGGGGAATGAAGTGTAGATATCCCAGGAATGTCATGAACATGAAAACATGTGCAGACGCACACGGCCACTCTTAAAAGAAACATGTGAGTTTATGCAAAAGCTTGTAAACCTCCAGCGGTGGGATGGTGGGTTTTTCACGCACCCCACATGTCCAGAATTACACACATTTTATATTTCCCATATGGCTAGATTCTGCTAACAGTGAGTGAGAAACATTTGTTGAATTAATTACAGTTCACGTGAACTGAGCTTTTGAGATTATAGACCTCGTTCAACACTGAATCCTTTGCAATTTTGAGATATTGAATAAAGAAGAATGTTAGCTACTAGGGGTGGGGGAAAAAATCAATACAGCACAGTATCGCGATACTTTGCGTGGCGATAAGATCGATACACGTAAGCCGAGTATCGATCTTTTATTTAATCAATTCTAAACTTTTAGATCCTGGAATAATGAAAGCAATTCATTTTTTTGTTGACAAAGTTTTAATTTGAGGACATATAAAAAGAAGGTAATAAATCGCGATACTCAATGTATCGCAGTATCGTGATAAAATCGTATCAGGACTTAAGTATCGTGACAATATCGTATCGATGGACCGCCGGTGATTCCCACCCCTACGCCGCCCAACATCTGGAGTAAACCAATCAGGAATGCTTTCTTACTTTGGCGATTTTGAATATAATATCATTCTTAAATAGCATGCATCTCCTTCTGTCTGCAGTCAGGACGTGTTGGTTTAGTCATATATGTTATAAGACATATAAGAGAAAAATAAAAAAGGAAGGAACGCATCACATCTGTCTCTTTCAAACCCCACAGAGGCGTCCGGGCTTCTTTTCTGCATTGACCTTTAAATTGACTTTTGCATTTTAATTGTTCTTCTTCATGTTATTCTGACAATTTACACATGTTTTAATGAAAGTAATTTAACAGTAAACAGTCAAATTCAAGCACTGAATGCAATCAAATATTTTGTATGCGCTGCAGATCTACAGCAACATGCTGCAAAGGACTTCTACAGTAAGAATACAGGAGCAATTCAGGGTTAAGTGTCTTGCTCAAGCACACATGTCTCATGATGCAAATATCAACGGTTACAGGAACATTATTATAGTCGCTGTGTAACACACTGTAGAATTAAAATAAAAAACAAATCCTCAACCTGTCACATTAAGATTATTGTTATGAACCAGATGCTTAAAAAAATAGAAAGAAAACTCAAGTGCTGAGAAAATCAGTTGTAAGTCCTTCCAAAAAAGAATGAATGTAGGTCAATGAGTTAACCTGAGGCAGGAGGAGCTGCAGGATAAGAGACCCGTCTTCATTTGTGGAGCTCCAGCAGAGCCAGGTGGTCCACGTCTGCGTCCTCCAGCGGGACACCTTCACCGGTCCAAGGGATCGGCACATTTCCAACAGCGCTCTGTTGCCCGAGGAAGTCCAGGTAAGCCTGCCAGCTCTCTGAGCAACTCAGCTGCACTGGAGGTGAAACAGGAGATCAGTAAGAGTTTGATCCAGTTTCTGGATGTTTACTTTGACATACACTTGTCGAGAAACTGGATCAAACTCTTACTGATCTCCTGTTTCACCTCCCTGGGTGCTGCTCATGCTTCCTTTAGTTTGCTTCTCCTTGTCCCAGCTCACAGGTGCAACATCACTTTTCTCCACATTAAAAAGGGCTATTCCGTAGTTTTTATTCCTGCTACAACTGTCTTGTGCACGTATGATAAGGACCAATAAAACACTTGACTGAGAAAATGAGGGAAATTCTGAGAAATGACTGGGAAACAATAACAGGAGAATTATGACTTAGTGCTGCTCTTCCAGCAGGCTACCAACAGGGGGCAGCAGAGCACCAGCGTCTATGAGCAACCCAGCAGCTCTTTCCATCCTGAATATCCATTTAGCTGCAGTCGGCCTTGACCCAGTGTGAGAACACCCGGGCAACTGTAGGTACAGTACTGAACCCTGCAGGGAAAACAGGTGTGAGCAGGTCCCACCTGCTGAGGATGACCTCGTTCTGAGAGAAAACTCACTTCACTACACCTTTTTCTGGGACGTGATGCTCCAGCCGTCTCGCGTCTCCGCTACTTCTTCACATTTAGTTTTTCTTATTCACACGACCAAACATTTTGTTTGTCACACAACATTTGGGAAGTCCAAACAGAAGAGTCCATCACTGGAAACAATAAATAAATCACCTCTCTCAGAAACTGATGAGAGTCGTGCTGTTGGCTGAACTAGAGTTAGTGCATCCAGATCATGAGCGTGGAGGGAGAAGGATAAGTCAGAGGAATGCACTCGTGTAGACTCTGAAAAGCTGCTCCAAGTGTTTTCGGGGTCACCGTCCAAAGCTGGACGGGAGTTTGCGGAACGCAAAAATCTCTGGAAACCATCCCTCAAACATGTGCTCATGCAGCAGCCCAATAAAAACTCAAGAATGCTGCCGGTCTGCGTGCTTTACTGCTTGTGGGGCTGCTTCACTTTTTCCATATGCTGCAGCAGCTTGGACTGGACGGCCCGGCAGTGTGGGGACCCTCACATTTCGGCATCCAACCGATTTTTTGTCCCTGCTCCAAATATATATGTATATATATGTAAATATATATGTGTATATGTACAGCTAAAACTGCATGCGGTGTCTCACACAGGTCTGTTGCCGGCGTTCGGGCCTTTTGTCCAACCCCCGAGTAGCCGCTCTGCTAGTTGTGGTGCTCAATCTGTCTCGGACTGCAGCCCTGAGATCCATCTGCCTCCCATTTGCCACGTATTTCCAGAGCTGGAGACGACTGGCTCACCGGTGCCTTTTCTCATGGCGATGTGAAATAGTGTGAGAAGAGCTGTGTGTGTGTGTGTGAGAGAGAGAGTGTGTGTGTGTGTGTGTGTGCATGTGCACATGCAGGCAGCCCAATGTCACCTTGACTACGATCCACAGGAGGCGATGAGGGCGCACCGCATCTGTATACGCCACCGGACAGAGGAGAGAGAGGGAGTAGAAGGTATTTGCTTGTGTGTGTGTGTGAGAGAAAGAAAGAGAGAATATGCCAAATGTGTGAGTGTGCGCGTGTGTGTGAGACAGAGAGAGAGAGAGAGAGAGAGAGAGAGAGAGAGAGAGAGAGAGAGAGAGAGAGAGAGAGAGGGAGAGAGGGAAAGACTGAGGCGGGTATAGCTCTCTCTCAGACAGCTCAGTGCTGGAGGATCTCTCTTCACATCCAGGCGGAGCGAACGCAGAGATGTCAGGCGCAGCACACACAGGTGGGTCACGCAGCAGCCGAGGGGACAGGTGAGGCGGGCCGGAGCCGCTCAGAAGAAAAAGGTTTCATGCTTCTTCATGTAGGGATGTTTTTTCTGGGGTTTCTTCAGTGTCAGAACTGCAGTGGGCTAATGCAAAAGCAAACACGGGATTTTCTTTTTCTCTTTTTTGGGGTGCAGGTATAGAGGCTGAGCAGGCCTGCAGTCAAGAGGGTCATTAGTGTTGGTCAGAGGCAAAAATGTGAGCTTGTGGGGAATCACAATAAGGCAAACAACCACCGATACAACCCCCCCAAAAATGTGTATTGTATATATTGAATTTTTTTTTTTAATGCTTTTTCCACTTCATAAAAAAAACACGCTCTTTAAGTGTCACCAGTCCATCTCCCATGCTGATTCATAGTGCTTCAAATTCAAGCCAGAAAGAACCAAATACATACATGAATGTATTTCCCGCAGATGTCCAGGTGAGCTGGAGGCTGCTCGGCCTGCTGCTCTCAGGCTTCAGACCTCAGAGGCTCCTCGTTCTGCCGTAATTGCATCGGAAGTAGCGGAGTAAAAGAAATGTATGAATAAATAAAATAACCCGCCGCCGCATCCTCTCCTCTCCTCTTCATCGTCATGTGACTCCGGCGGGGCGAATGCATATCTGTGTCCTCTTGTTCAGCCGGAGAAATGCTGCCTCGGCCAATCGCGTCGCGGCTGAAGGAGCCCCAACTCTCCCTCTGGCTCTCCTCGCTTTCTCTGCCGCGACGCCTTCGCGTGACGTGGGAAATCTGAACATCCAAGGCGTTGGGGGGTTTTTTTTCGGGGAGGGGGCGTGGGAGTGCTTGTGTGTTGGAATTGAACCGAACATGTTTATTTACATGAACACCTGGCGAGCACCGTTACTGCACGTTATTTGCTTTTATTGGTGCTTTCATTAGGACTCTATGTTCTTTGCGACGCCTTTGTGTGGCGTGGGAAATTTGAAAACCAAAGAGTTTTAGTTTTGTTGTGTGAGCAGGGTTTTATGTTTGAGTTTGTGTAAGACTCTTCCACGTGTTGTTCCGTTTGTTGTGCTTTTGTTTGACTTCTTTCGACTTTCAATGGAAAACTGTTTGTTAGCCTTAAAGCCCACTGGTGTGACGTGGATTAATCTTGTAATGCAGAAAGAGACGCAGACGCTGAAACAAGATAATACATTTCCTGGATAAACTTTGAATAAGGTCATTTCACGCTTTATTACCTCATAAAAAGAAGATTAAAACACTACAACGCACAGTAGCACTTTTACTAAACGTCTGAGGAGGGGGCGGGGGGATGGAACCTACTTTTACGAGATGCCTGTGAAGGCACCGCGAGGCCCTGTGACGTCAGCCGCTCCCCTACGCTCCCTCGAGCAGCCAGTCAGAGGAGGGATGCTCTGAACGCAAAGACTGCAGCATCTTCACCGAGAGAACGAGCAGGAAAAAAAAAGAATACACCGTCTCTTTCTACTCTCTCTCTCTCTCTCTCTCTCTCTCTCTCTCTCTCTCTCTCTCTCTCTCTCTCTCTCTCTCTCTCTCTCTCTCTTTCTGTGTGTGTGCGCGTGTGTGTGTGTGTGTGTGTGTTCCTACGGACACTCCTCGCGCAGCCCCGTCACCCCTGGGTGTCTTCATGATCGGAGCCGGGACAGGAGAAGAAGAAAATACATTATAATAGCCCCACTATTGGATTTTAATTTTTTTTTTGTTTTGTATTATAAATGCTTCGCCGACCTTCCCCTTCTCTCGTCGGTTGATTCCGCCTCTCTCTCTTTTCTTCCTCTCTTTCTGTCGGTCTTGTTTTGGTTTTATTTATCGTTCCGGAGCGCCACCGTCCTGTGCACTGCCTGACATGAGTACGCTCTTTTTCTCCTGGCTGCAGCGGAATGACACACATCTCCGAAGCTTGATGGAAGATTGACGCTCCTGTTTGCACGTTTTTGTCTGTTTTCTCCTCGGTAGCCGAGATCCTTCTCCATCTACTGAGGTTGTTTTCTTTTTGAGGATTTTATTCCCCCCTCCCCCCCTCCACCCACCACCACCACCACTACCACCACCACCTCCTCCTCCGACTCGATCATCCGCGTTTCTTTCTCTCCTGTCCCCTGCGCAGCATCTCTGCACGCAACGGGCGCACCGCCGCGGAGAACACGCGCAGCTAATCCTTCGCCGTCCGCAAGAAACGAGCGTATTTTTTTTATTTGTTTTTGCTCCTCCGATTCCTCAAATCGCGTTCGCATTTCTCCAAAGGACTCCCGTCTGTACGGCGACACGCTGTGTCCGAAGCACACAGAATACTAATAACACAAACGGGGGATTTAAACGCAAACGCAGCCCAAGCATCCAAGCGCGAGCTCGAAAATGATGGCCGGCGGAGCAGTACAGCAAAACGGGATTTTCTCAAATCCTCACCATCACAATCAACCACCGCACATGGAGTCCGATCCCCCGGACTCGCGCAAAAGACCCCTGGAGACCCCGACGGAGGCCAGCAGCACCAAACGCACAAACACAGGAGGTAAGAGCGCCGGGGTGGCTTTCTTTTTTTAGGGGGGGGGTGATGCGGAGCTGCTCGGGTTTTTTTTTTTTTTTTTTGTGAATGTTGCTCCGTCCTGAGGCGGCGGAGGAGAAAGCGGAGCAGGTTGATCTGCTTCTTAAACACGGAGGTCTATGCGGCGCAGACGCGTCTGTGTTCCGGTTACGCAGCGATGTAAACACGCAGAGAACCGCGTCTCGTGTCCTTTTAGTGAATTTACATCTGCATTGAAATAACGACGGGCCGCCTCTGTTTATGTGGAAAGGAAACAATGAGCGCGACTGAGCTGCTGAGTAGAAGGAGGGGGGGGGGGGGGCGATTTCCCCCCGTTTGCATCCCAATGGTTTAAAACCAGCCGAATTGGGCGTTCCTTTGTTTTATTTTTATTTTTTTCTCGCATTATTGCGATTAATACCTATATATGTTTGCGTCTTGAGATTCACGCGCAGCCGCAGCGGCCATGCTGCGAGGAGCCCGAGCGAGGATGTAAACAAGCGAGAGCCAGATCAGGCTGGTGCGCGATCCGCATGCAGCCCCCCCCCCCCCCCCCTCCTCCCCCCGCCGACGGATGACCTTGTGATAATCTCACACATCAGCCGCCGTCGCCGCGGACAGCGGGATAAACAAGGCGCTATAGCGGCGGCGGGCCGCGGGGGCTCAGTGCGCGACAGCGTCCCTGTGTCACTGCAGCATTGCCAGTCGGTTGCCAAGTGTATTTTGGATCATGCTTTGCTGTCCTGATTGCAAATGACCCGCAGATGGAGAGCGGGGAGATGTATTTCATTCTGTGGTTCTATAGCTCTAAATTGTCCAATCATCGCTGGCTTCGTTTCTCTGGTTGGAGGACGTGTCACCATGGGAATCACCACATTTTTTATTTTTTTGTTTACATGCTGTCATGCGCCAAGCATTCCCCATCAACCCGGCATTACACACCATCAGCACAGCCTCTCGTGGCCATGCACACCCTCCATCACGCACACGCGGACACACACTGCAGCTTTAAAATGTGTTATTTTACAGGACACCCGGAAGGGGCGCGTGCGTAAGAGCGGGGGACGGATTTGGAGATTTTAGGCAAACCCAAAATGTTAGTGCATGTGACCATGGAATAATAATGTTATATGTTCTGTGAAGAGTTAGAGAGAAATATGTCTTTAAGACGGAGACAATAATCCATCATATTACACTGTTATGTCCAATAAATCAAGTTACATGCTATGTTACGTGTATAAATGTAATTATTTTCATTAAAACATTTTAAAAAACAATGTCCAGAGCTTAATGGGACACTGAAAATCTCCACTGATGACAAAACAACAACTAAAGTTAGTGCATCCCCAGAGGGGAATGCAAAAATCCAAGATTCATTTTGAGAAAAATAACATTTTATTTTGCGCAGATTTTTTAGATCAGAGAAGAGCCTCCCTCATATTGAAGGTTGTCAACACAACCGTCCTATATTCACCCACGGAGGCGTCTTTTTAACGGCCAACAGATGTCCCCCACCACGCTCTCGGTGTGCCGGTGGCGTTCCCAGGTCGCCCCGGCTCAGAGTTTTGGGCCTCGGGTTGGCCGTGCGTTGTTTAACCGCAGGTCGATGCACTCCGAGCTCATAACGGCTCCTCCTGGCCCGTGTGGAGGGGCACCCAGGGGGGCATCCTCCTGCCTGCATAACAGGGCCCTCCATTTAGACAAATGAGAAGGTTGGGACGACGACGATGAAGATAATGATGATGATGATGGGTATCGCCGACGAGGCTTTCGCTCAGGCAGCGAGGGGGCGGCCTCCCTCAGCCAGCAGCATCAGCAGGATGACACTTGGTCCAGAAGCCTTTCAGATAATCAGCGATCGGAGGCTGCAGGTCGTTGGTGGAGTCTTTGTGTTGACCGTCAATTCAGACGTGTTTTTGTTTTGTTGTTTTCAGCATTCTGTTCCTTTTTATATACATTTTTAGAAGTTATGACTTTTACTCTGCTGATGATAAGATGCACTAGCGTATGTGTTTTGTGTTGGTATTTCTTCTCAAGAAAAAAATTCACAAAGTTCACAAAGTCAAAGTGCTGATGAGAGATCATAACAATGGTTGTTTCTCTGTATGATTAGCTCACGCCAAACAACCCCCACCCCGACCCCTGTGCTTCCTCTCTCTGTAGTGGCCTTCCTGCAGCCCCTATTTGAAACTGAAGGCATTGTATTCCCTCTCCAAGAAACTGAGACTCATGGTAAGAGAGACTTTGCTTTTGATCTTCTACCTGTTTTCTTTTTTTGTTCTTTTAAAAGAAACCTTTACTGTAACCTTCTTCAATGCAGGACTCATTCAGCAGCAACAACGCAAATCATTTTAAATGTCAGGGCAGTCTGACGACGATCAAATAGGATTCAAAGCAACACCCTCATGTGTTCTGGTCCGGGATAACGCATGATACTGTTTATCTACTGTGTGTTATCAGTTCCATGGCATCCATTTTCATGCTTTTTTACACAAACTCAGCCTTTTTTGTCATGGTGCTCTTACATTACACTCACAGATGAGCTCTGTTGACCTTTGACCTCATGCCAGCCATATCATCCCAACAATCGGGGTCCTACGGTCCGCCGCCGCTGTGCTGTTTTAAATGTTGGTTTCTCTGCGTGTGGTGTGTGGTGTGTGTGGTGTGTGGTGTGTGGTGTGTTGTTGAGTGACGCTACTGTTGTTTTAACCCTTTTTTAATTTTTCACAGCGATACATTGAAACTTAACGTGCGGAGCTCAAACAAAAAGAATGAAAAAGCCTTTAAAATCAGAAATATTTTAATTCATCACAGCAGAACAATTATGTTCGTTCCCTCCTCGCTCTCTGCGTGACCGAAGATGAGAAAGGACAGACTTTTTTTTCGCGGCTTTGTGATTCCAAACGTGTGTGTGATGACATTGGAGAGGACGAGCTGGTCAGACGGCCGACGGTCCGGGCCCGAGGCGTCCGGACTCTGAAAAGCTGAAGGTCTTAAAGATGAAGAGACCAGTGAGCGCGGCCGACACCGACCCGTCTAATCCAACAACCTGAAAAGCCTTTCTCATCTCTGCTGCCCCCCCCCCCCCCCGACCCAGCGGGGCTCCCCTCCCACATTAAAGGAATTCTGCTTTCCCTCTAATCATGCACATATATGATCAGAGACACCAAATGCGCCCGTTGTTAATATTTAATTTTGTTTCATGGGTTTTGAAACTTGGATCATTTTCAAAGACAAACTTCATGGCGATTGGCTAAAATGAGCAAAAAAATAAAAAAAAAACGTCCTGAAGCTTCATAATTTAAGGATCGGCAGCAGTCGGCCAATCAGGGTTCAGCGTTTCAAAGACTTTTCTCATTTATTTGGACATCAGACTCTCAAATAATGTGTTCTGTACCATCTTAATCTGATTATCAGATTATAAATCCAAGGTTTTTTCTCTTAATTTCTTCATTTAAATGCACTGTCAGTAACGTATCAGCTTCCTTTGCAGAGATGTATTTACAGTTAAAATAAAGTTGCAATAGGTTGTGAAGGTGAGAGCGTATTTATTTTCACCCAACTGTTCCTTTTTAAAAACAAACATATATTGTGATGATATTAAATTTGCATTTTAGCATTTCTTGGCCCCAAATAATTCACAAAAGAAAAGAAAAGTCTTAAACTTTCCACCGAGCTCCAAACGGATATTTGTTCAAAGTCTATTGTATATAGTACTTCAAAAACACAGCAGAGTTAAAAAAAACCCCTGCTTGTATAATTAAGGATTCTTACGTAAGCGCCAGCAAAATAAATTGGATGGTGTGTTTTTCTCCCTCTCGATTTTCATGTAGGTGGTCAGAAAAATGAACGCCCAGGTGTGTGGGGGAGGGGCCGCGTCCAGGTGTGACAGTCAGGAGGAAAGTTTGCTGACCTGGACGCGCAGACCTCTCAGTGCTTTCATCACTTTGTGTCGCTCTTCTCTCCTGTCGATGGGACCTAATACATTAATCTAGCAAATGGATGAACTGGCAAGGCGGCGTGGGGGGAGGGGGAGGAAATGCCCTTGCCAAGTGACATTAGGGGACTGGCAGGACACATTCTGTGTGTGTGTGTGTGTGTGTGTGTGTGTGTGTGTGTGTGTGTGTGTGTGTGCTGTCCTTGTGTTTTATGGGCAGACTTTAGAGAGCGTAGATGACGAGACAGGACCCTTTGACGCTATTGGTCCGAGCGTCCTCTGAAGCATCTTTTTCATTTTTTTTTTCCCGGGGGGACGTCCGTCGATCAGCTGTCGGAGACGGAGAAGCCTCACGTTTGGCTTTCCAGCTGCAGAGTCTAGACGCTGAAGTCTTTCCAGAAGACGCTTTTATTCAACATAGCGGGGAGTTATTCGCGCTTTCCCCCCGAACGCCGCGTTCTCCTCTGCGGACACGCCTGTTCCGCTCTCTCCGCGCTTCCTCTTCCATTGCCCTCCATCTTCCTCTTACTCCTCATCCATACTAATCGCGGTCTACTTCTTCAGACCGTCACGACTGCACCCTCCTCTTCTCCACCCCCCCACCTCCATTGCTCTGTCCTCCACCCCCTTCATCAATTCGCCGGCTGCCATTGACGACGCTCGCTCGGCAACCGTTGTCGATCGATTTGCCTCCGGTGGCTGCGAAACTCTCCTTCTCCACCCTCTCCTCTTCTTCCTCTTTTTTTTTTTTTTTTTTTTCCACGCCACTGCGTCAAAGTGAGAAAAAAATAAAGACGAAGAAGAAAAAAAAAAAGCAGCCATTGTACAGGGTGGGGTGAAGGCGCCGGGAGGTGGGAATGTTCCCACAAAGGGAGGCGTGCGATTGGCGGAGCGAGACGCCGGTCGCAGCGAAGCCGCTCGCTGATAGGTGAGGGGAGCGGCGATGAATATGGATAAGGGAGAGCGATGAAAGGGGACGACTGAAGGGGTCCCCCTCCTCTGCAATAGCCTCGGTCCGTGAACAATAAGCACACACAGACACACACAGACACACACAGACACACACACAGACAGGCTGGAGCGGGAGAAAGGAGGCGGCTGCTTCAGTTATCTTTGTTAGCGTAGCCACCACGTCTGCCTCGATTCCACGCAGACGCCCTGATGATAGGGATCGTTTCAGGAAGGAGGCATTTGATTGGTCCTCCTCTAACCTCCACCGCACAATGTTGTGCAGATGAAAAAAGATGGAGGTATTGCCCCGTCTGTCACCGACCAGGACCCCATATTTTATTTCTATTCAGATATATGTTTTCAATTGTTATAGTGACCCGGTTTGTACATCTGTTTTTGTTCCATTAATCCGATTTTGGCCGCGAAATGTTTGCAAATTAGAGCCTTTTATTATTTTTAAAGAGTTGTGTTTTCAAATTGAAATGCCCTCCATTAAAAAAAAAAAAAATCCTCTCTGAGAAGATGATGGTGTGAAAACGCAGCGTTATGTGCTGCTGGCGTTCTGAGTCATCTTGATACCTTTAACAGAAAAAAACTAAAACAGAGCACATTCGTTTGTGATTCGCTGATCGTGGCGTCAAAAAGTAGATTAAAAAAAAGGAAAGGATTTCAACCGCTCACTGCAAGCAGGTTATCTGGCCGCACTCCTCCCAAACTCCTTTGCTCGGCCCTTCTCCAAATGTCCCGAGAACGTGAAGGGCTTCGGCGTGGCGATTAAGAAAGCGGAGGACCTTTCGCACGCTGAAAGTCACCGCCGGAAAATGTCAAATCGGAGGCAAATGGAGGCCGCGCAAAAAGCCTGAGACGCAGAGAAGAGGACGACGAGGATGGAGATACTTCCTCCCGCGAGCCCTCTGCGGCGGCCATCTTTCCAGAAACGAGACAGCTGGTCGAAGCCCCGCTGCTGGAAAGCTATACGTGCGTGTGTGTGTGTGTGTGTGTGTGTGTGTGTGTGTGTGTGTGAATGTTGCCCCCCAACAAAAGAGCAGAGCAGAGGGGAGGGGGTGTGTTAGACAAAGCCTGCCCCCTCCCTTAACTCTCTCTGCTTAGAGGAGATGAATATTTTCCAAGTCCCCAGAGCTCAGAGCCCCCCTTCATCAGCCAGGCTGTGTGCACACTGATACACTTCAGTCACTGAAATATAACATTATTAAACATTAAAATTGGAAACTGGCAAATATAAATTGTGCACAAGACATCACACGTCCAGAGTCAACATGTGAAAAGTCTCAAATGACCTCCACTCCTTTATTGTGAAGCACTTTGTGCTTTATTTTCTGCACAAAAGATGCTATACAAATAACATTTATTATGATTATTATCGCTCTCAGTTCAGCATAAACACTCAGAGCTGTGACACAGACTTTTAAATGTGAAACAAATGTGAGTCCAACTACTTTTAGAGAGCAATTTAACACACGCTAATGTGTATTTAACAAACGTGTTTCTGGGAATCCGCCACAGTCGGTCCACAAGCTCAACCTCGAGATGTATTTTTGAGAATTAATTGACAGTAGCGTGACTGTAATTTACCAACTGGAACACTTTAAAGACGGTTTCTTTCTTCCTGCTATGAGGAGGCGACGGCCGGTGAAGCTCGTGAGCGTAAAACAGAACATGAGAAATTATTTGTGATCTTAAGCGGCCACGGCCCACAGCCCCGCCCTGCGAGCCCGTGGACACCAGATCCCAGGATTTGAGCCTCCAATCCCCCAGCATGGCGAGCCTATTCTGGGCCTGGCGGGTCCACAGGGGCCTTAGCAACAGATTGGACTGTTTACTCATCCAGATACGTCGTTGTGGAGGACCGCTTATTATTCATCACGAACGACCTCAAACAAAAAGCTTCCAAATGCGTCGATCCAGGACGTCTTTGTCAAATAAAAGGAGAGGTGTCGGTGTGTTGTTTACACGTGTTGAAAACATGAACCCCGTACAGACACAGCTACCATGAGGAGAAACCATCAAACCCTCCCAGAAGTGGCGGTTTGGTTGTCTTTTTACAGAAAGTGTTGTTGGACGCAGCCCTCGGGTTATTATAATATTTAACGTGCTTTGCTTGCAGCGTACTGAGACCCTGAATCTGGAACGAGAGCTTGCGCAATACCTTGCTGCTCTCTGTATGAAATGAAGGTCATTGTCCTTCCTTCAAAGTGTCTCGCATCCTTTTAGGAAGCCCCCGAAACGCTCCCTCCTCTGTGACCCTAAAACATTAAGACGTAATCAGTAACAATCACCACATCTGTAATTATGGAAGGAATGGAAGTTTACATGCTCATTATGTTGTCAGCGTGAGACACTCGCTGCACGCGGGAGGCTGAGACGCTGGAGCTGTGATTATGTTTCATATCAACAAGTGCAGAAAATAGTAGCAGAGGACAATGAATCTGACGTCACGCTGAGACATCGAGTTCTCTCGACGTGTTATTAATTGTGTTATTTTCAACCAGGGCGTCAAAAGAATTGTTGACGTTGTATATTCCTGCAGCTCACAGATACGTTGAACGTCGGCGTTTCTGAACCGGAAAAGTTTCATAATTGTGTATCGCATCCCGACACGTGGTCGTGGTTATGGAACATGTTCTTCAGTTTAGGCAGCATAAATACTTAGTGAAGGTTAAAAAAAGGTTATGGCTTATAATAATAATGAAATAATATTAATAATGAAACAACATGAAGGAACAGCGCACTATAACAGAGCCGCGTGACAGTGCAACGTGTCGCTCACAGAGTAAGACCACAGAGCAACGCAGCAGAGCAACCAGCGTAACGTAACGGTGCAACGTAACAACGGCGCAACGTAACGTAACGACGCAACGTAACGGCGCAACGTAACGGCGCAACGTAACGGCGCAACGTAACGGCGTAACAGCGTAACATAACGGCGTAACGTAACGGCGCAACGTAACGGCGCAACGTAACGGCGCAACGTAACGGCGTAACAGCGTAACATAACAGCATAATGTAACGGCTTAACGTAACAGAGTAACGCAATGTCGTAACGTAACGGAGTAACGCAATGTCGCAACGTAACGCGTAATGGCATAACGTAATGTGTAACGTAATGCGTAATGTTATGCGTAACGTAACGCGTAACGTAACAGAGTAACGCAATGTCGTAACGTAACAGAGTAACGCAATGTCGCAACGTAACGCGTAACGGCGTAACGTAATGTGTAGCGTAATGCGTAACGTAACGCGTAACGTAACAGAGTAACGCAATGTCGTAACGTAGCGGCGTAACGTAATGTGTAACGTAATGCGTAATGTTATGCGTAACGTAACGCGTAACGTAACAGAGTAACGCAATGTCGTAACGTAACAGAGTAACGCAATGTCGTAACGTAACAGAGTAACGCAATGTCGTAACGTAACGCGTAACGGCGTAACGTAATGCGTAATGTTATGCGTAACGTAACGCGTAACGTAACAGAGTAACGCAATGTCGTAACGTAACAGAGTAACGCAATGTCGCAAAGAAACGCGTAATGGCATAACGTAATGTGTAACGTAATGCGTAATGTTATGCGCAACGTACGCGCAACGTAACAGAGTAACGCAATGTCGTAACGTAACAGAGTAACGCAATGTCGCAACGTAACGGCATAACGTAATGTGTAATGTAATGCGTAATGTTATGCGTAACGTACGCGTAACGTAACAGAGTAACGCAATGTCGCAACGTAACGCGTAACGGCATAACGTAATGTGTAACGTAATGCGTAATGTTATGCGTAACGTAACGCGTAACGTAACAGAGTAACGCAATGTCGTAACGTAACAGAGTAACGCAATGTCGTAACGTAACAGAGTAACGCAATGTCGTAACGTAGCAGAGTAACGCAATGTCGCAAAGAAACGCGTAATGGCATAACGTAATGTGTAACGTAATGCGTAATGTTATGCGCAACGTACGCGTAACGTAACAGAGTAACGCAATGTCCTAACGTAACAGAGTAACGCAATGTCGCAACGTAACGGCATAACGTGATGTGTAATGTAATGCGTAATGTTATGCGTAACGTACGCGTAACGTAACAGAGTAACGCAATGTCGCAACGTAACGCGTAATGGCGTAATGTAATGTGTAATGTTATGCGTAACGTAACGCGTAACGTAACAGAGTAATGCAATGGCGTAACGTAACAGAGTAACGCAATGTCGTAACGTAACGCGTAACGGCGTAACGTAATGCGTAATGTTATGCGTAACGTAACGCGTAACGTAACAGAGTAACGCAATGTCGCAAAGAAACGCGTAATGGCATAACGTAATGTGTAACGTAATGCGTAATGTTATGCGTAACGTACGCGTAACGTAACAGAGTAACGCAATGGCGTAAGGTAACAGAGTAACGCAATGGCGTAAGGTAACAGAGTAACGCAATGTCGTAACGTAACGCGTAACGGCGTAACGTAATGCGTAATGTTATGCGTAACGTAACGCGTAACGTAACAGAGTAACGCAATGTCGTAACGTAACAGAGTAACGCAATGTCGCAAAGAAACGCGTAATGGCATAACGTAATGTGTAACGTAATGCGTAATGTTATGCGCAACGTACGCGCAACGTAACAGAGTAACGCAATGTCGCAACGTAACGGCATAACGTAATGTGTAATGTAATGCGTAATGTTATGCGTAACGTACGCGTAACGTAACAGAGTAACGCAATGTCGCAACGTAACGCGTAACGGCATAACGTAATGTGTAACGTAATGCGTAATGTTATGCGTAACGTAACGCGTAACGTAACAGAGTAACGCAATGTCGTAACGTAACAGAGTAACGCAATGTCGCAAAGAAACGCGTAATGGCATAACGTAATGTGTAACGTAATGCGTAATGTTATGCGCAACATACGCGTAACGTAACAGAGTAACGCAATGGCGTAAGGTAACAGAGTAACGCAATGGCGTAAGGTAACAGAGTAACGCAATGTCGTAACGTAACGCGTAACGGCGTAACGTAATGCGTAATGTTATGCGTAACGTAACAGAGTAACGCAATGTCGTAACGTAACGCGTAACGGCGTAACGTAATGCGTAATGTTATGCGTAACGTAACGCGTAACGTAACAGAGTAACGCAATGTCGTAATGTAACAGAGTAACGCAATGTCGCAAAGAAACGCGTAATGGCATAACGTAATGTGTAACGTAATGCGTAATGTTATGCGCAACGTACGCGCAACGTAACAGAGTAACGCAATGTCGTAACGTAACAGAGTAACGCAATGTCGCAACGTAACGGCATAACGTAATGTGTAATGTAATGCGTAATGTTATGCGTAACGTACGCGTAACGTAACAGAGTAACGCAATGTCGCAACGTAACGCGTAACGGCATAACGTAATGTGTAACGTAATGCGTAATGTTATGCGTAACGTAACGCGTAACGTAACAGAGTAACGCAATGTCGCAAAGAAACGCGTAATGGCATAACGTAATGTGTAACGTAATGCGTAATGTTATGCGCAACGTACGCGTAACGTAACAGAGTAACGCAATGGCGTAAGGTAACAGAGTAACGCAATGTCGTAACGTAACGCGTAACGGCGTAACGTAATGCGTAATGTTATGCGTAACGTAACAGAGTAATGCAATGGCGTAACGTAACAGAGTAACGCAATGTCGTAACGTAACGCGTAACGGCGTAACGTAATGCGTAATGTTATGCGTAACGTAACGCGTAACGTAACAGAGTAACGCAATGTCGTAACGTAACAGAGTAACGCAATGTCGCAAAGAAACGCGTAATGGCATAACGTAATGTGTAACGTAATGCGTAATGTTATGCGCAACGTACGCGCAACGTAACAGAGTAACGCAATGTCGTAACGTAACAGAGTAACGCAATGTCGCAACGTAACGGCATAACGTAATGTGTAATGTAATGCGTAATGTTATGCGTAACGTACGCGTAACGTAACAGAGTAACGCAATGTCGTAACGTAACAGAGTAACGCAATGTCGCAAAGAAACGCGTAATGGCATAACGTAATGTGTAACGTAATGCGTAATGTTATGCGTAACGTACGCGTAACGTAACAGAGTAACGCAATGGCGTAAGGTAACAGAGTAACGCAATGTCGTAACGTAACGCGTAACGGCGTAACGTAATGCGTAATGTTATGCGTAACGTAACGCGTAACGTAACAGAGTAACGCAATGTCGTAACGTAACAGAGTAACGCAATGTCGCAAAGAAACGCGTAATGGCATAACGTAATGTGTAACGTAATGCGTAATGTTATGCGCAACGTACGCGCAACGTAACAGAGTAACGCAATGTCGTAACGTAACAGAGTAACGCAATGTCGCAACGTAACGGCATAACGTAATGTGTAATGTAATGCGTAATGTTATGCGTAACGTACGCGTAACGTAACAGAGTAACGCAATGTCGTAACGTAACAGAGTAACGCAATGTCGCAAAGAAACGCGTAATGGCATAACGTAATGTGTAACGTAATGCGTAATGTTATGCGTAACGTACGCGTAACGTAACAGAGTAACGCAATGGCGTAAGGTAACAGAGTAACGCAATGTCGTAACGTAACGCGTAACGGCGTAACGTAATGCGTAATGTTATGCGTAACGTAACGCGTAACGTAACAGAGTAACGCAATGTCGTAACGTAACAGAGTAACGCAATGTCGCAAAGAAACGCGTAATGGCATAACGTAATGTGTAACGTAATGCGTAATGTTATGCGCAACGTACGCGCAACGTAACAGAGTAACGCAATGTCGCAACGTAACGGCATAACGTAATGTGTAATGTAATGCGTAATGTTATGCGTAACGTACGCGTAACGTAACAGAGTAACGCAATGTCGCAACGTAACGCGTAACGGCATAACGTAATGTGTAACGTAATGCGTAATGTTATGCGTAACGTAACGCGTAACGTAACAGAGTAACGCAATGTCGTAACGTAACAGAGTAACGCAATGTCGCAAAGAAACGCGTAATGGCATAACGTAATGTGTAACGTAATGCGTAATGTTATGCGCAACATACGCGTAACGTAACAGAGTAACGCAATGGCGTAAGGTAACAGAGTAACGCAATGGCGTAAGGTAACAGAGTAACGCAATGTCGTAACGTAACGCGTAACGGCGTAACGTAATGCGTAATGTTATGCGTAACGTAACAGAGTAATGCAATGGCGTAACGTAACAGAGTAACGCAATGTCGTAACGTAACGCGTAACGGCGTAACGTAATGCGTAATGTTATGCGTAACGTAACGCGTAACGTAACAGAGTAACGCAATGTCGTAACGTAACAGAGTAACGCAATGTCGCAAAGAAACGCGTAATGGCATAACGTAATGTGTAACGTAATGCGTAATGTTATGCGCAACGTACGCGCAACGTAACAGAGTAACGCAATGTCGTAACGTAACAGAGTAACGCAATGTCGCAACGTAACGGCATAACGTAATGTGTAATGTAATGCGTAATGTTATGCGTAACGTACGCGTAACGTAACAGAGTAACGCAATGTCGCAACGTAACGCGTAACGGCATAACGTAATGTGTAACGTAATGCGTAATGTTATGCGTAACGTAACGCGTAACGTAACAGAGTAACGCAATGTCGCAAAGAAACGCGTAATGGCATAACGTAATGTGTAACGTAATGCGTAATGTTATGCGCAACGTACGCGCAACGTAACAGAGTACCGCAATGTCGTAACGTAACAGAGTAACGCAATGTCGCAACGTAACGGCATAACGTAATGTGTAATGTAATGCGTAATGTTATGCGTAACGTACGCGTAACGTAACAGAGTAACGCAATGTCGCAACGTAACGCGTAACGGCATAACGTAATGTGTAACGTAATGCGTAATGTTATGCGTAACGTTATGCGTAACATAACGCGTAACGTAACAGAGTAACGCAATGTCGTAACGTAACGCGTAACGGCGTAACGTAATGCGTAACGTAATGCGTAACGTAACGTAACGCGTAACGTAATGCGTAATGTAACGGCGTAACGTAACAGAGTAACGCAATGTCGTAACGTAACGCGTAACGGCGTAACGTAATGTGTAACGTAATGCGTAATGTTATGCGTAACGTAACGCGTAACGTAACAGAGCAACGCAATGTCGTAACGTAACAGAGTAACGCAATGTCGCAACGTAACGCGTAACGGCGTAACGTAATGCGTAACGTAATGCGTAACGTAATGCGTAATGTTATGCGTAACGTAACGCGTAACGTAACAGAGCAACGCAATGTCGTAACGTAACAGAGTAACGCAATGTCGCAACGTAACGCGTAACGGCGTAACGTAATGCGTAACGTAATGCGTAACGTAATGCGTAATGTTATGCGTAACGTAACGGCGTAACGTAACAGAGTAACGCAATGTCGTAACGAACGCGTAACGGCATAACGTAATGTGTAACGTAATGCGTAATGTTATGCGTAACGTTATGCGTAACATAACGCGTAACGTAACAGAGTAACGCAATGTCGCAACGTAACGCGTAACGGCGTAACGTAATGCGTAACGTAATGCGTAACGTAACGCGTAACGTAACGCAATGCGTAACGTAACGCGTAACGTAACGCAATGCGTAACGTAACGCGTAACGTAACGTAATGCGTAACGTAACGTTACGTTACGTAACGCGTAACGTAACGTAATGCGTAACGTAATGCGTAATGTTATGCGTAACGTAACGCGTAACCTAACAGAGTAACGCAATGTCGTAACGTAACAGAGTAACGCAATGTCGCAACGTAACGCGTAACGGCGTAACGTAATGCGTAACGTAATGCGTAATGTTATGCGTAACGTAACGGCGTAACGTAACAGAGTAACGCAATGTCGCAACGTAACAGAGTAACGCAATGTCGTAAAGTAACAGTAACGCAATGTCGCAACGTAACGCGTAACGGCGTAACGTAATGCGTAACGTAATGCGTAACGTAACGCGTAACGTAACGCAATGCGTAACGTAACGCGTAACGTAACGCAATGCGTAACGTAACGCGTAACGTAACGTAATGCGTAACGTAATGCGTAACGTAATGCGTAACGTAACGCGTAACGTAACGCGTAACGTAATGCGTAATGTAACGGCGTAACGTAACGCGTAACGGCGTAACGTAATGTGTAACGTAATGCGTAATGTTATGCGTAACGTAACGCGTAACGTAACAGAGCAACGCAATGTCGTAACGTAACAGAGTAACGCAATGTCGTAACGTAACGCGCAACGTAACGCCGTAACGTAACAGAGGAACGTAATCTACGTACAGTAAATAAACAACAAACACCTTGTGAGCGCTACACCACCATCAGTGGATTCTTTCAGTAAAGTATTTCAGCTCACCTCAAGACATTTCAAACTCCTTTGAGCGAAGAAGTATTTCACCATCACTTTTCATTCGATGCGTGGGCGAGCGCTCCGTGACCTCTGTTGGAGTTTGAGGTTAGCGTTGACGTGCAGAGCCTGCGGATGCTTATTATGCCGGTTAGATTGGCGTGCATGAGTATCACCTGCACCTCTGGGATGACACACTGAAGGGAGCATGGGGTATAATTACACATAATTAGAATATGCAACTAGATGACACGAGCATGTGAGGATGAGTGGCAGCATCATTACAGAACATCAGGGTTTACATTTGTGTTCTGCTCAAAGACCGATGAGTTACAGCTGTGTAGCCTCATCAGTTCATTTAGCATTAATTAACTTCTATCTTTTATTCTGTAAGCCTGTTTCCTCACGCTTAATAATTTACAGTTTCTCAACTGTGGACTCACAAAACTATTAAAAAAGTGAGAAACCTTTTGATTTGGTTTTGCCAATATATATATATATATATATATATATATATATATATATATATATATATATATATATATATATATATATACACACACACACACAGTAAAAGCATTGCATCCTTAAGGACAAAGCAGATTCTGCTAATGTGTCCTAGATGTTCAAGATGCTCTTTCGTGTCGCTCGCCGAGAGCTTTTACTCTGAAACCAGAAGCATCTTTAAAATTAAGCTCATGAAAAAGATGCACGACTCTTAGAGCTGGTACCGTTGTATGTCAGAGGCTTTTAAATAGAGCTGATGAACCTGAGAGGAATGTTGATAAAACTCCTCTGTAAACAAGATAATTCAGTGTGTGGGAGGAGGAGGCAGAAAGTGCAGCACTGTTTTTTTTATTTCTTAAAAAAAGAAAATCTATCGTGAAGTTCGTATTTATGAAAATTGAGTCATGGCTGTTCTCAAACCTGCTAAAAGCTTATTTCCAAGGTTTAATTCAATCTGTGTTACATAACCCTGTTAACAAACTCAACACTGGAGATCTGCAGCGCTGTTTCATGAGACAGAGGACTTTATCTTGGCTCTTCTAGGGCATCCTATCGTGGGAAACTAACATTTTAGAGACATATAGCTCCAGAAATATCTCCTGGATGAGAATTAATCGATGATCTGGATGTAACACATTCCAGATTTAGTCTCTTCTTCTACAGCATGTTGACAGGATGTAGGTTCATTTGTTTTTATGTTAGTTTGTCTTAGGGTCATTTTAATTTTGGATATCGTGTTCGAGGCTTTTAAAAATACATCTTTAAATGTTTGCCATGGTAACACATACAAGTGTCACAGACAACAGATTCAAGTGATTAGTCACTCATTACATCCTCTCTCATGAATGATGAGTCATGTTGTCAAGGTGGCGTGGGCTTGTTTATGAGAAGTAGGAAACAGTCTGGTTGTGGAGGGGGTGTGTGTCCGTGCGTGTGCGTGTTGTATCTGTTTTGTGCGTGCAATTCATACACGTGTGTGTTTCTTATTTACTAATTCCCCTGCCTTATTAATACGGGCTGGTTATAATTAACTAGCCTCCATATAAAGCGGGTCAGTCCAAGGCTTCGTACTCAAAGTGGGTCACTGCAGCACACTGAGGAGAGGAGGAAGAGAGGAGGAGAGGAGAGGAAAGGAGAGGAGGAGGAGGAGGAGGAGGAGGAGGAAGAGAGGAAGGGAAAGGAGAGGTGATAAAAGGATAAGAGAGGAAAGGAAGGGAGAGAAGAGGATAGAGAATGAGAGGAAAGAAAAAGAGAAAAAGGAGAGGAGATAGCTATTGAGAGAAAAGGAAACAACACACGAGGAAACAAAAGGAGGATATAAAAGGAAAGGAGGAAAGGAAAGAAGATGAGAAGACAGACAGTTTTAGGCCACAACCATGTGACATGTCTTCAAGCCCACTGAACAGAAGAGCTGCTCTGAGCCTTGTTAATAAGAGAGAGCAAGAACTTAATCGGCACTATGAGCGCCACTTCATTGATGAAGATAATTAGCGATATAGCCGCTTGACTAAAAGGGAAACATGAAGACGGACAAGAGATTTGCAAGAGAAGCGCGTCTGCTGCTGAAGAAGATTCAACAAACGGCCTCGAATGACAATAGAAAGACAACTTCCTTCAACTGAAAAGCAGCTGGTTCCAGCTGAAGTTACGCAGATCAGCCCGTGAGTTAGCTCGAGCACAGTAGCTTCAGTAGCAGTCGACTGCTCGGCCGTGCCCAGAACATTGGAAACCGAGGAGAGAAGGAAGAAGGGAACAGAAGGATGAAGAGTAGGAAGCAGGTCCTGCAGAGGAGAGAAGAAGCAGAGGACGGTTGAGTAGATCACGGAGGCGTTTTTATTTCTGGAAACATCCAGCTCCAGTTAGCCGGAAGGCCGGAAGGGAAGAGCGTTTTGAGTGGAGCTGAAAACACATCAGGGAATCCTCAATTAACAAAAGCTTAACGAGCCCGCCTCGGCAACATGTACGTCCACGTCTGAGCTCCTCGCAGTTTGTGTTTCATCACTAGCAGGACAGACGGGTGTCAGGTTTCCTGTCCGTGTGCTCGTGCTTGGACTTGGCTGAACACCCAGAAATGACAACAGAGCCCACCAAGAGTCAAAGCACCCTGGACACCGCATCGCCCCGACACCACGCAGAAGCTTTTTCCGTATTTGAAAGACGAGACCGAGCCTCCCGGGAAACCATTTTGTTGCACGACAATTAAGACAAGTGTTGTGCAAAATATACATTCAAGAGAACAAGGAAGGAGTGTGTTTTGCTGAGCACTGCACACAAACTGTCCCAGACTCACAGGGTGATATGAACCTGGGTTACGTTCATGTAACACGCAGTCGCAGTAATTACCAGCGCTAGTGACTCGCGAGTCGGACGTTCAACGATATTGAACAGATTTAATCGTCGTGTTATCGATTCGGAGCGTTATTAACACTCACGTAGCCAAACCATCGTGGGAAACGTCAAACTCCAAGCGTCTCTTTTTACCAAAAGCTGGGGCGCATTAACCCGAGCGGAGGCTCGAATAAGAAGCGCGTGGGAGCGCCGGGTCTTTCACTAATGAGATGTATTTATAGCGAGGCGTCACAAACACCTCTGCTCCACCGACGTGAGAGTGAAAGAGATTCGACGGCTTCTCAAAGGCCTCTGATGGCCGTGACCCTGGCACTTGGAAAATGGGAGCAGGATATTGAAATGTGTATCTTTCTTACAGTTCGGCGTCTCGCCGACAGAGCGAGCGGTACGAGGCGCCTGCCCTTGTGAGAGGGAGTGTGCCCCTGTAATAATAATCCTATTTTAATCTGCCTCCTGAGGTTCCGTGTCCTGGATTATCAAACATGACGGGCGCTGCTGGGCAGGCCGCCTGCACATGCGTGGAGCAGTTGTCTGTGATAGAATGAAGAGTTTCTCTATAGAAATAGCACAAAAATAAATAAATAATCTAAAGCTGAGTTCATTTTTGTGCCAATGTTTCAACGTGTGATTTCAAATATTAAAATAAAAAAGCTACATTGTGATACATTCATATTTTGTCCAAGATTTAAGGCTTTGAAGAGGCATCTCCTCATGCAGACAGTTTAGTTTGAAATATTCAAATGACATTAAGATGCTGAATTGTACAATGCAGGTTTAAGGAATTTAGTCTCGCTGATCAATGCATTGAATATACTGTTGCTCTCTGCAATTCAGGTGAAATTAAACTTATATATTTACATGTTTTATTGGACAAAATGCTGCAATTCAACGTTGCATAACTAGCATCTAAGGTACTTTATTTACATCAGATTTTGGGCAACCCGTCTGGTTTTAAAGCAAAGGAAGACAGAGAGAGGAAGACGAAGAGAGGAAGACAAAGAGAGGAAGGCAGAGAGAGGAAGACAGAAGGAGGAAGACAGAGAGAGGAAGACAAAGAGAGGAAGATAGGAGGAAGGCAGAGAGAGGAAGACGAAGAGGAAGACAAAGAGAGGAAGACAGAGAGAGGAAGACAGAGAGAGGAAGACAGAGAGAGGAAGACAGAGAGAGGAAGACGAAGAGAGGAAGACAAAGAGAGGAAGACGAAGAGAGGAAGACAGAGAGAGGAAGACAGAGAGAGGAAGACAGAGAGAGGAAGACGAAGAGAGGAAGACAAAGAGAGGAAGACGAAGAGAGGAAGACAGAGAGAGGAAGACAGAGAGAGGAAGACGAAGAGAGGAAGACAGAGAGAGGAAGACAGAGAGGAAGACAGAGAGAGGAAGACGAAGAGAGGAAGACAGGAGGAAGGCAGAGAGAGGAAGACAGAGAGAGGAAGGCAGAGAGAGGAAGACGAAGAGAGGAAGACAGAGAGAGGAAGACAGAGAGAGGAAGACAGAGAGAGGAAGACAGGAGGAAGGCAGAGAGAGGAAGACAGAGAGAGGAAGACGAAGAGAGGAAGACAGGAGGAAGGCAGAGAGAGGAAGACAGAGAGAGGAAGGCAGAGAGAGGAAGACGAAGAGAGGAAGACAGAGAGAGGAAGACAGAGAGAGGAAGACAGAGAGAGGAAGACAATGGCGGCGGGCCAGGATGTTGTGACCAGCAGATTATGAAAAAGAACATGAACTTGAACATCTTACCAAGTTAGACCGAAACTCTTAATCCACCCGCGGACACACCAGAGAGCTTCTGGAGCTGCTGACGTCCAGATTAATACGTAAAGTTTTACAACATCACACGACAACGCTCGAAGGTGACGCACCTGGACGGTTCGCGCCGTACGAGCTCAGCTGTGAAAGTGACCAACGAGGAAGAGATGGATGCAAACATCTGACTCGCGCTCGCCTGCTTTGTGTTTTGTTTGTGTGCGACTATCTGCACGTGTGTGTGTGTGTGTGTGTGTGTGTGTGTGTGTGTTGTGGCAGGGAATGTGGTGTTATGCTTTCGCGAGGCGTCGCATCCGCAAGCGCCGGTCAAATCTGATTAGTTCTGATGAGAAAAGCAACGGGCAGCGTTTCTTTAATCAGCGCCTCTCTCTCTCCTCGCGCCGAGGAGGTTGACGAGGACCAGAATCCTCTGGGGCCCCGAGACGCCAAAATTAGATCAGACCAATCTGGAGAGAGCGTTTCAGAGGCACAAATGATGGAGCGGAGAGGAAAAAAAAACAGGGGAGAGATAACAGCAATCATCAGATTGTGGGAATAATTAGTTGTCAGGGATATCAGTCATCGTCCGATGTGATTGGACGGATTATTGCAGCTTGAGGGAGCTTCAGCTTCGGATGCTCAACCTCAAGAAAAAAGATTCTCACGCGGCATCGGTTTTGTCCGGCTGATGGACGCTTTGTAAAATGTGTAAAATTGTCACAAACTCAATAAAACTGTGTAAACAGACGGCGGCATGAGGGCAAAGGTCCAAACAGACTAATAATGCACACTGCAGCGTCTAGTGGTTCTCCTTCAGCTTCATTTCAGGTTAAAAACAACATGAACTGCAGTGGCGCTCTCTCTCTCTGACTTCCTGTTTCCTGTTTTGTGCTGCAGAGGAAGGCGAGTACTTCCTGAAGGTTTTGATTCCCAGCTATGCGGCCGGCTCCATCATCGGCAAAGGAGGTCAGACCATCGTCCAGCTGCAGAAAGAGACCGGAGCCACCATCAAACTGTCCAAATCCAAAGACTTCTACCCGGGTAAGACACCGAAACCACCGCCGCCGCCGCCGCCGCCGCCGCCGCCGCTTGTGAAAATGAACACTTTCACACTGTTAATGCACACACTCACCTGATTCTGACTCATCATTCAGATGACTAAGACAGAAAAGCACAAAACACACCGGCACAATAAAAGGAATCATTTGAACGCAATATATTTGTTTGGCCGATTGTTGCTTCACATGCTGCACAGCGTGTCTGCATTTGGGCCCCAAAAAATGTTTTGCCATCAGATATCAAAATACCGGCGCATGAAATACAAGATGCCTCTTTTGTTTAACAGTGTTAAAGTGTTATAAGTTGGAGTTTTGCTTGAATACAAGTACTGAATGTTTGAATGGTGACAGATGGATGGATGTTGATATGTGATGTCATTGAAAATAGAAAATAAACAGCGATGAACAGGAAAACAAATGGATGGATGGATCAGTTTTTCATGATGTTAAAACACACACACACACACACACACACACACACACACACACACACACACACACACACACACACACACACACACACACTCTTCTGCTGAGTGACTTCTCATTTCAACAACGTGGGGTTGATTTATGATCCATAAAGGCCATGTTGTCCCTGTGTGTGTGTGTGTGTTCTTGTTCATCTATCTTGGAGAGGACTTTGGAAACAGGAGGACATTTTGGCCTCGCTTCTACAAACACTTGTTTTAGGGATCAGAGTTGTTTTTTTCGGTGTTTCTACACCGAAAAAAACACTTTTCTATCATAACAACACGAGAGTCTTCTGCTCTTCAAAGAAATGTAAATTATTTCAATATTCTTTAAACTCTAATACAGTACATTCCCGCTTTAAATTCATGTTCTGAGCTTCCACTTTACAGATCACGATGTATTCCTCGACATTAGATGTAAAATTAGATGTAAAGTTTGCGTTGACAGAGGTTGTGAGTCCCCCCAACACACACACAGACACACACACACACACACGTGCGGTCCAACAGATCAGGATTACAGGATCAGAGGTGAAATTGTATTTGCCTAAACTCTTAATTCTGTCCCGGTTTGACGTGTGACTGGAGGGGTCGGGAGGTTTTGGGTTTGATGTCTGAGCGGCGGAGGAGACGACGTGCACGTTTTTTCCAACCAAACACGTGAGAGAAAAATGCATTCATGTACTACGCTAAAGAAAACAATTTATCCCCCCTGAATAAAATAAAAAATTGCAATCAAAGGCATGCTTGTGACGCCCTTTGAAGGGAAATAACTCACAGAGGTCGTTTGGAGCAATTGATTGATAGATATGTACTTTATTAGATATATATGTACTTCATTAGCTAGATATGTACTTTATTAGCTAGATATGTACTTTAATACATCAGAGTTTGACTCGTAAAACCTTCGGGCAGCTCGGGGAAACACTGAAAATGCAGACGCGTCGATTTTTTTCATGCTCTCGTTCGCCAGGATGGAAAGTCGTAAAATAAATGTTGGGAGTGAAGAAGTTGCATCAAGAGATGCGTGAACTCTTTGCACGTGCACGTGCCGCTCGGTGGTTTGACTCCTTCCCGGCCTCCACTTCGCTCGACCTCAAGCCGCGTGGGTTCAGGTCAGCTGTGTGTACTCAGTGGCAGGTGGCGGAGGGACTGGGTGTTTGTACGACCCAACTCGAGTACTACGATGTGTACCTTTCCCTCCGAAGGGATATTTTCTAGACCTCCCAGAGCCGCCGTAGCGCCCGCGGAGTCTCTGATGTCATCGTCGCCCCTGCAGAGACGTGTACACGCCTCCGAGCTGCTGCAGAGTTGTGTTGTTGCTCTCTGTGTGAAACCAGAGTCGCTGAATGCATCTTTTAATGAGGCAACGTCCCTCTGACTGTCAGCTACGTCTCATGTTTACGACACCGGGCCCAAAATGTTCTGCAGTCTTGGCCGGGAGTTCGAAAAAAATACGCTTTTTGCTTTAAAGAAAGCAATGAAAATACAAACATACAACATGCTACGTTTCCAGTGAGCTGCGTTCTGGAACGAAGTAGAAATATTCTGAATATTCTTCCCCGGCCGCTCGGACACTCTTGTTCTTTCCTTCCGTACTTTAACCTCCACCGTGATCCCAAAGTCGTGTGTTTGCTTTTGCATTTCAGCTCTCGTCCGTGTTGCGTTGGCGTGTTTGAATGTGTGCTTCAGTTCAGAGCAAAACAAGCCGCCGTTGTTTGACACCGACACACAGGACTCCTGGAAGCTCTGCCAGCGAGAACAGATGCAAGGTGCAAGAGCCTCACACACACACACACACACACATACACACACTAAAGGGACACAATTATATATTCACTCACAGAAAATGTGCACATTAATCCATTGAAAGTTTGCACACTTCCACCAAGGAAGTGCATGTAAATCTACAAAAAAAAAAGATGTTGAAGGGACAGAGACGGAGAGGGAGGAAGGGACACAGAGAAAGAAAGAAAGAAAAAAGAAAGAGAGGGTTGTATGGGCCTCCGTCTAGAGGGGAAGACTGAAGAAGCTGTGTGTGTGTGTGTGTGTGTGTGTGTGTGTGTGTGTGTGTGTGTGTGTGTGTGTGTGTGTGTGCGTGTGTGTGTTTGCACAGTTCTTAAGGGCTGAAGGGGGCATCTGTATGCAAATGAGACACGGTTCTTCCTGGGTGACAAATCAAAAGGCCCACCTGCTGCAAGGGCCCGTGTGTGTGTGTGTGTGTGTGTGTGTGTGTGTGTGTGTGTGTGTGTGTTGGGAATAACAGGGCCAGTCTAACGAGAGTAGAGAGTTACTGCTGTGTCTCGGCCAAAGCGTCTCATTCCTCTCCTCTCAATCCTCGGAAGACATTAGTCGCCTCCCTTTCCTCATCATCCTCCCCCCTTCACACACACACACACACACACACACACACACACATACACACACACACACACACACACACACACACCACCATCCCAGCTGTCACAAAAAACCTGGCAGAGGTCCTTGATGTTGTCGTCACAATAGTCTCATTTGGACCCAAATTTGTACGCTTTTAACTTTTTCCCCTTTCACAATAAAAGCTTTGGTGGGTTTTTGGTTGATGCATTCTGGTGTAAGGTTTGCCCGTCTTTAAAGGAATAACACGAATAACCCAGTTAAGATGACTTTGATCTTTTTTGCCAAGGTCCCACGGAGCAAAAGTGGCATCAAGCCAAAGAAAGTGAGATCATCATTTTATATTAAAATAAAGCACCTCTGGCTCTAAAGCCACAGGGTTTGGCAGCGTTTTAAGCACTGGAGAGTTGGCAAAATCTCAAGCTGGATCCAGCAGATTAGAAATGTCGATGGATGAAGTTAGGATAAAAACATAAATCCTCTCATTTTGGAGTCGTAAATATGAATCTTCGCTTTGCATAACTCCGTAATTGACCTTAATGCGACACTTCTAGCAGACAGGAGAGAGAAAGAATGAGCACACAATGAAAACCAAGGTTACAGGAAGTAGACAGCTGTGAGGTTAAACCAGCACTTCCATCATATCACCAGAACGCACAAGGAAAGCTCCAGATCACTATGCATTGTTTGAATTTGATTTATTCGTATCTATATTTATAAACTCCAGATAGGGAAACCACATGGACTCGTCTCACCCTTCCTCTCTTAACCGACATTCCTCACAGTATCTCGCTGTCCTCCCTCCATCCCTCCATCCCTCATCCCTCCTGTCCTCTTGTCTCCTCTGTCCTCTCGCGTCCTTTTAAATTCATGCGTCCTTCGATCTCGCCCATCAGTCGTTGCTGCCGTCCTCTTCCCCGTCGCATTAGACCGTCAGCTCCCTCCCACTTCACCTCCTCCCACAGTCTCTCCTTCCCTCTGCTTCCTTTCAACCCCCTCCTCCCCTCATCTCTCCCTCCTCCCCTCATCTCTCCCTCCTTCCCTTCATCTCTCCCTCCTTCCCATCTATCTGGAGAATAGTGCTGCAGCAGCACTTAAGCCGACGACCAATTACAGTAGCAAGGAGCAGCGGTACTGGGGGAGCGAGACAGGCCACCATTCATCGTCTCACACACACACACACACACACACACACACACACACACACACACACACACACACACAGACTCACGCAGTGCTGGGCGACCCACCATTCACTATTATGGCACAACAGATTTATTACATACCCATACAGTACAAGGCAGTGCTGCTTCCAAATATAGCTCCTCTCTCTCTCTCTCTCTCTCTCTCTCTCTCTTTCTCTCTCTCTCTCTCTCTCTCTCTGTCTTTGCTAACATGGATACAAAGGGACTTCATGACAACACTGCGTCTACAGAGCTGCAATCTGCAAGAGACTGAAACCAAAAACAAACAAAACAAAAAAAACCTTTCCATTTCGGGATGATAAGGCCAGAAAACGTGTGTGTGTGTGTGTGTGTGTGTGTGTGTGTGTGTGTGTGTGCGTGTGTTGTTGTGAGAGAGGACAGTGCCACCACGAAGCATATTCTCATTTCCAAAGACAAAGGGAGTCATTGAGCGCTCTCGTTCGGCGGTGACACAACGAGCGCATCAGACTTGTGTTTGTGCGTTAATTACAGCGCTGCGTGTCAGGATGCGTTGAACTCTTCCTTCAGCAGGTTCGGAGTCTCGGGTGACTCATCAGCTAATTAAGTGTAACAGTATTAATTATCTCCGCCAGGAGAGTCGCGCGCTGAGCTGTGTGCGTGCTGCTGTGCATCTCGGTGTCTGTCCCGGTTTAATCTGCGTGGGTGGCGATATCGATGGCGGCGGCGTTCTCAAAACAGCTTTTTTTGTTGTTACTGGTTTTATACTGAAATTGAGCAGCTCCTCACTCACCGCTCTGAAGTGGACACCTAAAGGGGCCGCTAGTGATAACACAACTAAGTGCATCACCGCCACAGGAAGCTCATTGAGTTTAGTTTACATTTTGCCAAGAGATGAATTGCCTGAATACCTCGTCGCTCGTTAGTGTCCTTCCTCCATTTTCTTGCTTTTCTCCTGAACAAGAGAAAGTCTTTCTTTAACAGACCATTCTGTGGTTGGTTCAGATCAGTTGTGCTGCAGAAAAAAGCTGTAAAATTATATATATATATTGTATACGCAGGGTTACAGGAAATAACAGCGAAACAAAAGGTGTGGGCGGGGCTAAGCTTCTTAGGAAGGACAACATTGGAGATAATACAGTTCATGCAATTTAAAGATATAACGCGTTCCTCCTGCAGCCTGCAGCTGCTTCCAACGAGTTCAACGAAATAAAACGACTGCAGAATAATCTTGAAACATTCACAAGTTGTAGTTTCTTTCTTCGCTGGCTGCATTTGCTCAGCAAGCAGCCGGTAAAGATCCCACGTGACGGCTGCATCTGTTGGTTCATCAGTTTGTGGGGAGAACACACACACACACACACACACACACGGCCGCCGCCGTTCCACATCAAATATTCATTCGCAACACCTGTTTTATAATTAGAATCGACCCGCTTTTACTCCTCGCCGTCGAGATATTGACCTCCGGTCGGACGCGGTGGCAAAGCCATGAAGAAGAACTTAAAGCTGGAAATGAATTAGTATCGACGCCGCGGACGCTTCCTCCTCCTGTCGTGGTTCAGTTTCACAGCTGCGGCGCCTCGCTGAGTGCAGCACCAGATAGAAACGAGTCGTTTGAAGGGTGAGTGATGCTTGAGAGCGGAGATGGAGGCTCAGCCACCAGGACTGCAGGCGACACTGGAGCAGCAACGCAGCCGATGTTCAGTCCACGACGTCTTTTGAGGATTCCTCGATCGAGGCCTCTGAGCTTTAGCTGTACGTCTGTTTGTGTGAGCGCTCAGGACGCACCGGGAGTAAAAGTCCTCTTCGCCAAAAGAGCACAACTCTCTGGTTAGAAGTGTGATTTTTTTCATTAAGTCAACTCATCCTGAGTCTGATCGTTAAGTTAACTCATCCTGAGTCTGATCGTTAAGTCAACTGATCCTGAGTCTGATCGTTAAGTTAACTGATCCTGAGTCTGATCGTTAAGTCAACTGATCCTGAGTCTGATTGTTGAGTCAACTGATCCTGAGTCTGATCGTTGAGTTAATTGATCCTGAGTCTGATCGTTGAGTCAACTGATCCTGAGTCTGATCATTGAGTCAACTGATCCTGAGTCTGATCGTTAAGTTAACTGATCCTGAGTCTGATCGTTGAATCAACTGATCCTGAGTCTGATCGTTGAGTTAATTGATCCTGAGTCTGATCATTGAGTTAACTGATCTTGAGTCTGATCGTTGAGTTAATTGATCCTGAGTCTGATCGTTAAAGTCCAGGTGAAACAGAAGTGAGAGCGTCTGCAGCTTCTGTGTTGCGACGTATTTCACTGTGAAATGGAATATTTTCTCATTTCCTGCGCATTTGATTTGGCCGCTAATGAAGTGGGCGGGCTCAGAGTTGGACGCCATACGGAGCTACACAGGACTGTTGGCTCTACACACACACACACACACACACACACACACACACACACCTCCCTCACATGTTGTGACATCAGGAGGACGACGGGATAAGTCGTACAAATTAACGGCGCCCTGATACCCGACGGTACCTGAACTCCTCGCTCAGCCGAGTCGTCTGCATATTTCCTGCGCATCAGGATTCCCTGGATTAAATTAAACCTCAGCCACGTTGTCTTTGCCCACTTATATACAACCACGTCTCTTCCCATCGAGGATGATTCGAGGGTTTAGATGAATAACTCCTCCCCCAATCGTACTTTGTTGCAGGAAGATTAAATCAAAACCATTTTACAAAAAAGAAAAGACAGGGATTAGACTATAAATATTTTGTTTTTGTTTCACAAGGACACAGGACTAAACCAGAGAGAGTGTTTGTCATTTCACTGGGACTCTAATCAGACTGACGAGGACCGCATGCTCCGCTTTGACTCACGTTCACGCGACTGCAGAGAAGACGAGACGATTCAGCTCTTCGTTAGCAGCTGAGAAAACACTGAGTCACATGTGAGAAGAAGAGATACTCAGTGAGGCTGTGCAGTGAGTCACACCGTCGAGGCCAAAAGTATGTGGACGCTTGAATATCTAACTTCTTTTCTACTTTTCCAACTTTAGTTGCGCGTCTCAAACTCGACCCAGATCACCGCTCCCTCCGTTCTTCCTCTTTTTCACTTTTCTTTGCTCATTTTCTTTGCTCTCGTCTCCTCTGTCTGTCCTCTGTCACGCCGTGACACCGTTTCAGAGCTTTGTCTTTAATCCCACGCCATGATTGCAGTTTTCAGCATTTGAAATCCCATCTGAACACACACACACACACACACACGCATGCACAAGCACACACAACCAGCACACATCTGTCGCAAAAGGCCACATGACCTAACATACAAACACACACACACACACACAGCCTCCCCAAGCCCTTATCAATGTTACCGGTTTCAGTGCTCTAAGCCTCTTATGCAGCTCTAAGCTCTCAGAGATGGAAAACTGGAATATTACATATCACACACACATGCGAGCACACACATACAGATGCAACTATAATGAATTTCTTGTTTGTCAGCCATTTCCTCTCTTCATTAAGCGGCAAATTCATTACAAATGTCTGCTGTTCATCAGTTGTGACGAGATAATTTCCACTAAATTCGATTACTTTGGTTCCAGTTTGGAATATTTCATATTATCGCTGCAAATGGACACCAGTTGAAGTGTCTGCATTCTGTCTGTCCGCCGGCGTCGATGTGAAACCCCTCACCGGGTCCGTGTCAGGACTTTGAAAGCAATGAGGCAGATGAAAAGAGATTCATCTGATTCACGGCATGGTGTTTAAAAAGATATATGAAGAAGATCAACAGCTAAACATGTGATTCAACAATCATGCAGGTTCATCACTATGTAAACACCTAATAGAAACCAAACATCACAATAGGGACTCTCATATCGCTGAGAGAGTCAGGCTGCAGCTGCTTCGTCTCCATCATCTTCATCACCTCCATCACCTCCAAGGCGAGGTTTCAGCTTAAAACAGGAAACTGAATGGATGACATGAAACAAGGAGAAACATCCACAGAGCAGTGCAGATTCATGTGAAACACCGAAATATGAGAACTGTCACTCGCTCATGTATTGCACAAAGGATGCAACTTGGTGTAAAAAGAATTGCAATCACAGCCGATATGTCTTTGTTTGTCACCGAGACGATGGAGCGCTTACATTTTTCTTCCAGCACTTTTCTGAATACACAAAGACGCTTGACATCGGGGACAAGAGACGGCGACAAAGCAAACAAAACAAACATTTTTGGCCACAAAGAAGGAAAGGAAAGCAAACTGCAGAAGCTGTGGGGGTCACAGCGCGGGGAGCAGCAGGGTCGAAGCCGGAGGAGGCGAGTAGGAAGAGGCGTGTGTTCAAATAGAGAACAACCTTCAATCTTTCACTCAAATAGTCGCACACGTTTGGAGCGGAGGAGCTCTGTAGTTAAAAAGGTCGAATGAGTTGCTTCCCGCTAAAGTGCCTCTCTGAGTGTGTTCCCGTGTTCTCCGGCGGGAGCTGAACCCTGAACCCCGACAGGGTCTGTGACGTCCTCCTCCATGAACTCATGCAGAAGGAGCTGCTCGGCCCCAGTTGTGTTAATACCACACTGACACACAGCGCCGTCCACCAACCAGCAGCTGCAGATACACAAGTACGACCTTTTCAGAATTACACTGAGAAATGTTCCTGTTCTTTTCACTAATATACAGGGGAACATGTAAGCCTTTAGTTTGAGTAATAAACCATCTCTGGTATACTTCAAACTGAACATTGGGATCTTTTAACGCATCAACAACCAGTGTCAGTTTATTACTTGTTTAGAATATTTATCAAAATGATTAGGCAACAAAAGAGCTCGGTTATAGGTTCAGGGAAAGATCCTAAACTTCTACGTTAGGTTTAGCTTTAATGAGACTACATTACTGAGTTTTAGAGGTTGTGCAATACTTAAATAGATTCAGGAAAAGATCGGGTTTGGTTTATAATACCTGGCTTGGTGACGAATGAATCTCCACTGAGTCCTGGCTTCACATCGGGTTCAGGCAGCGTCTCCTTGGAGGAAGACGAAGACCATTACAAACCTTTTCGTAGGTGTCTGTAGGCGATGCTGCGATCGTCAGCATCTAACACGTCACACAGGGAAGGTGTGGCGCCGTCAGCACACGAGGGGCTCTGCAGGATCTGAAACGGCGGCAGCGGCGATGAGGAAGAAGAAGTTGGTGATCGATGGTGTTGTTCCTTCACCTCGGTGCACTAACTCTCTCTCCATTTGCTGCCTTCATGTTTGGACTTTTAATAAGGCAGCGCTGAGGGTCCCAGCGAGGCCGACGCAAATAGAACAGCAGGAATATGGCCGACCTGACCGCAGATCAATGCTGCACCGAGACTGTGTGTGTGTGTGTGTGTGAGTGTGTCCTTGGGAAGTGGTAGGATAATGCAGTCTGTCAGTGAAATACGACTGTCATAAAACCTCTCAAACACTTTCGCTGCCACTCATCACTCCCACAGTGCACACACACACACACACACACACACACGCACACACACACACACACACACGCACACACACATTATTGATCCCCACTGCAGGTCTGAGTGTGTGTCTTCCTGAGATGATTCTGAGACAACCTGCATTTTATTTGTGGTGTTTCCATCTCCCGCTGTTCTGCTTCTGTAACACTGCGTTGATCAACGCAGACATGAAAGCTTTTTTATGTCTCATCAGGGAAAAGAAATCGCCTGCAAGCAAATGATGTGCATTTTTATTGTTATTGTTTCAGTTTATTTGGAATAACCAAAAGGAAAACTGACTAACCTGAACAGAGAAAGCCTCCATGATGACTCTCTGATGGCGCCGCCAACCAAATAATGGAAAGAAGATCGTTGGCGTGTTGCCAAATCTGCTCTGAACCGAATATTTAAAACAAAATCAAAAAGTTTCTCTTGGAAACAATTGTTATAAGTTGTCTTTCAACGGCGCATAATTATTTGTTAACTTTTAACGA
The DNA here is from genome assembly GCF_023055335.1 of Clinocottus analis. NCBI lineage: Eukaryota > Metazoa > Chordata > Actinopteri > Perciformes > Cottidae > Clinocottus > Clinocottus analis. The sequence goes on from NW_027175931.1 coordinate 23,908,024, forward strand.
GAAGCATTTCCAATTATTGCCTTCTTCTTCTTCTTCTTCTTCTTCTTCTTCTTCTTCTTCTTCTTCTTCTTCTTCTTCTTCTTCTTCTTCTTCTTCTCCTTCTTCTTCTCCTCCTTCTCCTTCTTCTCCTCCTTCTTCTTCTTCTCCTTCTTCTCCTTCTTCTTCTTCTCCTTCTTCTCCTCCTTCTTCTTCTTCTCCTTCTTCTCCTTCTTCTCCTCCTTCTTCTTCTTCTTCTCCTCCTCCTTCTTCTCCTTCTTCTCTTCCTTCTTCTTCTTCTTCTCCTCCTTCTTCTTCTCCTTCTTCTCCTCCTTCTTCTTCTTCTCCTTCTTCTCCTTCTTCTTCTTCTCCTTCTTCTCCTCCTTCTTCTTCTTCTTCTTCTTCTCCTTCTCCTTCTTCTCCTTCTTCTCCTCCTTCTTCTTCTTCTCCTCCTCCTTCTTCTCCTTCTTCTCTTCCTTCTTCTTCTTCTTCTCCTCCTTCTTCTCCTTCTTCTTCTTCTTCTTCTTCTTCTTCTTCTTCTTCTTCTTCTTCTCCTCCTCCTCCTTCTTCTTCTTCTCCTTCTTCTCCTTCTCCTTCTTCTTCTTCTTCTTCTTCTCCTTTTCCTTCTTCTCCTTCTTCTCCTTCTCCTCCTTCTCCTTCTTCTTCTTCTTCTCCTCCTCCTTCTTCTCCTCCTCCTCCTTCTTCTTCTTCTTCTTCTTCTTCTTCTTCTTCTTCTTCTTCTTCTTCTTCTTCTTCTTCTCCTCAATAAATAATCGCGGTGGCTCCGCGGGCTGGGAGCCGTTGTGATGGATGGGATCCGCTCCGCTCCACCTCCGTAAGCCTTAACCTTTAATATTAGACACACACACGGCGCCTGCAGGGTTCAGCTCGCGGCCCAACAGGAAGTCGTCTGTTTTCGTGATGACAGAACACACCTGAACAGAAACAAATGTAATTGCTTTCCATCTTGCCCTCCTGCAACCAACAAAGCCGCCTGACATCGACTCTCCTGTTATTTAGCGTCGGACTTTCTTCTTTTTTTTTATCCTCATTTCGCTCCTTTTTTTTTTTGTTTGCTTTTATATAACCGAGAGGAGGGGTGAAGGAACCCTTCCCTGTCAGTACGTCCAGTGATAAGGAGTCAAAGAGGCTTTTTGATTTGCTTGCATCTGAATGCGTCAGATTAGCGTTGTTTTTGCCCACACTGAAGGTCAAAGGTCACCAGACACAATGACCTGGATGTTAGGAGCAAAGGGATCACTGACTGGCCTCCAATCAGAGGTTTCAGAGGAACTATATCTTTTCTCTCTTTCGTCAAATTACCCGGGGCTTGTGATGTTTTCCACTTCTTCTTGAATCCATTCACATTTCCTTCAGCGTTGTTATTAAGTCTAGCAACAACTCGTTTTTTACCACAAAGGTCATTAATGATGCATGTGCTCTAATCTAATCTGATCATCTGACTGAACGACTGCAGCATCAATACGGCCCGAAGAAGAGGAATCAAACAAACACAACAACAAGACATTAAACGTAAGAGCTTCAGTCAACACACTAAAGCGCTGCTGATGAGGCAGTTGATGCTTTTTGTGTGTCTGCACAGGTCCAGCTGTGCAAGTGTGACAGATTGAAGAGCCCAGTCAGCACATAGCGAGGAGGGGGAGGGGGAGGAAGAGGAGGAGGAGGACATTGGGAAAGCAAGCGGGCGAAAGTAAGAGTGGAATAAAAAAGGAGAAAGGAGGAGGAGGAGGAGGAGGAGGAGGAGGAGGAGTTGAATGTGCAGAGGTTTGTATGAGCTCTGAGGGTTTCCAACTGTCACAGACAATAGATGGAGGCGAGGCGCTCTGTGCGACAATAGGCTCTTTGACCCTGGTCATGCTCGGGGGGGATGGAGGGTGTCCCCATCTGCCTGAGAAGAGAGAGAGAGAGAGAGAGAGAGAGAGAGAGAGAGAGAGAGAGAGAGAGAGAGCACATATGTCCTCTGCAATCTGTGTGTTAAAGTCTGCAGCTCGATTCGTTTCTTGCAGCTTAAGCAGCCGACGCACCGGCCGACCGTGCAGAGCTGCAGTTAAAAAATAATACGATCTTTCCAAGATGAAGGCTGCGGGTTCTGTCATTTCTCCTCCGGCTTCTCTGCTCCTTTCCTGTCGTCTCTGCAGGTTTTTAGTGAAAATAAATGAAAGTAAGCGAGTCTGCAAGCGCGTACAGGAATCAATTTTTCACAAATAAAAGAACTAAAGAGCACAAAATATGATCATGTAAGAACAGTATCAACCATATCAAATAGACGAAGGCTCATTATGAGGAACCCCTCCTCCTCCTCTTCCTCCAACTTCCTTCTATGTCTTTAGCATACCTGCTGGCAGCTTAAAATAGTGACAGAAGGCATGTGTTGGGTCTCTAATGAGGCCAGTAAGTTACATTTTGTTTAGATTTCAGATGTTCGGGGGCGACTGACAGGTGACAAACGTTTAGAATACGTGATGTTCACATACTCACGCTTCCTCGCTTCCTCGCTTCCTCGCGGCCTTCTCGACTACGATTCAGTCGAGAACAGCCGCTGTCATTTGAGGGAGATTGATGAGAAACACCTTCTGCATTTCAGGACATTTGATATCGTGACCCCTGGACGACCTCTTCCAGAGTCCTGCACCACCTCATGCTGGGTTCACTGCCGACACTTTCAAAATAAAGGCCCGGAGGGCCGAGTCTCATCAGCAGACTCCTAACTGATGAATGTCTCTCTCTCTCTCTCTCTCTCTCTCTCTCTCTCTCTCTCTCTCTCTCTCTCTCTCTCTCTCTCTCTCTCGTGTCTGTCAGTTCTCGTGACAAAGCTCCTCTCTGTGAGGAGCTCGGCGAAGCAAACGCAGCTCGTCCGTCTTCATGAAACATCTTTATCATGTACGGAGAGACGGCACACGCGTGCACACACACACACACACACACACACACGCACACACACGCCAATTTCAGCTGGTTTGGCCGCACAATATTCCCCTCTTTCTGTCTCTCTCTCTAGATTTATCTCTGTGTCACCATGGCGATCCGCTTCGCTTTTCTCGACCTGCTATGACGATAGCACCAGGCTGCCTCGGTGTGTGTGTGTGTGTGTGTGTGTGTGTGTGTGTGTGTGTGTGCAATGCAGTGTTTGTAGAGGCACAGCACGGCAGCCACCGCACACACTCCCCCACCCCCCCCCTCCCCTATCGGACAAAGCAGAGGATTGTGGGACTGCACACCCGTTGCCTTGGTGATGAGAATCAAAGTGACAGCTCTCCTAGAAGAGGAACACGCCCCTCCTCCTCTTCCTCCTCCTCCTCTTCCTCCTCCTCCTCCTCCTCATAGCAGGTGTAAGGGCGCTGGAGACTGAGAGATGTCTTTCTTCTGGTCTTGGTCTCCGTCCAGGTTCCCTCTCTGAAGGAAGTCCAGCGTTTAGTAACACCTGAAACGCTCGTCTGCAGAGGAGCGTTCAGGAAAGCGTATTTGGAGGCGCTGCTGCCAGGGCGTCACAAATGAACGGTTTAGAAATTAAAATACTGCAAGATTTAAAGAAAATATATATATAACTGCCGGGTGTCTCCGTGGAGAAGTGAAGAAGTTGTAATTCTTTGTGTTAACGACGTGAAGTAAAACTAATCGGTGAAATCAAATGCAGTGCTGATCAAACACTCCTACACACACACACACACACACACACACACACGCGCGCTTCGTTCTGATTGGCCCCTTCACAACAATGACACTTAGCATTGGGGGTAGCCATGGCAACACCCCTCTAGTTGCACAAAGAGGTCAGATCTGAAAGGTCTAAATCTGCTAATGTCTACGAGTACCTCGCACACACACACTCACTGACACAGATGTGTGTGTGTGTGTGTGTGTGTGTGTGTGTGTGTGTGTGTGTGTGTGTGTGTGTGTGTGTGCTCTTAAAGGAGCAGGTTCCTTCACTATGGAGCGCTGCTTTGTGCAGGAGTGGCATTCCCTTTAAGGAGGAAGGTGTGTGCGGCAAACAAAGAGCCTCATTGACGAGAGAGAGAGAGAGAGAGAGAGAGAGAGAGAGAGAGAGAGAGAGAGAGAGAGAGAGAGAGAGAGAGAGAGAGAGAGAGAGAGAGAGAGAGAACCAGTTGTGAAATTGCATTTTTTTCTCCTTTTTTTCTCTCGTCTTTGCAGACCCCCGATCTCTGGCGAGGGGACAAAGGTAGCCCTCTGGGACCCCTTAACCCTTCAGTCTCTCACACACACACACACACACACACACACACACACACACACACACACACACACACACACACCTCTCCCTCACAAAGAGCTGGTTCCACAGCTGCCCCCCCCCCTCCCCCACCCCATTTCCATTATTTTTAATCCCCCTGGTGAAAGCTCCCCAATTTCCCTGCCTCCCCCTGTTTCCCCAACACCCACGCCCCCATATAGCGCCCCGCTCCCCGCCCCGCTCCCCGCCCCTCCAGCATGTATGTACACCCACATATGCACCACCGTCATCTCCTTCATCCCCAATGATTAATCCCTCCTCCTCCTCCTCCTCCTCTTCCTCCCTCTCTCCCCGTCCCGAGGTCCCACAAAGCCGTCAGCTGTCGCATCGTCTCTCTGACACACCGGCTGGACTCTCACTTTAATTATGGAGCCCTGAGCCTGATTACTGTGTGTGTGTGCGTGTGTGTGTGTGTGTGTGTGTGTGTGTGTGTGTGTGTTGCCGGGTACCACAGTGCGTATAGCGTGTATTGTACGGATGTGATGGCGTGTGTGTTAATGGTCAGGGGTCAGACAGACAGACCTCAGAGGAAGGTGCTGATTGGCTGATGGGGTGCATGATCTGACCGAGCAGTGATGACAGGTTGATATTCACCCCATCTACCATCTGACGGTCTCTTTTTCTCTTTCATCATTACTTTTTCCCCCCTTTTTTGGGGGTTTGGGTCGTTTCCAGTTTCTGCCTTTATTCTTTCATTCTTTCATATTATTTCTTGCCTTCCTTCTTTTTCTGTTTTCAATGTTTTCTGCTCAATCAAAGAGTCGTCGTGTGCACGAATGTCCACAGATGAGCAGTTCTGTCGAGGCGGCCTTCGTTTCTTAATGATCACTACAAAAGAAAACAGAGAAATAATTAGGCTCCAAACTGTGCTTGAGCAAACAACAGCTCATTATTTTCAACACAATAACAGCGAGTGACAATCATTTGGGCACTGAAACATCTTTTTGCTCAGTTTTTCACCCCTTGTGTTCTCGTCCGTTCACTGCCGCGGCGCTTTACCAACAGCCATCAATTATTTCATGTGTGTGTGTGTGTGTGTGTGTGTGTGTGTGTGTGTGTGTGTCCTCCCCCCCCTCCTCACCTCACTTTTCAATAAACTTGAGCCACGTTCTGTAAAACTCTGCTTTCATCTTCCTCCAGCCGCCGTCTGTTGTTTCCCACGTCGGGCTGTAAATCATACAACGAAGGTCCATATGGTTGTCGTTTATAAAGATGAAGTCACACTTCCCGTCGGGACCCCGCCCTCCACGCTCACGTTCATACGGGCGCTCGCACACACACACACACAGACACACACACACACACGCACGCAGACAACATGGAGGTGCAGCACACCCCGTGTGCACATCAGTGCACATGTGCACACATGCAGATGGATGCTCACACACGGCCGAGCTGATACTTGGAAGAGAGAGAGAGAGAGAGAGAGAGAGAGAGAGAGAGAGAGAGAGAGAGAGAGAGAGCTAATTAGTGTTTTAGCTGATTGTTAATTGCCACTTTCTTCCGCCTACTTACACACAACACTGAAAGAGAGAGCGAGAAAGAGAGAGAGAGAGATCATCTCCTGTTTCTTTCTCCATCAGTTACTTATCATTTACCTCTAATTACAGACATGTCCATCAAGTTCTGCACACACACACACACACACACACACACACACACACACACACACACACACACACACACACTCATGTCAGGAGTCTAACCTCAGTCTGTATATTCAGAATAGTTGTTGTATTGTGTGTTCAGCTGTCCAGAGGGCCCACTGTGACCATGCTTGGCTCTCAGCAAGGCGGCGGCTAGCGGCTAACGGTGCTAACAGTGCACACAAAGGGAACAGAGGTAGACTCTCCGCTCTATCTTTCCATGGCAGATAGCCGTTTGCTCCTCTATTAATGCTCTGCATATCACAGCGATGACCTTTAATAGGATAAATATGTAGGTTTTGCTATTTCATAGTCAATAATTCCATATTTATCGCCAGTCCAAACTATTGTTGGTGACGCGAGAGCGAATAAAAGTCAAGAAAGGTTTTTTTCTCTTGGTGTGTTTGGCTCAGATTCCTCGTCCTCTCCCAGCTTCTGCTCTGGTGTTAATGGAGTCGCTCGCAGCTTAAACGTTGGGTCTGCAGTGACAGCACGAGTCCTGCGCCTCAGCCGGAGAGAGTTTTATTTGCTTTTCCTTCTCCGATGTGGATTTATGTCCCGCTTGAAGAGAAGTGTGCGTTGGAGTGTAAACTCTCGGGCGGTTTCACCAGCAGCGCATGAGGCAACGGGTTCAGGCGTAGTTGAGGATGTTTTGGTGTGTGAGGCTCTGCACAGTTTTCACTTTCTCAAGCTACGTGTCCCCACTGAGAGCCAAGTCCCAGCACACACACACACACACACACGCGCGCACGCACACACGCGTGCGCGCACGCGGGCATACATGACCTCAGACGTACAAAAAAAATACCCAGAGACAAGCACACACACACACACTCACACATGTTGCCGTCCCAGCTGTAACAAATGTGGACCAGATTGTGTATGATGATGATGTAAAAGACCAGGCATGCTGGTCTCCATGGTTGACGAGCTTTGTTGAGTAAATGTTTTGTGTGTGTGTGTGTGTGTGTGTGTGTGTGTGTGTGTGTATCCAGAGGGGTCAAACCCTGAGCCATGTGCCATGAGCTGTTAAGCAGCCCTCTTTGGTTCCCTGTCGAATACATCATACGATGCTGCAGCCAATCACAAGCAGGCGTGTGGGGGACGAGACACTGCGTCCACTTCCTTGTTCTTCTTCCCTCTTCCTCCGTCCGAGGAAGATGGAGAACTGCTTTAAGAGTTTTGAGTAAGTTATGAACGTCTCCTGGCACTTTGTTGAGGTTTGTTTACATCTGGAGTCTTTGCAAAGTAGAAGTAAAACAGGCCCGTGCGTTCAATATGATTAATATATGAGCATACAAACAAGTTAAAACCTCCTCACTTATGTCAATATACAGCCGATGCAGGCGGTGGAAATGTTCCGAACGAGCCTCGAACACTCGAGTCATCACACGGATGTTGAGTTTGTAAATTAGAGGCACGCTAATGCTTCCTTGAGGGGTGAGGTTCCTCCTCATTAACTTGTGGTCCTTTAATAGTCAATGAACAGAGCAGAGCGTTCACGTGGCCGGCGGCAGGGCCTCCATTAGCGCGCCGCTACCATGCGGCGTTAGCATGCGGCGCTACCATGCGGCGAGGGGAGAGCGGACGGCACGGAGGGCCGGGTCCAAACGGCGGCAACTCTGCCGGGTTACGAAGGCGCCTAAAAAATAAAAGACAAGCTCATATTACAGCTGTGTGTGTGTGTGTGTGTGTGTGTTCCAAGGAGCATGAGTCAGAAGAAAAAGGGTGTGTTCAGCTCGGTGAGATACAGAGAGAGAGAACGGAGGGAAATGAGAGGAACTAAGAGGAATGTGGAAGGATGGAACGAGGGAGGAAGAATGAGAGAGAGAGAGAGCGAGAAAGAGAGAGAGAGAGAGAGAGACGCATGTAATGGTATTTTCTTCTTTGTTTACCATGTAAACAAATGTGCAAGGCCTCTTTACTACACTGCCTGAAGTCGAAATGCTGTTTTGTTTTGTTTTGCAGTCGACCTTCAAAGACCATGACTAAATATAACTTCATTTACATTGTGTTGTATTTGGAACAGTTGTCTCTTTGCCATTGAAGTATGAATTACACCAGCGGCATCACTGGGCTGTTCCTCGGGACCATCAGGACTTATCGGCTTTGCAAGATGTGCGTGGTCACGAGGGCTCTGAGTCTCTGCACCTTATACGGGCTTGACGATACTATTGAAAGTTCTCCAGACAAACGGTAACTGCCCTCCGTCCGTCACTGCGGCCGATCACCGCAGGCGTGCTTCAGTTTAATGTGACACCTGATTGGCCCGCTCGCAGCGATGCCCAGCGCTAATGGCTGCCCAACAGGGTCGAATGGAAAGAGCTGCATTGTGGGATATTCGGGATGGAAGTCTGGACGTCTCCGCCCATGTTGCGCCATTTCGACATCGCTGGCTCGTGAAAGTCTTTTGTCTGCATGAGAGCGCGACTCCTTCCGACTCATTTTGAGACTTGTTTTGTTCATCTGTAGAGCTATTTCAACACACGCTGTTTGGCTCCGCCCACTGGGGCCTGACTCCGCCCACTGCGGCCCGGCTCCAGCCGATGAGAGGATCTCGGCCTCAGAAATGTTTACGGGACTAAAACTTCAGTCTGTAAATGATCTTCCCACTGAGAGACAGAGAGGGGGAGAGGAGCCATGATGAGGGGAAGAAAGGTGTGTGTGCGTGTGTGTGTGTGTGTGTGTGTGTGTGTGTGTGTAGAGAGAGAGGCTGACAGCAGTGTCGGGGCAGCTGACGGGATAAAGGGGCAGTTGTAGTGCACATGGGAGGCAGAGATGGATTTGGGGGGATTTGAGGCTGTAAGAGGGTGGGGACAAGGAGGCTTAGTCCAGCTGACACCGTCCACATCACACACACACACACACACACACACACACACACACACACACACACACACACACCAGTTAAAGATAGACCAGCCATAGCAATGAGGCAAAAATACAGAAATGAACTCACAGCTTGATTTTTAGCCTTGAAATTTACACACACACACACACACATACACACACAGACACACACACACAAGAACCGAACACACATGGGTACAAACACACAGAAAGGATCTCATGCAGTCACACCTTCCACACACACACACACGCAGAGGTTGGGAGGCTTCAGGACACAGTGCAGCGTGTGTAGGAGAGGAGAAGGGGTGTGTGTGTGTGTGTGTGTGTGTGTGTGTGTGTGTGTGTGTGTGTGTGTGTGTGTGTGTGTGTGTGTGTGTTTGTGTTGGGCAAGAAGACAGGTGTGGCCCCATCAAGGCAGTTGTGTGACACCAGATACCAACAGAGTAGATAACGCTCGACGGACAAGTATCAGACCTGGTGTGTGTGTGTGTGTGTGCGTGTATGTGTGTGTGGCATGATGTATGTTGTTTCACACACACACACACACACTCACAGCCGTGCAGAAGGCCAGTGTGGTATCTGGTGAGCTTCCAGGAAATTCCTGAGATCTCATGAACGCGACCGCTGAGTGAAGATATGAAAGCTAATTCTAATCCAACAAAAACAAGCTTTTTAAAGCGTTTATACATTTAATTGTTAATTGTTGAGAGAGAGAGAGAGAGAGAGAGAGAGAGAGAGAGAGAGAGAGAGAGAGAGAGAGAGTGAGAGAGAGAGAGAGAGAGAGAGAGAGAGAGAGAGAGTGAGAGAGAGAGAGAGAGTGTGTGTGTGTGTGTGTGTGTGTGAGTAAAATCAGAACAGTGTTAAACTCGTTTGGGTCGACCAAGAATTCACACGAGGTCCAGTTACCACGCGGGCCCTCGAGGACACAAACGAGCCATGTGTGTGTGTGTGTGTGTGTGTGTGTGTGTGTAGAAGATAGATGAGTATGCGGGTGATTAGGTGCGTATATATTTGTGTATATATAGTTGTCTGTGGTTACACGTGTGACTTTCTAGAGAGGGTGTGTGTGTGTGTGTGTGTGTGTGTGTGTGTGTGTGTGTGTGTGTGTGTGTGTGTGTCTGCGTTCTTTCCACAAACGACTTCTCGTGGGTCGAGGAGTTCCTGCACCGTCGCCATTCAATGACATTAAGTTTCGCTTTGTCTCTACAGTGTGTGTGTGTGTGTGTGTGTGTGTGTGTGTGTGTGTGTGTGTGTGTCCACGGGGGGCCCCGGTGGAGCATGTTATCACAGCTGTCCGTCTCCATCACCACGGTCACTTCCTACTTGATGCGCGTCCTGTTTGTCACATCTTGTCAGAGACCTGCTGAGGTGCAGAATATTATTCTCTGTGTTCACATAAACAACAGACAGAAGAGACTTAAAGCGTTAAAACTTTCTTTGTGGGGTCTGATTTAGTTTTCCTTCTGCGAAAGGTTTTCTCTGAACCGTCTGACATGTTCAAACGGTTCCAGATCCACTGGCATGTTCCTCGTTTACTTTAATGCTGTTTTCTACTTGTTGCTGAGGGAAGGCAGCGTCATGTGACAGCAGGTACAACGGGAACGAGAGAGAGAGAAGAGGAGGAGGAGGAAGAGGAGGAGGAGGAGGAGGAGGAGGTGGTCGGAGAGGAGAGGAGGTGGAGAGGGGAGGAGGAGAGGAGAGAAAAGGAGAGGAGAGGTGGAAGTGGTGGTCGGAGATCAAAAATGAGAGGAGAGAAGGAGAGGAGGGGAGAGAAGAGGAGAGTAGAGGAGGAAAGGAGAGGCGAGGAGAGGAGGAGGTGAAGAGGAGGAGAGGAGAGAGGAGAGGAGAAGAGAGAGAGAGAGAGGAGGAGAGGAGGTAGAGGAGAGAAGGAGAGGAGAGGAGGAGGAGAAAAGGAGAGGAGGAGAGGAGGTATAGAAGAGGAGAGGAGGTGAGGAGAAGAGAAGGAGAGGAGAAGAGAGAGGCGAGAGGAGAGGAGGTATAGAATAGGAGAGGAGAGGAGGAGAGCAAGTGAGGAGGAGAGGAGGTAGAGAAGAGGAGAGGAGGTGAGGAGGAGAGAAGGAGAGGAGAAGAGAGAGGAGGAGAGGAGGTAGAGAATTGGAGAGGAGAGGAAGTGAGGGGGAGAAGAGGAGAGGAGGAGAAGAGAGGAGAGGAAGTGAGGAGAAGAGGAGAGGAGAGGAGGTAGAGGAGGAGGAGAGGAGAGGAGAGGAGAGGAGGTAGAGGAGAGGAGAGGAGAGGAGGTAGAGGAGAGGAGAGGAGAGGAGGTAGAGGAGAGGAGAAGAGAGGAGAGGAGAAGAGAGGAGAGGAGAGGAGAGGAGAGGAGAGGAGAGGAGAGGAGAGGAGAAGAGAGGAGAGGAGAGGAGAGGAGAGGAGAGGAGAGGAGAGGAAGTAGAGGAGAGGAGGGGCCGTCATGGCATCTTTTCAGCTGTTAGCTCAGCATGGGTCGGGTCACTTGGGCAACACGAACTGACGCTGCTGCCAAAGAAAGAAAGAAAGAAAGAAAGACAAGCACCGAGAAGGAGGGAGAGACGGGGGGGATTATGGGAAACGGGGAGGAGAGCTCCACAGAGGGGGGAGAGGGCAGAGAAGTGGTGAGAAAAAGCAGTTCATCCACTGTTGTGTTCAGCAAAGTGAAAAGGGAACGTCGCAGCGTACCCAAAGTAAACATGTATTTATACATGTGTGTCAAAATAATGCATGTATGGGAACAGGAAGTGGGAAAACAGGAATGTTTCAGGTCAAACCTCTGCTCCATTGAAATGTTCCAGTCGTTAAAGGACTCTTTTACACGCAATTACACACCATGAGAATCCGTCAGGACACCATGTTCACCATTCGCCAGAAGTATTGATTGATTTTTGGAATTGTTTCCCCGAAATGTTGCCCCGAGGCGTGCAAACCGGGCGCTGGGAGACGGAGGCGAGAAGGAGGTGGAGGCTGGATGCAGAGAGCAACGCATTACATCACGGCAGAGGAATTCCTGCCTTTTCTTCCACTTTCTTTTGTTATTCTTTAGAGAGAGTCGCCTTATTCTTCTCACCGAGGGCTCCGTCACCGCCGGACGTCGGCGGGGGATGAAGGAGAAAAGGGGGGGATGCAGGAGGAGAGAGAGAGAGAGAGAGAGAGAGAGAGAGAGAGAGAGAGAGAGAGAGAGAGAGAGAGAGGCTGACGGGAAACCATGTTTTTACTGTCCCTGGTGCTGCTTTCAGGACTGATTTTGGAAAACAGCACGAGGAGGAGAGGACGAGAGCAGAGGATACGTAGAGAGGAGGGAGGAAACAGGAAACGAGGGATAACATGAGATTCATGTTGAACACGACTCTGAGAACACGTCACACCCAGGCAGATTGTTTTGATTTAATGGTGTATTGTTCTTAGGTGGCCGGTTTATTGTGGTACTTTTTAAGGTTGCTGTTTGCGTAGCTGTGTTATTTTTTGGGGGGGGGGGGCTAATTGTAATAATTCGGGGTACTCTTTGAAGTAATTTCAGCAATTCTTTGTGGAATTTCCTCCAGTACTTCAAACACGTCTCATACAGTGCATTAATAATGCTGTCAAGGCCTCACACAGAGCAATGTGAGCGTGGTTTCTTTCATACGTTTGGTGTTTCAGGGACCGGTTGAGACAGTTTGAAAAGTGAAAAGAGGGGCGACTCCGCTGCTAAATGAGTAAATTATGCTCCAGATACAGTCAAACGGACCTTAAAGCAGAGGATGTTTTTAGGGCGGGGCTATGTTGTGATTGGCAGGTCGCTACCGCTAACGTGTTTTCTGTTCGTAAAAACTTAATTGCTAAAAATGTCTTTTGGACTTAGCTCCACCCCTTCTTGTTGCTAAAAGAACAAGATGGCGACGGCCAAAACTCTCGTGGCTTCACAAGATCAAAACAGTGACTTCATCCACTCTCGAGGAGCCTTTTTATTTGTCCTGTTTGGTTGTTTTACAGTCAGTTAAAGGCAGTAGAGACCAGTCAAAGCGGCGGCCCGTGCCAGCCGGCCACAGGGACTCCGGGGTTTAATACCTTTTTCCTAATCGGCCCGTGATTTTGTCCGGTGTAAATGTGCGGGCGCCAAGGGGAGTGTGTGTTGCAGCCTGGACTCGAGGCGCGCTGCAGTCTCTGCCAGCTCGTTGCAAAGCGACCATCACATTTTCATCCACATAAGCTGCCCTGCTGGACCGAGCTCTGCTTTCCGTCTTCTCTTTCTTTTCTTCTTCGCTTGCTGGTTTTCTCTCACGCCTCTCGCTCCCTTCTCTTGGATCCCCTCTTGATCCCTTCTTACCTCGCTTTGTTTTACACTTTTTAGGGCTTTTCTCTTTTCCCTCGTCTTTTTTTCTGCTCTAGTTTTCCAACTTTCCTTCCTTCACTCACTCGTTCCCTTCTTCCTTCCCTCCTCTTCCTCTCCCCTCCTATCTGTCTGTCTCCTTGATGAAGACTTGGTCGAATGCAGCAGAGAACAGGTCCAAGTTTCCTTACTGCTCCTGATTACATCAGCACATGCAGTCATGCTCTCTCTCTCTCTCTCTCTCTCTCTCTCTCTCTCTCTCTCTCTCTCTCTCTCTCTCTCTCTCTGTCTTTGGGAATAACAACTGATGACATCACCAACAGCTGCCCAGCTGCATGAAAGAGTGTGTGTTTGGTGTATAATCCCACTCGTGTGTGAGTGTGTATGCGTCTGTTTTACAGTTGCAGGTCAAACTTTGCAGAAGTTATCCGTCAATTATCCATCCATCCGTCCATTTATCTGTCTATACCTTTCTGTTAAGAGTGAAAAGAACAATGACATCTTTTTGTTTCCACACATCTGGGCCTGCTCATTAGGCCATAAAAGCTTTTTAATTGGATACTGAGGTTCTGCACGACCGTTTCCGTTGGCTTATTTGGGTGTCAGTCAATAAACTCATCCATCTCTCACTGAAAGAGGCCTGTTGGTCGTCGTCAGCACTTCTTTGTGTTCGATTTACATGGACTCATTGTGCAGAGAAGCTGCTGTAAAGTCACTGCAGAGGAGGAGCAGGTTGGAAAAGGCTCTTGTCCTGAGAGGTGACTAGTGGCAACAAAACCAAAGCATCAGAAAAATAACTTTGAGACATGAGTACAAATTCAGTCAGACATTTGTACTGTGTGCCATGCAATGGCTTCTATGCAGGAATAGTGCTTTGTTTCTTCACGGCACAAAATAAATGAGACAAATAAACTCCCTTCTGCAGCTGGAAGTCACCAGTGCAGCGGAGGAAGCTCACTGGTTCGGAAAAGCACGCCATCGATGCTTCTGCCCCTTTGTTGTGAAGCATCCTAATAATGGAAAGATGTTGGTTCGCCTTGGCAGGAACATCCTCTGGCGCGCAGAATATTGGTTGCAAATGAATTTGAATGCTCTCGGGTTTTCAAATGACTGCATTTGAGTGAGACTCCCAATTGGAAACGCTCACTCATAACGTCAGTTATTATTACATTATAAAGTAGGGATGCCAAAAGGCCAACGCGAGGACATGCACCACTCTTTCATCGTTTTCTTTCTTGTTTTTTTTTTTATCATTTGTCTCTAATCTCGTTTTTTAAATGAACCTTTTCAGCAGACTGAGAGTCAAATGTTCCCTTTTCGTAGTGAAAAGCATCTGTCGCATCAGGATTCTGCAGCTGATCTTCACCTCTCGCTCCGTGCATCCGATTAGCCGTTTCAAACACTCTTTCACCCTCCGGAACAACAAGGTGTTGAGCTACACCGCTAACAGCCGGCTAATCCAACCGATCTGATCAAAGGTAGCCGGTTAACCTGAGCTTATCCGCAGCCTAAGGAGATCCGTTTAATGAGCTTACATTAAGTCACTGCGCTTCCAATCAGCTGGGATTGAGCCTTGGAGGTTATTTTACGCTACCAGATGGATTTAATCGTCGTTATATATCTCCCTCTCTCCCTCTGTCTGCTTGTATCCTCCTGCCTGGATTGGATCTTAATCAAGTGAAATGTTTTGTGTGTTTCCATCTCTCCCTCTCCGCTCGTCTCTCGTCTCTTTCATGACTGCATTCCTCTTTCTGCATCTGATTCCAGTTTCAGCTCGTGCCGTGAATATCTGTCCGTGTAAGTAAGAAGAAAGACGGGGATTCAAAAAAAAACAAGAGAGAAAGAAAGAAGCCCGATGTGTAAAAGGTGTTGGAGTGATTTCTAAGTTACAATCCCATTCTGTTGCTGTCAATGCGTCTTGGAGACGGGCGGCCATGTTTCCACCACAAACTGTCGCTTTGAAAAGACGCCAGGAAAAGAGTCTCTTGAGTCGCACGCCGTCAGGTTTCTCTTGTTGTCTCTTCCTCTCCGTGTTTTTGGACGTTTCTTTGTTGTGACAGATTTCACGGAGCTCTCTCTCTCTCCCTCTCTCTCTCTCTCTCTCTCTCTCTCTCTCTCTCTCTCTCTCTTTGTTTGTCTCTCTCCTTCTCTCGGTGTCACTCCATTTTGACATGACCGCCGCGACTTTGTGCTCGATCTGCCTCTCCCCCTTCGAGTTTCTGTCCGTTTCCCATCACCTCCTCCTCTTCCTCCTCCTTCCCTCCTCCTCCTTCTCTTCCTCCTCCATCGCCCTGCACTTGATCACTTGATGTGTTACGGATGTGACAGAAGTCGCATAAGCCACTCTATCTGTTTCTATCGGCCGTCTCTCTCTCTCTCTCTCTCTCTCTCTCTCTCTCTCTCTCTCTCTCTCTCTCTCTCTCTCTCTCTCTCTCGCTGGGAGGGAAAAAGGCCGCACGTGTCAAAAGAGCGTGAACATGTACCTGTGAACACACGACCTCTGGCGCTGCTGTCACAGCTGCTCTCGTCTCTCCATCCTCTGCGTCGGATCTTTTAAGGACTCTCAGGAGGAACTTTCTGACTCTTTCGTTTTGGTCTTTCTTTTTACAAATGGGTCCCTTTGCGAGAATTTATTTCACAACTTGCTTCACGCTGTAACCTGTTCTCAGCCAACCAGACTGTTTCATGCCTTTAGTGGGAGTCTGAGCTGAAAAACAACATTAATAAACCAAGAAGGAATAACTTTTTTTTTCAGGTCACAGTAGCTCTCTGACTTTGTTGAGGAAAGTCTCAGACTTTTTACACTGAGGTCTGTAAATAAATACTCTTCGTGGCCCAGTTTAGAGCTGCAGCTTGAAATTCCCACTCTGAGGAGTGACTGAGCTCATATGAGGCTCATTTTTTATTCATCAGTTGTTTTACTTTGAATGTATTTCTTCCTTCTGAAGATATTCGTCTCAAAACATTTGCTTTTTTAATTGAAGAACATAATCAGGAAGATATTAAAACGAGTAAGCTTGATAATATTGTACACATAATAATGTACATAATCTGACAATGACGATATGAAGACTTTGCTGGATTGGAATTAATTTGGGGTTCCTACGACGACTCAAACTCAGGAGAAAAGAGCTGTGCAACGGGTTAAAAGCCCGAGGACATGTAAATGTCTGCTCGCTGCCTGCATATGCTTTTGTGTGCGGCCGTGAGTCAGAAATCAGAGGAGAAGCGTCTCCTTTTGGCGCGCTGCCTCCGGTGCCTCTCTGGTCATCAGGGAGATGGAGGAGGAGGAAGAGGAGGAAGGAAGAGGAGGAAGGAGTGAGTCACGCTAGTTAGACTTTAATAAAAACAACCGCCAGGGTCCACAGCTCGGATCCCGATAATGATGGTGATGAGGATGAGGATGATGATGACGTCTTCTGGTGTTGAACAAAGTGCTGTCGGGTCACTTGGTCACTGTGGAGCCGAAGTTCTCCGTCTGCTGTGAATTTCGCTTTTCATTCTCAATCCCCGCCATGCTGCGGTGGGAACGAGCGCTCCTGTGATCCACCTCTCGTGCCGTCTGGGCTTCGACTCTGCGGCTCGGTCCAGACGGACACCGGCCAGCTGCATTATGGGCCGGAGCCCTCCTGCTGCACGCAGACAGTTACTCACAGAGACGCAGCAACGCGACTGAAGAGATGCTATCGATGGGACTCGGTGCACCCGAGAGGCTGTTATCGCTTTGTGTTTACAACCACAGACTCTTGCTTCAGCCCGGACAACATTCAGCCCTGCGGTGCAGCTCCAATGATCCCAAACTCTGCAATAAACGCTGCACTGTTCAGATCTGTTCAGGTGCAAAGCGCTGCCAGCTTCACCTGAAAGTTGTTGTGAGTTAAAACCAGTTCACCTCCTCTCGTAAACGTCTCGAACACTGAACAGATATCGCTCCGGCAGCTGCAGCACGTCAAGCTCGGGAAAAAAAAGCAGCTTCCAACTGTTAAAATGTCAAATGATAAAAGTTGCATACAAAGACACACACACACACACACACACACAGTGATGTTTTGCACCAGTGGGGCTGAGGTTGCTGCCAACTGAGCTCAAACTGGATCCCTGAGGGAGGGGTAGGCGCTGGTCTGGCGTTTGCATGACACTGACTGAGAGTGTGTGTGCGCTCGCTGCACAATGGAGACGCAATACTGCATGAGCCTAATACCTTCAATCATACTTTGCTTTATGTGAACATTAATTGATCTGTAATAGCGGTTTCAGGTTTCACCACGATCTGCACAGACAGAGTGGCCTTTTCTGCTACAATCATACTCGTCACACACACACACACACACACACACGTGTACGCAGACAACTGCATGTGCACATGATCACAAGCTACACACAAAGACAATCACACACTCATGCCAAGACAATGGCCTGCTAATCCGTGCCTGTGATTGGATGGATACAGATTACCCAGAGGGCACCAGCTGTCGGGGGTGAGGCGAAGCCCAGTTTTCTCAGTATCTGCACACACACACACACACACACACACACACACACAGTCCCCTACTAATGCCGAATTAAACGCGGAATGAGGCTGAAATGTTCCCCGACGTCGCGTTAGCATGTGGCTACACCTGAAATCCCGAGCTCTGGTGCGTCTGTCGGCTTGCGTTTGTCGGCTTGCGTTTGTCGGCCTGCGTTTGTCGGCTTGCGTCGCGGCGAGCTGAAGCGTTCAGCTGCTGAAACAGAGGCCGTGTGTCACTGCTGTCAACAGACTGTAAAAATAGGGAGCGGGAATTAATATGAGGGCATTTGCTAACCGGCGTCCGGCCCAGCCAGGTAGCCAAATGTCGCAGATGCCTGGACGGGCTGTGTGTGTGTTTATTTATAGCCTCTGTTGTTTCAAGCCCCCACGACACACACACACACACACACACACACACACACACACACACACACACACTCTGCTCTTTGTCTGGAGGATGTGAGTTCATTAAAAGTATGAGAGATATCATTCAGAATATCATTTTATTTGACATGCACTGACATTTTCATAAATGTAGCACGTCTCGATTGGACTCTTCAGTCTGCTTTGATCCGTGTTGTTGCTGAAGTTTTATTTCTTAAACCAAACACACACACACAGACACACACACACACTGCACAGCTTCTATCCCTCCACAGAGGCCGATCCAAGCCGAGCCGGTCCAACAATGGCGGCAGGGGGAGGAGACAGGAAGTGCTCACTCACACGCTGCTGCGCAGAGATAAAGGCAGATCCCACTAAATACTCGAGTCAAGGGAGAGAGAGATGGGAGGATGGGAGAGGAAGAAGAGGAAATGTATGCGTGGGGGGGGATGAAGGGAGTTAGAGAGCAAAATGGAAACGAGAAAGAATAAATAAATGCTCAAAAGGGAGCGGGAGAAACCGCCAAAGAGAGATTTACTTCTCGTGTTATTGAGACGCGGAGGACTGAGAGGCTTTGCGTTGGCCTAGATTCTCGGTGCCGGCCTCCTCTCTGGACACGTCACGGACGTATTTATCCTCCTAGAGACCCGAAACATTTACAGAAACAATGAGGTCATAAAGTACGAGGACGGGGATTACGTTTGTCATTGTTTGGGCCGGAGCCGCGAGCTTAAAGTCCTCTTTTCCAGCTGCTGTGGACCGCGCTCGACAGGTGGTTCCTACAAGTCACGTTACGCTGCAACACAGCTCAAGATCGTTCATTCTTTTTGTAAAGTTAAAAATAGATGAAGCTTTAAGTCTTTTTTACAAGGAAAACAACAATGCAGCCTGGAAATAGTGAACAAAATGCTTCTAGAAACACCTGAACCTCCAAACACTGTGACTGGAATCTGTTGAAATGTCGAAAAATGTGTAAAGAAGAGGAAAAAAAGGACGATGGACATCCTCTGATTGAAGCCAAAATAACTACAACAAACTGATCATTCATCCCCTCGCTCAGCGTTGTAAACATTGCATTTAAAGGAAGTAATCAGCAAAATACAAATGTATGACATTTATTTTCCCCTCGTGAGGACGTTGAGTGTTAATTCTCTTTGATTTGTGTAGTAGAGTTTCGCCCGTTTGTTTGGACCAGGGAGTGTGTTTCCTGGTTGGACGGCGTTCTGGAAACATGAGCTGAACGTTTCTGATGCGTTCAGACATGGAAATGTGAACGCACAAACGTTCTCATGCGCTTCTGATTAGTTTTCTGGCCGTATCATATGTGTGTATACAATGCAGACAAACATGCTCTTGCAGCTGCAGCGACACAAAATGGATCGAAATGTTTTTTGAAATGCCCCCGTTGTCTTTTTTTTTTTGAACCATCTTAAATGGCCCCGAGGTACAAAAGGCTTTGTGTTCAGCGTTCTGTTGGCGGCTCCATCGATTACACTTCCCTCGTTTCTTTTCCTGCCTCGCCGTCGCCGTTGTTATTTGTTGGAAAGCAGCTTCAGTCCCGTTCAACGAACACGTTTAGAAAATGATCACAACAGAAGATCGTTAGTTTTCGCTGCAGAGTCCTGCACAACATCGAGCCTTCGTCTCCGTCCGCCTGTGGAAACATTTCACAAACACAGGAAACGCGACCATTCGCCAGAAGTGACACAAGTCACAAGTTTAAAACTCATGCGCCGACTCGTTTGTGTCCGCAGGAACGACAGAGCGCGTGTGTCTGATCCAGGGGACGGTGGAGGCGCTGAACGGCGTCCACGACTTCATCGCTGAGAAGGTCAGGGAGATGCCGCAGAGCACCCAGAAGACGGAGCCGGTCAGCATCATGCAGCCGCAGACCACCGTCAACCCCGACCGAGTCAAGCAGGTCAGTCCCACCGCCGTGTGTGTGTGTGTGTGTGTGTGTGTTAAGGGTGTGTGAGGAAGAGGAGGGAGCGAGGTGTTTGCCTTTCGGAGCGACAAACCGCACCGTGGTCGAGCTGTGATTTTCTGTGTGAGTGAAACTGAATGAGGCGGAAAGGAAAGAAGAAGAGAAACGACATGCAGACGTGTAAACGGATGAGGGAGGGGGGGAGGGAAGAAGGGAGGGAGGGAGAGAGGGAGGGAGGAAGAGAAAAGGAGCATCAGGGAGATGATGCAAAGAAGAAGAAAAAGGAGAAAGGTCAAGACAGGAGAGAATAGGGAGAGAGACTGTAGAGAGAGAGAGAGAGAGAGAGAGAGAGAGAGAGAGAGAGAGAGAGAGAGAGAGAGAGAGAGAGAGAGAGAGAGAGAGAGATGACATCCACTCACACAGGATGCAGTGTGAACATAAAACCTCCCCATGTGGCATGAACTGTAGGGTGCCACACACACTCACACACACACACACACACACACACACACACACACACACACACACCTAAACATCCACTTTCCAACTGGGAATCGTTTCCCGCTAAGGGAGAAAGTGAAAGCCTCTCTCTCAAATTAAATTCAAAATAGCTTTATTGGCATGATCTTGCCAACGCATTGGGACATCTCTCTCTCTCTCTCTCTCTCTCTCTCTCTCTCTCTCTCTCTCTCTCTCTCTCTCTCTCTCTCTCTCTCTCTCTCTCTCTCTCTCTCTCTCTCTCTCTCTCTCTCTTTGTATTTTGGAATAACAACTGATGACATCACCAACAGCTGCATGAAAGAGTGTGTGTTTGGTGCACAATCACACTTGTGTGTGAGTGTGTCTGCGTTTGTTGCAGGTCGAGCTATCCATCCTCTCTCTCTCTCTCTCTCTCTCTCTCTCTCTCTCTCTCTCTCTCTCTCTCTCTCTCTCTCTCTCTCTCTCTCTCTCTCTCTCTCTCTCTCCCTGATTGGTTCTCCTTCTGTTCGTACCCGTTGACGTTTTCTTATTTCTGCACTTGGCTCGTGACCGAGATAAGAGAAAACATCTGTTTTTCAGTCCACACGTTGTCAACAGCAAGGAGACATGTTTTGTGTTTTAATTAGACGAACATAAAGAAAACGCATGAATATCCTGCAGTTCATCTTCACGCCTATTTTTGGTCGCTGTCCTCAAATTTGTAAATGTGAAGCTTTCTCACGTTGTACTGTATGAAATATATCATTTATATTTATATCACAGAGTTTGAGGTTCACAGGGAGCTGGTTGAACAGCTGATACCCGCCGCACAATTAACACAGCCGTCGATGATGATGCGTTTAAGTGATCATCATCGTTCTCTCTTCATGATTGCTCCCTATTGATTAGTCAGGTCTGGCCTTGTTTCCAGCTATTGACTGTTGGGGCCTCCGGACGACGCAGTCGACCAGGCCAGACACACACACTCCACACTTCGTCACACACACACACACACACACACACACAGAATTGAACTCAGGTTTTTTAAGGCTTCTGACTAGGGTTGAAAAATTCTGGGAATATTCAAAGTTGGAAACTTTCCACGGGAATAAACGGGAATTAACAGGAATTAACAGGACATTTTGGGGTAATTTAACTGTATTTATCTTGTCATAAGCAGACATGCCTGCAAACATTTATAATACAACTTTTAAAAATGACTTTTTTGACTTTCCAAAAGCCGTGAATAGCCGAGGTGATGGAGTACTTTTGTGTGGACATACATACTTCATACTCTACTGCTGTAAAAAGTCTACTGTATACAATAAACTTGTTATTAAAATGAACATGGCTTCAGTTTACCAAGTAATCAATATGCTAATGACAAACAGAGTTGGGAAAGTTCACTTTCTACATGAACTAGTTCAGTTCATAGTCCATAATTCAAAATTGTGAACCAAGTTCACGGCTTCAAAAGATAAACTAGTTCAGTTATTCTTTTCAATATGTTGCAGCTGTAATTTAAATCTCTGGCTGCAGTACCGCTCTTGGCCTCTACACAACTCGGCGCTCTCACACTCTCCAAAGGCTGAAACGTTCAGACGCAACACTGATGACAAAGACGTTCAAAAACAACACAACGTTTTATGTTTATGTTTCTGCATTCAGGGTCCAGCTGAGCTCGGCGTTTATACTTTTGTTCTCAACTACATTTAAGTTCCCCGTTATATGCTTTTGCAAAAAATTTCGGCACATTTCTTTTTTTCAAAATTCCCCAAATTCCCGTGGAAACTTTCCAGAAATTTACCGGAAAGTTTCCTCCCCTTTGCGACTTACTTCTGACTGGGTCTTGTTCCTCCGTGTTTGCTTCTTCTGATGCTCACGCTGGGATGGAGAAGGTCCCAGCTGGTCTCCTCGCATCCCGTTCAGCCGCGGTGGTTCTTCCCTCAGGTGTTGGAGGTGATGTGGTCGAGGCCTCCGTTTCCCAATCCCAAGACGAGCTGTGATTTTAAGGCAACAACGTGGCTCAGTGGTCAGAACCAGAACCGCAAACTCCATTTCTCCCATTGCAGCGTCCCTCCTTTCGCCCTTTCACAATAAAAGCCCTGCATACACCGTAGAGCAGGGGTGTCAAACATATATATATATATATTCTTTTTTTTAAGAACAAAATCAGCAGAGCTGGGATTCAAACCTCTGATCCTCTGCTTATAGGACGGACATGCAAACCATTGATCCTCAGTAGCAATGGATGTGAGCGCTGATATTAATGTGTTGAAGTCGTTAAACATGGATGACGTCTGAATTTTTAGTCTTTATGTTTCTAGTTAATTCTTAAAAGACCTTAAAATAGAGTTTATCATCTAAAAACCTTCACCAGTGACTTAAACATAGAGAAACCTTGTCGTTAATTATGCGTTATTATGCTGTGGTTGTTCTGGTCCGGCCCACTTGAGATTAAAATGGGCAGCATGTGGCCCCTTCACTAACACGAGTTTGACCCCCTGGTGTGGAGCTTCAGTTTGAATTCGTCCACACTTTGAACAAAACCGATGCTCAGCATTGAAATCTGATGTATTACTAAAAAGGCGCTTTTACATTTTCCTCCGCCATCGTCTCGACAGTCAACTCTCGGCGCGTGAAGTCCGACGCTGTGACTCTTCTGCTGCTGCATTTTAAACTTTTATTAATGTGGCGTCCACCGACCGACTGAGAGCTGATAATACTTGAATAATACTGAGAGAAGCGGAGCGATGTGACGCTGTGACTCAAAGCCCAGTTGCAGTGTCTCACAGTGAGCTTTTGTACCGTTGTGTCTCTGTTTGTTTGGTCTTTGTCGTGAAGTGACAGTCGAGGAACAGCGTTTTGGACCAGCAGCCGCCGGGCGGCGAGCAGGCTGATAGCGGCTGATATTTAGACACTTATAATAGAGGGCCAATCCCCCTGTTGCTCTTTCGGCTATTTATACCACGTTGGAGAGGCGACTAAATGGATTTGTGCAGCAATTTGGAGACACACAGATACACACATGTTCACACACACACACACACAGAAAGAAACCCCCGGACCAAAATAACAGATGCCCCGACCTTTCAAAGACAGCCGAGCAAAACCCAAAAGACCCAAAGGACCTCCAGGGCTGTTGAGATGGCACATGCGCATATTGTGACATTGTGAAATTGCATGGCAATGTAATTAAATAAGGGTTCTATTGTGTCTTCCCCAAGACAATTAAATAGCATGAAATTATTGAAGAATTATATAAAAAATATCTGAGAAAAACGACCATTGCAAAAGTCACATTTTCATTATAAACTGTAGCTTGATGTGATACTTTGCTTGTAGTCGCCACAAAGTGTAATGGAAGTACTGTAATGCAAGTAACACAGTGCACACACACACACACACACACACACACACACTTATATACTTACATACACATGTAAGGTCAGTGGGCTGAGAGTAAGCTGAGAAGTCTTGGTATTTAAAAGCATGGCGGTCATTGTGGAAACACACAAACACAAGCTGGCTTTGATCTGATGAATGGAGCTCTAACACACACACACACACACACACACACACACACACGTTGACATACACACCACCATACACACAACACGTGTGCTGATGAAAGATGAACTGGTGATTGTCTGCTATTTTGGGGTTGTGGATAAAAATTTCTTCTTCTTCTTCTTCTTCTTCTTCTTCTTCTTCTTCTTCTTCTTCTTCTTTTACTCCTCCTCCTCCTCCTCCTCCTCCTCCTTCTTCTACTTCTTCTTCTTCTTCTTCTTCTTCTTCTTCTTCTTCTTCTTCTTCTTCTCCTAATCCTCCTCCTCCTTCTTCTTCTTCTCCTTCTCCTGCTTCTCCTTCTCCTTCTTCTCCTTCTCCTGCTTCTCCTTCTCCTTCTTCTCCTTCTCCTTCTTCTCCTTCTCTTCTTCTCCTTCTCCTTCTTCTCCTTCTTCTCCTTCTTCTCCTTCTTCTCCTTCTCCTTCTTCTACTTCTTCTACTCCTTCTACTTCTTCTACTTCTTCTACTTCTTCTACTTCTTCTCCTTCTTCTCCTTCTACTCCTTCTCCTTCTTCTCCTTCTTCTCCTTCTACTCCTTCTCCTTCTTCTCCTTCTTCTACTTCTTCTACTTCTTCTACTTCTTCTTCTTCTTCTTCTTCTTCTTCTTCTCCTTCTTCTTCTTCTTGGTGTCAGCAGCGTGGCTGTTGTAGCATGTGGTGTTGGCCTCGCTGGTTGACCTCTGGGGCGAGAGAGAGAGAGAGAGAGAGAGAGAGAGAGAGAGAGAGAGAGAGAGAGAGAGAGAGAGAGAGAGAGTAAAGGGCGCTCATGATGTTGAGGGAAAAGACAAAGCAGCAGGCAGGAGGATGATGGAGGGATGATATGGAGACAGAGGGAGGACAAACGCAGCCAGAGAACAGGCGTCCTGGCTCTCGGCCGGCTTAGTCGGTGACGCCGGCGGCCGGCCGGCTTCAAGGCCGCGTCGCAGGAGGAAGATTTATGGGCAGAATAAATTCTTCCACCGCGGCTGATGAGATCTGACGTGACACATGGAAGACGAGCGTTTCATTGAGGGGATTTATTACTTTTATTAGTCTGTTAATGCTCTTGTAAAAAAAAAAAACAGCGTCGCACCACCGCAGCGGGCTGTAATGTTGTGTACATAACATTTTAGTTAGATATTCATAGTTTGACGAGGCTCATAAGTGCTCTGCAGAAAACAATTTGTGTGATGTGCAACATGCTGACAAAGGATTTGTTGTGTTTGTTTTTATTGGGATATTGTGACAGATAAGCATGAAATACTGAATAAGAACAAATTCAATATATCAAAAAGAATATATATATATATATATATATATATATATATATATATATATATATATATATATATATATATATATATATATATATATATATAGTATAAAAAACAAAGTTATTTTTCACACTAATTTCACTTGTTCTAAAGTGTAGAAATAAAGATTGAAGAAGATCTTTAAACCCAGGTCCAGGTTTTAGGTTTTAGGTCACGAGGCTGCTAGTTTATGATCGTCATGTGACGTCATCATGTGACATCATCATGTGATGTCACATGTGACGTCATCATGTGACGTCGTCATGTGATGTCGTCATGTTATGTCGTCATGTTATGTCGTCATATGATGTCTCATATGATGTCGTCATGTGACATCTCATGTCATGTCATCATGTGACATCATGTGACGTCTTTATGACATCATCATGTGACGTCGTCATGACATCATCATGTGACGACGTCACCGACGTTTGTGCGCTGCTTTCCTTTGAAGACAAAAACACCGAACCAACATGACGTTGTCATGTGATGTTGTCATGTGACGTCACACGTGACATCATCACGTGACGTCGTCACGTTGGTTCGGTGTTTTTGTCTTCAAAGGAAAGCAGCGCACAAACCTCGGTGATGGTGAGATAAAAGCCGCTCAGACCTGCTGCTGCGTGTGAAGGATCACCTTACTGCATCAATATTGTGTTCATAATGGAAGTGAAACTCTCTCTGGTCTGCTGTTGTTGCATTATGGCGTCTTCCCCGTGAGATCAGCTGTAACTGGCTTGTGGTTGTGTTGTGGTTTTATTGTTCTGGGGTTACACTCGTACACGAGCGTTTGTGCTCATCGCCTCCAGCCTGGCTGTGTTTCCCAGCCGCTCCCTCCGGCCGCTTCCTGCCGGAGAGAGGCGCCATTTCCAGTGAACTTTCACCTCCGGCGCGAACACCTGTTTCCTACTTCCTGTTATTGTCTTGCCTGCACAGGAAGTTGGCCGCAAATGTCAGGAAATCGTAGAGTCTGGCTCTGCGTTGTGTCAGATGCTGGCGAAGTGGGAGTGTAAGACTCCACGGTGAGGGAGAAGCAGCTCCAGCCAGAGAATTCAAACACATGACTTCTGTGTTGTGGTTGATCCGTGGAGTTTGATCGCATTAATCAAATATAAATCTTTTAAAAATCCCGTATCAAGTCCTTTTGGGTTCGGCTCTCAACAAAAACAACATTGCAGAAGTGACTTTAGTTATAAATAAGCAGCACTGTGTCTGTTTTTTAGTTTTTTCCCTTTTATGATGCGACGCCGTGTTGAAGTGAAAATGACGTCATGCAAATTAACACAGACATTAAAATGCATTAATGTACAAATCCTACATTTAATCCCCTCAAAGCCACCAAACCCCAACATAAAAACAGACCTTTCACCTTGTTGATTGTCCGAAAACACGTTCAAACTCCACAGATCTGGTCTCTCCTGATCCGAGAGCTGGAAAGAGAAACAGAAGATGTTTATAAGGAAGTCCGTTCTGTTTTTTTTTTACACACAGACTCTTCCCTCGTACAGTATGCTGCTAACGTTTTATCTCCCTGTCGGTCCTGTGATTTGCAGCCTCACCGCTGAGTCAGCAGAATACCTCTCTGGCTCTCTCTCGCCCTCTGCGTCTCTTATCTGCTCCAAACCGTCACGATGGAGCGTCTGCATCTTGTTATCTCTGCAGTTATTTGCGTTTCACTGCCGTGCTCGACGCGTGTGAGCAGAGGGAGGAAATAAAATCCAGCTCAGACGTAACGTTTTGCTTTCTCTTTTTCCTTTCCCCCTTTTTTCTTTTCCTCTCGCTCTGTTTTGCGTTTGTTGTGTCTTTATTTAGAACATGATTACGATGCATTTGGGCCTGTGTAGGTTAAAAAAATACCTTTTTAATCAAATGATTCCTCTCGGCAGGGAGTTTACACTCCTTGGAAAAAAGAAGATAAAACATGCTAACATTGGAATGAATGCGTGTTCTTCATCTTCATGTTGGACCTGGACGTTTTATTTTGAAAATGGTCCGGTAAGTTAAGGTCAGACTGCTTCTGGTCGAGGTGAAGGTCCTGTATGATTCACAGCTCTTTCATGACCATAAATCACTACAATATATTAGATTTGGCACTCCTGGACTCACTTTGTGCTGTTTTTTAACGGTGCAGTGATGACGCTGATCCAACCTTGGAAAGGGAAGCGAGGTGACTCGCCAATTTTGTGAGTTATTTTTGTTGAATCTTTAGCACTTTAATTTCAGGGCGTATTTCAGTTTTTTACCCTGACAAGCAGATTGTCTCTTAATTCCTTCTCTCACTATTAATACACTGTTATTCATCATATCTCTGTGTCGGGGATGTACAAGAAAGATGCATTAGCCGTGTACAGTCACAAGAGATTTCTGCTTTTAGGAGGAGGAAAGGAGGTAAACACCAAGGACGCCGAAGGGAAAGGAAGAAAGGAGACATTGTATTATCTGCCACTTCATTACTCAAAGAGATTTTAATGTATATTTTACAATATCTGTAGTTTCATGCAGGACAACTTCTCGTGCTTTTATTTTGACACGATGTAAAAAGCCCTTCGCTCCCTGTCATTAGCATGTGCTGGTTCCAATAGCCACAATGCATGGTTTTTACTTTTGAAGTCTATAGAAATGGAAATATTTCTCCATGTATTTTGCATCAATTTCAAATCTGCACTCGTCCCCAAAATGGAGCAGGACATGTTCAGTATCTGTGGAAACTTTGGGGCTTGTGGGTTTGAGCAAGTCTTGGCTCCACACTGCATGTAATGACGGAGCCAGCAGAGGGTCCAGTCGGTTAGAGGAAACACACACACACACACACACACACACACACACGCACACACACACACACACACACACACACACACGATTTCACAGTTCCCGAAGAAAAGTGACTCATGGTGTGAAGTGGCAGTCGTTCACTGATGCTTTGGGTTTTATTTACAAATCAAAAGCATTTTTATCGACTTAAGTGTTTATAATTTGAAAATATTGAACCACAATTTATTTATTTATTTTTTTGTTGCAGTTAATCTTAATTCTTTTTACACATATTAAGGCAAAAAATTTAAAATCCCTCACAGTGAAATAATATAACTTTGTGTGTGTGTGTGCGTGTGTGTGTGTGTGTGTGTGTGTGTGTGTGTGTGTGTGTGTGTTAACACTATGTTGCTGTCAGTCTTTGTGCCCCGGCTCTTCTGTCCTGCAGTTATTTTTAACCTGGTGGCCGGAGGATGAAAGGAGAAAGACGGCGAGAGAGACGAAAAAAGAGGGATTGCATGGTGATGGAGGGGGGAGGAGGGAGAGAGGGAGAGAGGGAGAGAGAGAGAGAGAGAGAGAGAGAGAGAGAGAGAGAGAGAGGTGACTAAGCCTGTGGATCAGCAGGAGGCAGATTAAGCTAAAGTCCTCCGCTCAAGACTTTAAAGTTCAAACTCCTTCAGCCTCAACAGTTGTTGCTGTCCTCCACTCTGTGTGTGTATGTGTGTGTGTGTGTGTGTGTGTGTGTGTGTGTGTGTGTGTGTGTGTGTGTGTGTGTGTATATATGCAGGTGTGCACATGCATCTCAGAGTGTGTGTGTGCGTTGTTTAGCTTTGCATGTGTGGGACTGTATGCGTCTTTTTGGGAGTGAATCGTAAATTTGTGTGTTTCTTTGCGTGTTTGTGCCTATGCCAAGTGTGTGTGTGTGTGTGTGTGTGTGTGTGTGTGTGTGTGTGTGTGTGTGAGTGTGTGTGTGTGTGTGTCTGTGTGTTTGTTGGCAGACGACCTTGTGACCTGGAGGAAACGCGACACAACTTTAGGACGAGGAGACGACTTGTCATCACCTCCATGACGGCTGAGATATATGGAGACAGAGAAAGAGAGGAAGGAAGGAAGGAAGGAAGGAAGGAAGGAAGGAAGGAAGGGCGTAGGGATGATGGTGTGATGAGAGATGAAGAGAAGGGATAGAGAAAAAGAGAGAGAGTAGTTTAAACTGTCTGGAAGCCGTTATGGGATTTAGTTTATGCAAATGTTCTTCTTAATGTTACAAATATGGGATGAAGCAGGAGGTTGAGCTGCTTTGACCTTTTTTTATTTTACTTTTTGGGATGGGATGATACACAATGCGCTAAACATTTCAATAAATAATAATACAACCCTCAACTTGTTTACTGCTTTAGCGGATATTTAAAACGAGTGTGAAGGTGAATGAGCTTCCAGAGAAAACTCTTGAGAGTGTTTACCAATAAAACTGAACGCTTCATCAATTATTCAACTAATTCATTGCCGCTGTGAACGTCTTCACCGGTGAGACATGTACAGCTTCTCTGTCTGCACTCCTGAGCTTTTTATTATTATTTTATATTACAATGCAGAAAGAAATGACGCGCGAGAGGCCGCGGGCTGGAGCTGTGTGTTACTACGTCTGCGCCTCAAGGTGTGTGTGTGTGTGTGTGTGTGTGTGTGTGTGTGTGTGGTTTGTTAACAGTTTGCTTGTTTCCTTGTTTGATAAATCAGACATTGCTCTTTAGATTTCCATGCTTCGGTGACCTCTACACCCCGTGAGCTTATCAGTACACACACACACACACACACACACACACACACACACACACACACACACACTAAAGGAAACTACTGCATTGCTCCATCCGGACGTTCAGCCAGCAAGAGTCCACGAGTATAACTTTAAAATCTGTGTTTTTCAGTGTATCCAACTGACAAGTCAAAGTGTGTTGCCAACATTTTTATATTTATATTTCTGTCGGAAACATAAAGTCAGAATCCGCTGAGCCGGCCGGCGGAGCCAAATGGAGCCGTTAAGATGACGTTGAGGAATTATTAATAGTGCGGTATTAAAATATGAGGGTTTATTGGACCAAAGAGACGGCTGGAGGGTCACAGAAGCAGACGAGGAATCACACCTCCGCTCGCCGCCGCGAACGTGAGTCCGCTCGCTCGGCTCCGACCCGTTACCGGAGGGGTTTGTGTCGTTTAGATTCACGGACAACAGAACATGGCAGCCGGGCTCCGTCGGGTCGTAACGAGCACGAGGGCCAGCTGGACGCTAACGAGCCGCCGGGCCTAAAATCACGAGTCCGGGTTTCACGCCGTCGCATCAGAGGCCGCTCCAGCAGACGTCACCGACTGGCGTCGGCCTTTTTTGGTTATTATTTAATTATCAAAGGATGAACTACTGGTGTTGAGTAGTTGACCCCGGACTCGACCCCCCGGCCGCTGCAGCAACACGTTCTAGTCGGCAGCTGGATGGACGCCAAACGCTGCCCTCCTCTCCTCTGTGGAAAAGTTTCTCCCAACAGACAGAAAGCTCTTCAAGGGGAGGAATAAAATAAAATAAAAAACTTCTCAAAGCAGTGTTCGAGGAGAGGCTGAGAGGAAATAAGGAAACATGAAAGAGCCGTCACTGGAGGAGAGATATCCCAACGCTGCCGACTGTCACGTCTTCTTCTTCTGTGCAGCGGAAAGGTGCGCGCAGCAGAGGATTGTGGGTAAGTGGGAGGCAGGATGGCTGAGACGGCCATTACAGTGAGCAGAACCAAAGTCAGCTGAACAACACCAGGGCGAAGATTTTCAAAATAAAACGCCCTTCAGATCGTGTGGCATTGACCTTTTACGAAGAGGTTTATAAGCTTTAAAAATCTGCAACAACAAAAAACTGACATGACATGAAACGAGAGAGAAGCGACAATATGGAGGAAAAGAAATCGGAGCAGGCGGAGGAAGAGGAAGAAGAGGAAGAAGAGGAGGAAGAGGAGGAGGAAGAGGAGGCAAAACCGAGAAGCTCATTAGCAAAGAATCAGTTTGGATTTAAAGACGGGGATCATTAGGGCCTGGAGGGATCAGACATCACAGCACACCAACTGTGTGTGTGTGTGTGTGTGTGTGTGTGTGTGTGTGTGTGTGTGTGTGTGTGTGTGTGTGTGTGTGTGTGTGAGAATGTTTCAGTGCAGAAGATGAAAGAGTTCATGGGTAAAAAAAAAATTCAGCTCCCTCCCTTGCTCTCTCTCTCTCTCTCTCTCTCTCTCTCTCTCTCTCTCTCTCTTCATCTTTTATCCCTCGTCTTCATTGTTTACGCCCCGCTGGTCTCCTTTCGCTGCTGAAAATGCAACAAGCCTTCCTAAAAATATTGCCGTTGGAAGAAAAATGAATCCGGCTTGAACATCAGCGAGGGATTCAAAAGCAGACGTTTCTACTTCTTCCACTGTTTTGCTTTTATTCATTCATTTAGAGAATATTTTTTCTCTTTAACTTTTAATTTTTGGAAACCGTGTGCGAAAATCCCGCCGCTCCCATTTTAAGTCCCAGCATGCCCCATTCACACAATCTTTTGGCATGAGTAATTTTTCCTTTTTTTTTTTTTTTTTTTTTGACTGAAACTGCTTCCTAACAGACCAACACTTTGATTTATTGTGATTTTTGTTGCAGATTCTGATTCTTTAGGTCCTAATCTCTCCAAAAAGGTGTCTTATAGACGCTCCAGGAGGCATTTTCATATCATGCCGGATGTTCATAGTTATTATCACAATATCTTTTAAAGGTGTTTTTTTTTTTTGAAGATATACATTTTTGTCGCGTCCCTCTGTTGGATTTTTCTTCGCTTCCTTTGTTTGGCTCTGCGTGGAAAAACAGAACACACACAAAAAACAGCTCGGTCCTCTTTTCTCTCCGTTCATTGAATTGGTCGACCTCGCTTTCTCCCCTCCTCTCTCTCTCTCTTTCATCCTATCTTTTCTTTATCAAGGCCAAGTCTTTTTTCCCTCGCTCCCTCCTCTTCCTGCAGCCCACTCTCTCATCTCGTCTGCTCACGCTTGCACTATATCATAATATTCGACGTTCAGGCGGACAGCAGGTACAGCGGCGGCGGTTTTTCGAGTGGGATCGATTCCCACGGGGAGAGAGAGCGTGGCCCTCGTCCTCGCACAAGCATTCGATGGCGGCGATGGCGGCTGCCGTCATGGCGGCTGCCGTCGGGGAGCGTCTGATCCCGAACGAGCACTTTGCAGAAAACAATCCCCGTCGCTTCGCTTTCACACCTGGAGAGCGACGCCCCAGAAGACGCAAAGCGGCGACCCCCTCGTGCAGAGAGCTCAGCCGAGTGGCGGCGCGTCCACGGGGCCTTGCTTCGTGGTTCTCGGTTCTCGGTTCTCCGTCCTCGGTCCGCTCAGACCTCAGATCGGACCTCCAGACGTCAGATGGTTGGAAACACGCAGAAGTGAAGGCTCAACTTCCGTCTGCCCGCCGGACAAACCGGCAGTCGCTTGTGTTCCTTTCAGCCAATTTGGCCGTTAACTTCCCCCAAAATGGTGTCAACTCATGTGTGTGTGTGTGTGTGTGTGTGTGTGTGTGTGTGTGTGTGTGTGTCATCGCCTCGCTCTCTTTCACTATACCCTTTGAATGCTGGAGCTGTTTCCATGGCAACACTGACCCCTGGGAG
This sequence comes from Clinocottus analis, assembly GCF_023055335.1. Classification (NCBI taxonomy): domain Eukaryota; kingdom Metazoa; phylum Chordata; class Actinopteri; order Perciformes; family Cottidae; genus Clinocottus; species Clinocottus analis. The sequence goes on from NW_027175931.1 coordinate 23,940,624, forward strand.
TCAATGTTATTTTTTTTTCACACAAGTAGCCTCTAGAATTCCTCCCGCTCGCTCGCTCGCTCGCTCGCTCTCTCGCTCTCTCGCTCGCTCATCCATCCTTCCCTCCCACTCCTCTTCATCACCTGCTCTCTCACCAACATGCACTCCGTCTCTTCCTCTCCATCGCGTACCAAAGATATTCGCTGTGTGTTCAGGTGGATAAAAACACTGCACACGCCATCATGTTGTCCGTCCGTCTCAGATCTTTCTCCTCGTCACACACACACACACACACACACACACACACACACACACACACACTCTCAGCGCTGACCTCGCCTTAACGTCTGCTCTTGAGCTTTGCGTTGTGCGCGTGCACCGCTTCACCAACAGGAAGATTTCGCACGACCAACTACCCGCCGCCGGTTCCTGTTTTTGTTTTTTTAATCGTCATGAATTCATTTCATTTGGAAGGCGTGTCGTGTTTCATCCTCACAGGTGTGCAGAGTTGTTTTTGTTGGTATCATCCAGCATGCGTAGCTGTACCTACGGGGGCAATAAAATTTGGGGTGACGCACGCAAAATGGCCGATTTGACCACGCAAGGGCGGCCATGCGTGTCTTCGAAATTGTGTCGTCCAAGTATTTTACAAACTTTTCCTGAACCTAACTAAGTATTTTAAGATCTTTTCCTGAACCTGAATAAGCATTTTATGATATTTTCCGAAACCTAACCAAGTAGTTTTGTTGCTTAAAACTAACTGAGTTGTTAGTTTAAACTGTATTTTCAAAACAAGGTCTGCATGTTTTGAGCTGAAACGACACATGTTGCTGAACTTTCACAGCAAAAAATGGCTTTTTGTAAGATATAAGATGAGTAAGATTAGATTAACGATGTTGTTAAAGAAACGTAGTGGAGACAACATTCAGTATAGTTCTCTGTTCACTGACTTCTTCATCTTCATTTAGTTCATTCAGTTGATGTAATTGTTCGATGAATAAATGGACACATGTTTTATTTTTATCTCTCATGTGATGCACAGGGGCTCGCTTATATTTTTTAACTATTGCTGGATTATAATAAAACATCTGATCGAAAGCAATAACCAAATTGTCTTCTTTCTCCCCCCCTCCTCCCCCTTTCCTCCCACCAGTCTAAGCTGATCGTCCCCAACAGCACGGCAGGGCTGATCATCGGCAAAGGTGGCGCGACAGTCAAGGCGGTGATGGAGCAGTCCGGGGCGTGGGTGCAGCTTTCCCAAAAGCCCGAGGGCATCAACCTGCAGGAGCGCGTCGTCACCATCAGCGGGGAGCCGGAGCAGAACCGCAAAGCCGTGGAGATCATTGTCCAGAAGATCCAGGAGGACCCGCAGAGCTCCTCCTGCCTCAACATCTCCTACTCCAACATCACAGGGCCCGTCGCCAACTCCAACCCCACCGGCTCCCCGTACGCCAACTCCACCGAGATCGGCATGCCGTCCGCGGCGGCCGCGGCGGCGGCAACGGCTTCCTCTCTGCTCGGCCAGGCCAGCATGGCGTGCGGCGGAGTGGGGGCCTTCCCGACCACCATGTCCAGCTTCTCAGGCAACGACCTGCTGGCGATCACCTCCGCCCTCAACACCCTGGCCAGCTACGGCTACAACACCAACTCCCTGGGCCTCGGGCTGAATCCCGCTGCAGCCACAGGGGTGCTAGCCGCTGTAGCGGCCAATGCTAACCCGGCAGCGGCTGCCGCGGCTAATTTGTTAGCATCATACGCCAACGATGCATCCACCAGCGCAGCTCACCCGGCTCTCGGGGGCTTCAGCCTGGGATCCCTGGCCGCCGCTACAGGGGCCACCAACGGCTACTTGAGCGCCGCGTCGCCCCTCGTGGCGTCATCTCTACTGGCCACGGAGAAGCTATCAGAAGGAGCGAAGGAAGTGGTCGAGATCGCCGTGCCAGAAAACCTGGTAGGAGCCATCTTGGGGAAAGGAGGGAAGACGCTAGTGGAGTACCAGGAGCTGACCGGCGCCAGGATCCAGATCTCCAAGAAAGGCGAGTTCATCCCTGGAACTCGGAACAGGAAGGTGACCATCACGGGTTCCCAGGCCGCCACGCAGGCCGCTCAGTACCTGATCAGCCAGCGAATCACCTACGAGCAGGGGGTACGTGCCACCAACCCACAGAAGTTGGGCTAAACCTGACAGCCAATGAGAAATGAGGAGGAAAAGAGGAAAAGAAAAAAAAAAAGAGTGGGGGCTTGGGGGAGGAGTATAAAAAGAAGTGAGAGTGAGAACGGAAAAAAAGGAGAGGAGAGCAAGAATGTCAGAAGGAATCGCCCGCGCTGTTTTCTTCTGCGTGTTTTCAGTATTCTCTATTAAAAAAAAAAAAGAAATTTTGACGCGAAGCAAAAATGTGCTGAGAAGACGAGGAGGGAGAGGAGCGAGTTTTCATGCTGAAAAACCAAGAAAAAAAATTGTGTAACATGTAAATAAGGTTTTATTACTTAACGTCTTGACCTTTCGGGATTTTTTTTATCGTTTTGTTTCATTGTTTTATTGTTTGGTTCAGTAAAGTAAGCTGTCTGTTTGTTCGTTTGTGTATCGTGTGGACAAAGCTGAATGCCAGGTAGACAGGCCGACTGCCTGAGGGGCTGCAGGGGGGGGAGGGGAGGAAGGGGGAGGGAGGGGGGTGCTTGCATTTACAGGGTACAACCCTCCACCCCCCTCCCCCCCAACCCTACATCCCTTATGGAAACAACCCTCACCCACCTCCCCCCCTGCAGCCCACACCCGCCCCCTCCCGTCAGGCTTTTGTTTTCCTCCTCGTTTTGATTTGCCCCCCCCCCCCCCCCCCCCCTCCTCCCAAAGCCTCTCTCGCTACTTGCCCACAGTCTTGCCCCCTCCCTCCCCCCCTCTCTCCTCCGTTTTACTACAAGGGTTTTTATAATGAGCAAGACTGCAAACGTAAGCCCGGTGTGCAAAGGAAGGAACGTCCTCAGATCCCCCCTCCGACCCTCTTGGTCGCCTCCCCCGGCCTGTGATCTCACCTCCCCCCCCCCCCCCCCCCTCCTCCCCCTCTCTCTGGGAGACGAAGGATGGGGCAAAGTGACATCGGGGGCAGAAGGGCGAGAATCAGCTGGGCGTTCCTTCATTTGCACACCACCCCCTGTGCACCCTGTGTTGTATCCCACAAGCAGTGCAGCGCCCCAACCCTCCTCCTCCCCCCCCCCCTCCCCACACACACACACACCTTTTACACAGCCGTGTTTGAGACAGAATGCCGAGGCGCACGCTGATGACCTCACGTAGTGCGAACCCGACGAGAGTGATACTGTGCAAGCTGCGGCAAACACACAGGATCCACGGCGTCGCTCTGCAGTCTGCTGGGATCATTCTGCTCACGAGATTGTCGAGATTTATTAGGAATCATCGCCATCGTCATTATTTATTAATGAGTTCACCCAGAAAAAAAAAAAGCTTAGTTGTTTTTTGTTTTCCTTTCTTTTTTATCTGTGAATTCAGGTTGACATGAATGTAAATGAAACTATTTTTTGATTTGAATCTTTTGTTTTAATTTAAGTGGATTGAAGATGAATCGTAATGTTACATAGTGTAATATATGTCTTATTTAAGTCCAGTAAGCCGCCCCAGGCGTTAATATCATTACAGTGAAGGATTACCTTATATATATAAAGATATATATATTTATCCAGTCAAAAAGCAGAACAGGGAACGCACACGCACTGAAACAAAACACTATGATGCCATATTTGGTGCTAGAAAAGGGAATTTACCATATCTAATGATGCAGACTGCAGTATCTGAAAACCACACCACAGGCCGCAGGGCAGCGTCTCCACGGCGATATCGCCCCGCTCGGCTAAGCCTCGCTCGTTTGCGCCGAAACGCCGCCGCTGTTTCTGCATCTGTACGCAAACTGTCCTGTTGCAGCTCTTGCCTGCAGCGTAAACCGTCCTGTTGCAGCTCTTGCCTGCAGCGTAAACCGCCCTGTTGCAGCTCTTGCCTGCAGCGTAAACCGTCCTGTTGCAGCTCTTGCCTGCAGCGTAAACCGTCCTGTTGCAGCTCTTGCCTGCAGCGTAAACCGTCCTGTTGCAGCTCTTGCCTGCAGCGTAAACCGACACGAGACCGAGGCGAGCCGCTCGGCCTGTGGTGTGCCCCGACGTCATTTCGATGAATCCCCAAAAACCCTCAGACTAGAACGAGCAAGAGCACTTAAGACTCACAACATACGACACACAACTACTACTGAGAAAACACTGAAACCCTGCCGTTGCTCGTGCGGGGGTCCACTGCTCCGGCTGCACGCCTCGCCATCAGAGCTGCTCCTTAAGGACAGCGTGCATATCAGTTAAGGACATAAGTAGCCTCGCTGATCTTAGCCATTGTCAAACAACCGTCCGGCTGCCGGCGAGGCGACGGGCAGACACGAGAGGTTTTCAACCCACACGTCCAGGGAGTTGAGCTCGTTCCCGCCTCTGTCTAAACGCAGGTCTTTCACGGCAACAGGTGTGCCGCCCACTGTAGACCCAGGAGGCTGCTGAAGATGCTGTCTTTTCTTTGATTGTTTGAATTTTTTTTTATTTTGTGTCGTGTTATAATTTTTATTTTTTATTTTTTACAATCGGAGTACACTGAATTGTTTGTCTTAATGCACTGTGAAGCGAGGGAGCGGTTCTCTCTGCCCACGAGGTCAGGGACGTGTGCTGTAGACGGCATCGCGATTGGATGGTGTTTTTTTTTGTGTGGCATGGGGGGAAAAGGGGGCGGGGGGGGTGTACAAATCACATATATGAAATATATGTAGAATGCATATGAAGAACCTGTACGTCATATCTGAATACTGGAAGAGACTAGGTCGATGAAGAGTATATCAATCAATTCAGTTGACGAGTCGAGATCTATTAGAGTCCGCTCGCACCTGTTGTTCCAGAAGAGTCTTTTTGTAAACACAGGGCAGGATGTTGGGGGGAGTGTTAGTCCAGCAGCAGATTGAAGAGACTGGAACAAATTGTATAAAAAACACTTTTCTATCGCAGCTGTGTCTTTTTCATAAGCAGTTGGAATTGGTCATGCACTGTACATCCCAACGGGCGAATCCCTGGACACGTATTTAAGTCCAGGAGCTGAAGTGTGACGGAATGTAAAAAAGGACAAGTGCTGAGGTGGGGGTGCATTTGATTTATTGACCTAAACAGCCCCAGTGAGGGGAGGGAACTCCTCTTAAGATTAAGAATAAAACAAACCTTCGTTTGAAACCAATCCGACCCAAAGTCCTCCACTGTGCTATCGAACGTGTCACTCTCTGTTGGAGCGCCAGTGAGGGTTTATCTCAACAGCTTGGTAAGGAGGCTTCTTTACTCCCATCTAACACCATCCACACTCTCCTCACCCTCCCCCCTCGTCCCCCTCACCCGTTTCCCCCCAGTCCTCCAGCGCACTCCCATCCCGACACCCCCTCTACCTCCTACCACATCGCTCCATGGGTGACTATGTCTGGTGTGACGATCAAATGCATTTCTGCTGTTTCTCTTCTCTTTGCCACATCAAGGAGGGGAGAGGGCGGGAGGGAGGGAGTGAGGGAGGAAGGGAGGGAGGAGGCCAACAGGAAATCAACCACACCTGCAGAGGAAGTGGTAGTCGAGGCCGGCCGGGCACAGTGCACGCTCCTGTCTGTAGTTCGGATCAGTGCGTGAAGGAAAACCTTAAAAACATACACATATCGTGAGGGAAGACTTAGTCCCTGACGGGGGTTTGACTGGATTTATATTTGATATTTTCTGCGGTCGAAAAACCTCATAAGACCGCAGGGAGATAGTCGTTGTCGTAGATGTAGCGTGCTTTGGTTCCACTGTAGAAGTGCGCTGTGCTGGAAGCAGCTTGTTTGGCGCATGCTACGCCAGGTCTGAGCCGGTAGACGACTGCTCGACTCATTACATATCGAGCACAAACGGCAAAATTGTACTCGCTGCTTTTAACCGTCTGATATCATTCTGTTCAGACGAAACCAGGACGTTGCAGACTGTCCTGGGAACTTGTGATTTTTCTGGCATTTAATAGACTGAACACATTTTCAGTCCCGGCTAAGTTGAAGTAAAGTTGACTCCACCGTCGGACACAGCACTTTGCATTCACAGTGGAACAAAGTGCACGGGAGTTCCTGCTGTAGGTGTCACTGAGTTGAGTAGTACTGGATGTGCTTCTTCTTCATCTCATTAATTAAACCTTAGGATCGTTTTCGGTTTGTCTTTCAAACAGCGGCCAAACTCTTTAGTCGTCTCGATGTTGGGGGACGGAGATGAAATGTGATCGAGCACTGGAAGCAATACACGTGGTGGCATGTTGTCCTGTCCTTTATCCTCTGTCTGCCAATGGAGCTTTGGATTTAGACGTTGAATAGGTTTACGCGAGTAATCTTCATTTTGTTCAATTTGTGGGAAAATGCTGCTATTTAATAATGTACTAAAAATACTAGGTGAAAACATATCGAAATCTGTCCTTTAGCTGGAGAGCCTCAAGCGGCAGTGTAATACAAGCTCTGTTATAAGCTGACGATAAGTTAATAATAGTGTAATTCTAACCTGAACAAGTTAAACCTGTGCCAAACTAGGTCTGTAAATGTGTCGATTTAAACCACATTAGATAAGAGGAGACATACTTTTGTATTAAGAAAATGTGAAAAGTGCCAAATGAACCATATTTATGATTTACACGGGGAGGGAGTCGTCCACGTGACAGTTTTTAAGAGCCAGTATCGGCGTTTTGTTTAAGCCCTCTCAGTTCCTGCCACGAGAGGAGGGACCGCCATGTTAGCAAAAGTGTTCCGCCAGTCCTCCGGGAACCACATTTCCCAGGATGCAACAGCACTGCGACTCTGGGGCTAGACAAATCAACATAGCGATAGGTTAGCATACTTATGCTAAGAGAATAAAATACAATGTGACTTGTTAGCATTCTTAAATACAGCCTTTTATAGTTACGATGAAAATGTATTTTGTGGAAATAGATGTTATCTTTTTTGCACGTCTATATTGCATGATATCAAAGTGAAACGTGGACGAAAATAAGGAGAAAAAAAATTTAACAAACATAAAAAAGAAAAGACAAAAAAATGAATTTGGCAGTGTGTGTCATTCAGTTTTCGACAAATCTTTGCATGCCAATAAGGGTAGAGCATTGTGATATTGTTTTACACGCGTTCACATTTTGTTGTCTGAGTCCCGGTCCACCGGCCGAAGGTAAATTAAATGTTTGACGGCGACGGAGAGAGTAGTTTACCGTTAAGTTGTCCAGCCGATAAAAACTCTCCAACAAACCTAAGACTATTTTGCTACTTGCCGAGTTAGCTTGTACTGAAAAGTTCTCAGTCGCTGCCTAACCTTAGACAGAAAAATACAACTTAAAAAAAAAAAAATGTAAGTTCAAAGTAAGACTCAGATTGTCCATGATTGTAGTCACCGCTGCATAAGTTTGCATATCACTCCTCTGACCATTGACGTGCAGTAGAGGCTTACGTGTGTTCCCGTGTGTGTATCTCTGTGTATTCTAACATTACTAACCCTCGACGCGCTCACGTCGAGCTCGCAGTATGTTGTCTGTCCTTTTTTAATGCCCTCCCTCACCTCCCCCCTCCCCACTCTCTGAGCTCTGGCTAGACTTCGCCTTGACATGCACTTTATTGACCTCAAATACGACATGGAGCATCTGCAGCCGCCCCCCACCGCCGCCCCAAGATGGGAGCGCTTTGTACAAGAGAAAGTGTGCGAGACAAAGGGAGTTAAATCAACCCCCCTCCCCACACACAAAAAAAAAGAAAAGTCAGCTGCACTCTCGGTCTCCCGCGGGTGCCTCGGTGCAGAATTTGGGACAGATTGTGTTTCCACTCCCTTATTACGCAACGCAAGGCTCTGATCTCAGGGAGGCAGCGACAGCGCTGGACATTACCAGCATGTGTTTTCTCTCCTTCCACTTCCCAAACTCAGTTCAATTAGATGCTTTACTGGCTTCAATGTCAAAGAAAAAAATACAAAAATAAGAGAGATTCTGCCAAAGTCCGTCCCCCCGTCTCTCTCTCTCTCTCTCTCTTATTATGCAAGCAGTGTTTTTGTTTTGTATCCTGACAGATGTTGTCATGGGAGATGGCCCGCTTCCTGCAAAACTCCCCCCGAAAAGAAAAAAGAAAAGTAACCCCATCCCTGCTCCATGTCTGCACTAAACTCTGCTGTCACTGTGCATGGCGGGCCGAGCCGAGGGCCCGGCGGGGGGGTCGGTGTGCGAGGCTACTGTAGATGTGTATCCTTAGGTGTTTTTAATCCAGCGGTGTATTTAGACGTGCATGCTCCTCTCTCTCTCCCCTCTCTCTCTCTCTGTCTCTCTCTCTCTCTGTCAGCTCCGTGCTCGTGGTTGTCTTGTGTGTGCAACGTAAAGCCGGCTAGTCGTTATTGTTTCTTCCTTTCTGTTGATATTGTGACGTGTAGAGGAATGCAAACTTAATTTCCACCTGCTCGCCAGGTGACCTCATCGCTTCTCAGTGGGTGTGGCTCTCCGGCATAATCCTCCGATTTATTTTTCTGATTGTTTTGCCCCTCCACCTCCACAAACTCAAACCCACTCTCACCCACACCCACCACTGACCTCTTCAAGCACCCTTCTCAGACCTGTTATGGGACCCCCCACTTCTCCCCCTTTTCCACCCCCGACTTGGGCCCCATCGAAGCACCAGCAACTGTAGACCGCATTTGTCATATCACTGTTTTTCTGTTCACTTCTTCTCGTTCGCTGTTGATTTTTTATTTCATTTTTTTCCTGGTTTTTTGATTTGTACTGTATGCTCTGTCTAACCTAGACCAGTTCTTTTTTTTTTTTTTTTTACAAAAATGCCATTTTCTGTGTGTAGCCTGTTTACCCCCTCCCACACAAACACACACAGAGACAAAGACACACACACACAGACACACATACACACACAGACACACACACACACACACACACTCTCTTTCATGCCCTCTTTTTTGCACTTTCACTGCCCACTCCTCCTCCTTCAGCCCAAACATACACACACTTTCCTCCTCCTGCCTCCCACGAGTCTCTTCTCTCGAGTGCCAAAATAGAACAGAGAGGGAAAAAACAAAACAACAACAACAACAACAACAACAACAACAACAACAACTACCATTCCAAGCGTTTCTTTGAGTTGTTCTTGTGTGTCGGACATCCATCCTTGGAAGCACCCATGAAGCCAGCATGCTCCGCCCTCATAACATGATGTCGCTCATGACGCCTCAACTGAACAGCACCTTTTGCCCCCCACCACCACCACCACCACCACTCCTCCTCCTCCTCCTCCTCCTCCTCCTCACCACCCCCCACAGAGCTAAACCCGACAAGGATTAACCCCTCTGCAGGTTGGCTACCTACCTACTGCCCCGCCTCTCAACCTACCTACCTAAAAAAAAAAAAAAAAAAGCCCCACCGCTCATGCCAGCTGCTTTCCTAATTCTGTCATCTCTTCAGCCTGTGGGACTCCATTGATTGTGTGCCATAGTGTTGGGGGCACCTTTCACTCTCCTCACCTCTTCCTCTTTCAACCCCTCTCCAACCCTCACCCTCTCTTTCTACCCCCCTTCTCTCTCTCTCTCTCTCTCTCTCTCTCGCTCTCGCTCCATTTGATTTTTCTCGATGGGAAAGATTCAAAAAAACTCCATTTTCTAATGATGATTTTTTTCGTTGTTGTTTAACATCCAAACCACGCACGCCGACACACGCCCCGCCCCCTCCACCTCCTCTGTGCGGCGGTGCGGGGAGCGTTTCCGCACCGCCAGCTGCGCAGCCATCCTCTGTCTTCTTGAACTTTTTTGAACTTTCACCCCCTCATGAACTTTATTGACCTCCTTCTTCCTCCTCCTATACCCCCTCCCTCTGTGTTCATCCAACTGTTGGGACGATAACTCTCCATTCCATCCCCAAAACCTCTCTGAGACTGTGCAATGCTAGCTGATATGATTGGATTTTTTATTTTGGTTTGTTTGTTTGTTGCTCATCATTGGGGACAATTCTCTGAGACATAAGTCGAACAATTAACAACAAAAAAAACATACGAAAGTAAGAAAAAAATAAAAATAAGAAATGCAGACAAACAAAAAGAAAAAAAAACACTAAAGAACTGTTTCTCCACAATTTCTTTCTCTCTCATTGTAAATATTTTTGTCAGATTTTTTTGCCGAGCTGTAAAGAGAGGAGTGTTGAGCAGAAAGGGGCCGGCAGCATAAAGAGGTACGAGTGGACGCTCCTCATCCTCTGAGTCCCATAGTTAGGTCTGCCTGTATAATCGGCGATGCTAGTTCTACTGTGTTAACCTGTGCTGTTGTTATTAGTGTTGATTTACCTACTGTATTCGCTGTTTAGCGTCCATGTTGGCGAGCGCACTCTTTAGACGCCCGTGCTCATCGAACAATAATGACGAGCCTTGAGAAGTAGCCGCGAGCCGTCCTCGGCGTAGGGCTTGTTTTCTGTGCATTTGTTGGTGTTTTCCTAACAGTGAGTTGTAGTGGCGCTCATGTCTTTTTTATCACCAAGCCGTAGTTGTTGAAAATGTTTGGTTGTGTTAGATACATATCATCATAGGAGGGAGGGAATAAACGGCTCGACTCGGCTCCTCCAGGTTGGAGAAACAAAAGAGAAGAAAAAATAAAAACCGGGGAGGTGAGAAGAACAAAAAAATATATAATTAAGCTCCTCCCGGGCTACAAAACGAGGACGCTGAGCTGCTAACTTTTGTGCAATACAGTCCTAGTTTACATAACTTAGAATGCTAGTTTAGAGAGGATTAACCTCTGCAGGTGACACTCAACCGTCCCGCCGCCTGCAGGTCTACAACTCGTGGCATATCTCCTTATTTCACCTGTGCATCCGAGACATTTTTCAAAGTATTAAAGTGACCCGCCTGAGATTAGACTTCACCATTTCATCGCATCGCTCCGAGCTCCACTCTTGATTTATGCTGCCTGCCCCATTGCCCGAAAACACCACATGAGCTATTTATTTCTCAGACTATTATTATTATTATTATTATACTATTAATAAATAACAACGAGAAAAAAGGGAACGACTGGAAAAAGGTGAATTAATATTAGTATTGTTTTGTTTTTTTATTTTTGTTAGTATTTTAGTGGTTGCTTTTAACAACATTCATTAACTGACTTAAAGAGTATTGAATATTTAATGTAATTGTAGCATTGTGTTTGTAAAGAGAAAAAAACCCTAGTGAGTTGTGTTTCTTGACTTGTGGATTACCAGTGAAGTGGGCAATCTAGTGCTAATATATATGAGGTCTTTTTTTTAAGGATTCTTATTTTGCGACAGCAACAGCAGTCATTATAAATGTTCATTTTAGCATCACCTGTCTTCCGTTGTCTTATTCTTCACCTTCCACCACACTCTGCATCATCACAGTAACACATCGCAAGTCTGGGGGTGGGCAAGAGTGACTGTGTGTGTGTGTGTGTGTGTGTGTGTGTCATGAATGTACGTGTGAGTGTAAGTTAACAAACCTGTGTGTTTATTTATGTGTGTCCATGCAAACTATGTTAATGTGTGTGTGTGTGTCTGCTCAGCTATACATGAGTGCATGCCTGTTTCTGTCTGTGTGTGTGTGTGTGTGTGTGTGTGTGTGTGTGTGTGTGTGTGTGTGTGTGTGTGTGTGTGTGTGTGTGTGTGTGTGGGCAGGGTTCAGGGTGGGTGTTCTGTCCAGTGTCCACCAACAAAAGCTAAAACCGGTCAGGCTTCCATTCCTCCTGATGGAACATCCTGACGTTATAGCTGCAAACCCTCATCATGTGATCTGACTCAACTCGACTGTTCATAACCCCTTCAGTCACCTGACCAAACCAAATCAACCAATCACTGTCCACCACTACCGCCTTCCCCTGCGCCATCCTTTTTGCTGCACACCACGTCAGCCCCATGTGATGTTCTCCATCGATAACATACTACTGTCACAACCTACTGTTACATGCCGGCAGCTCTGGGGATCAATACTCGTCTACAGACGTTCAAGTGCTCTCAATTTGAGGCGCGCTTGGATTTGTTTTTTTTAACTAATTTGCTGTGTTTTTCCCGCGGAGATCATTCAGTGTTTGCAAATGAAACAGTCCTTTAATTGCTCGAAAAGAAATGATAAGTATAACTCAAGGTGTTTAATTTATAAAGGGCTACTTCACCTAAAAAGATAAATGTGACGTTTTTGGGTTTTGACATATCTGTCTCCAACATTTCGGCCTCCGGTCCAAAACAATGGAGGTGAATGGAATTTAGTTTCAGGTGCTGCAACATTTAAAGTCTACTTTTCTTTACAGAAACAGGGTCCGTGTTGCTCTGGACACAGCTAGTATTGGGACTATGTTCTCTGTAGAAAGTAGTTTGAATGAAAACCTTTTTAATCCTTCCTGGCACCCAAAACTAAACGCAATTATTTATTTTTGTGGATGGTGACAGAAATGTCAGACAGCTATATCACAATAAGTACTATCTGCGTGATGAAATAGCAGTAAAGTTTTGTTTCGCAATGTGGAGTAACTGGCCCTTTACTCTGCACACGGTGCACTCGTTCTGTTTTAAATCACTGTATTTTCCTCCAGAGCTGCATCTTACATTCTACTGTTCATACTACTGTACGTGCCGCATACTACCTTACCAGGTCAGCATTCACCTTAACCTGTCTCATGCCTACCACGAGGGGCCAGTTGCACTGCAACCGGCTCCCGCCACAACAAACCAACCTACCAACCAACCATGCTCCTCAACCACCGAGGCCACACCCACCTGGCTCTGATCGTTCCATAGAAGAAGAGATAGAGAAAGAGAGAGGATAGGAAGGAGGGATGACGGATGAAAGAGATGTAGTTGTGATTCTCAGGGTGTCTTTTATTGATCTACTGTTCAGTCTGTTCTGCAGTCTCTCACTGGTGTCCTGTTGCCCCGAACTGAGCCCAAAGACGGTCATGTCCTTCCATGATAAGTCCTTGTACAACTGATTGACTACTGACCAATTCCTCTCGATCAGTCGATTGATAGTATTGATTGACCAATAGCCAGCCAGGTGAATGAACTAGGCACTGTAACTAATGTTTACAACCCAAATGAGACCAACAACGCTGTTGAAAGAATGTCTAGGACTTTAAAAAAAAGAAAAGAAAAAAATGGAGACAAATCTCTGAAGAGTACTTATTTCTAAATGATGGAACTTTTCGCTTACTTTCTATGTGACATGAGGTAATGTAATTTTTTTCAATCATTGCATGTGACTATTTTGATTTGCAATGAAACTGTTAGAATGGATGGTACATTTGTGAACGTCGAGACGCCGATACTAGGAATCAATGTCGGTGACTCACAACAGTGTTTTCATGTTCCCCGTGAGGAGTGCTCATGGACCAATGAATGCTAAATGTGTGACCATACAAAGCTGTAAAGGTTTTGTTTATTTGTACATGGTTATGGGTAAAATAAACCATTGAAGCAAATTAACATCTTTAGTCTGAAGGAGTAAGCCCTCACGCATCTGTTTGTAAAGTCAGTACCCAGAACGGTACTTTGGATAATGCAGTAGATGCAGTGTTACGAGGTAAGTTTCCGCAGTAACAGTTGATCCAACACGGCACCTGGTAATGTGCTTCCATTCAGATAGTCTGAGCTTTTCCTCGGGCTTGACGTAGTTGGGTCAAAGTGTTAGGGAAGGTGAAGGATGAAAGACAATCGGGGGATTTGATCCGCTTTCAGACACCGCCGTCCTTCCTGCGACAACGGCGTCGCAATTTAAGAAGGGGTGGGGTTCCACTCTCTGACATATCCATCTACCCACAATCCTCCTGTGCACCAGAGTCATCCGATCAACCAACACCTGCACCCCTGCATCCACCATGATTCCACAAACCAGCTCCTGTGACCTCAGGCCAAATCGTCTCAGCCCTCTCCATGCCATCGGCTAAGCAGCTAGTGGCTTTTTTTGAAGCTGTTGTTGCAAAGCCCCCTGGGAAACGGAGTCACAATTCACAGCATGGTCTGACCAACTCTCTTGTCACTCCTCCCACACACCTCTCTCCATATGCCACTAAAGAAGTTCCTCCGGCTTCCAGCAAGAAGGTCCAGGCGTTCTGTGGTGTTTTTCTAGGATGTATGATGAAGTGATACACAATGATACACACTCCTGATAAGTCCGGTCACTGCGAACAAGCAAACACACGGGTCCTCCAGGCAGATAAACGTAGCTTGAATATAATAAAACTACATGTCGAGTCAGCCCATGCATACTACAAACTACAACTCTAGACTCTAGCTGAACAATTATGTCTGTCTCCAAGAAACACTTCTGTCAAGATCTTCCTAGGCGTGAATTTGCAGTAAAATATTGTCCACAGGGATGCACCCGGGTGTTGTGACGAACGTTAACGTGCCTTAGATCAGCTCTCAAAGGTGCCGTGACTCTGTGTCACAACCACAAAGGCCTCTGAGGATACATGAGGTAAGTTGCTCAGAGTGCTTTCAGAAATGTTTTTCTTTGTTTCTGTAGAAACCTGATTGCAAGACGTGGATCCATGTGCAGCTAGAAACTGTTGTCCCGTGCGCCATGCAGGGGGAGATTACAGCTAAAACTGTGCCTCAGTAAAACGCAGATAATCAAAACTACAAATGCTGCAGCAGAATAAAGTCAAGGAAAGCGAGATAGCGCCTCGTTCCAGCGCTGCGCATTCGTAAAACTTAATGTTTTCATGCAATGAATAATGTTTCTGCTTTAAAATACAGGCGGCGCATCAGTGCCGAATATACAAGCTACATGAGATGGACGTTTTTAGCAGATTAAAACGAATTAAACTGTTTTATGACATTCATTCAGTAATTTAAAGAGTATTTCCTCATCAACCATCTTGTAATATAGTCATATTTCAGCATAATCTTTCAGTAAAATCTAAAGTTTGGATGGTGTTTCAGTATATTTCAGTCACTGTTGACCTACTTGAAGCCTGTACAGATTCAGCAGCTGTGTGAGTCACAGAGGATCTGTGTGACAGCTACTATGATGAACTCGCTGCGCTCCTGTAGGCTTCGCACCAAACATACAGATCACAGAGTCTGAATCAAGGGCGCTCTGCTGTCGCTCTGCTGGCGCTCTGCTGTCGCTCTGCTGGCGTTGCTCAGCCGCCGCAATGAGCTCCTCTTTGCCACCGCAGGCGATCAAATTAATAATGAGAAATCAAACACTGCTTAAGTCATCCCTCAACTCATGCTAGCTGGTGCTATCCGTCTTTGTTAGCCTTAGCGCAGCACTTCTCGTCTTAGACCCCCCCCCCCTCCTCTGCATCGGCTCTGTTCACTTTCTTTCACATGCTCCCTCGTTCATGTGAACTCCCAGAATAGATCCTAGTAAACCCCGAAGGAGACGTTCACAAGAATTCCCAGGTTGCTCCTGTGAAGTCCTGGCGGAAGTAGGAATGAAGATAAATTGCCGCGGCTCGCTCCTTGCAGAGAAACAGAGCTTTTCAGCCGATATCTCAGTAGCTGTACCGAGCCTTCGCCGGCGTTGTGCTGTGGTTCCTGTAGTTTTCCCATAAGAACACAAAGCTGTGGCCTTGTTTTTGAGGATTAATGTGGGCATTCACAGTGGAGCCTTTTTTGTAAGTAGGCCAGTACCAAATGTTTAAGTTGTCCACCTGCAGCTTCAGGCCCTGATCCAACAATTGTACTATGAAAAGCGTAGAGTTCCTGGTTGTGTTATGCCTAGTTCACACTACCAGACTTACACATTGGCGCCCAAGCCTCATGTTAGAGCTGTTTAACAGAGCGGCGCAGACACATTTCAGATACCTAGCATGCTAAATGGCGAAAGCCAATGAAAGCGCCGTGCCTGTAACCAACCTGTGTGTGTTGTGTGTGTTGTTCAGGCGGCAACCTCCGGTTCTGCCGATAAAAGCCGATGCGGAAGTTTCCCAAAACTTGTTTTCTTTCCACTGACCAGGAGAGGGCGACTCCTTTGATTTATATCCTCAGTAAACTTTCAAGTCTTCTCAAATACAACGTGGTATTAATTTAGCAAATGATGGTCCATTTCGAGTCAAACAGACCATAAAGAAGCCTTAGGGCGGGCTTATTGTGATTGACAGGTCGCTGTCAATCACACGTCATTGAAAGTCATGCAGTTTGAACTTGGCATTAAGCGGCGTCAGTGTTTGCAAGGCTACAAAAAAGACGCCGCTAACTGCAAAAAAAATACTCCGTCTGATGAGGCCCTCGAGGTCGTCTGAGCAAAACCAAAGCCTCAACAACGCAGCACTAAACACCCACCTATGCATCGTGAACCCATGATACAGGCAGGCACGCGGGCGATAGAGCCTGCAGAGCATCAGAGCAAATTATTGATGCTGTGGAACCATGAATACCGGATGTCTGTCTGCATGGATGCCTCGCCGGGCCTTGGGTATGCCGGGTTTACAACCGGCATTTGAAAGGACAGAACGGCGTTAACAAGAGAGACGTCACCGTCTCCTCTCGACCGTTCATGTTCATCAGTCATCGTCATGAATTAGTCACGTCATCAATCCCTCTATTCATGGCTCCCTGTTGGAAGAGCGAGAACGCAGCATTTGTGGTTTCAACAGCGTCGTCGAGAGCAAAGGCGGCTCATGATGTATGCCTCCACGGCTCACACTGGAGGGAGGGAGACAAATCTTCTAGTGCGACCACTTCTTCAACCACTTCTTCAGTTAGTCTTTCGATATCGAGTCCTTGCTGGTTGGATGAGTGTGGTTTCTGCAGCACTCCAGCAAATGAGCCGAGGCCATGCGGTAGCTGATCGATGCACTAAAGAGCACCGGAAGGGTCACCAATGGCAACATTAAGATATTGTAAAGCTACTTCATTATGGGGAAGTCAGTGGCGTACATCACGTCACGGGGATGCAAGTCAAGCTCCAGTGTGTCTGTATTAGAGAGAAGTGATGCCGGTCCACTAAATGATGCATCGAGAGTGCTCTTGAGTGTAATTATGTTTAATTTTGCTCGTTTGAATTTATCTCATTCGGGGATGAAGTCCTTCCAATGTTTATATCAGTATATAACACGCCTCTCTTTCTCCTTCCCATAGCAGCACTGTCATCGACGAAATGACATGTTACGAGAGTGTTTTATTACATGTGAATGTCTGCAATGTGAGACACGAAGGTAACACGTGTGATTCATGAATCTCACCATGAAGCTCCTGCAGTTCATTGCATACAGTAGGACTAGTGTTTCCACTGAAATGTTATGTTTTAATATGCAAATAATGCATTATCTTACTAAATATGTGCTAAATTGCGTACATTTCTATTTCTTTGTATCACTCCATGATTTAGAAAATACTCTCAACAGCCATAATAAAATCCATTATGATAATACTTTAAGAAAAAAAATAAAATGTGGGTATGACTGATAGGTGAACAAAGCCCTCTGCAAAAACCTTTCAGAATATAGAGAAATGAAAGCATGAGGTTTGGTGTATGTAAGCGCGACTAAAGATGTATTACTCATTTAGAATTTAAAATAGCCTTTAAAGACACTACGGGTGTATGGGGTAAAGAAAAATAATAATAAATATCACCATGAAAACTCCCTCATTGATAACTTACGTTCAATATATTTAAATATGCAAACAAAGCATCATCTAATGATCATTTTTGGTTAATTTGGGAGAAATCTACCAATGCAAATAAAATCAAACGACTAAATGTGCAAAATGTGGATGTTTTCTTTCCACTCGTCTAAAAGTAAAGAACGTTATTGAAGCAAAAATCTAAATCTAAAACTGACCAGTGCATGAAAAACAGTGTTTGTTGCCACCGTAAAGGAAACATCTGAAAATAAAAACCAGAGCTCACCGAGACGGATCTCCATCACATGGTGAAGGCCACCGCTCCTCTGCATCGCTGCCTGTGTTCGTCCTCCCGCCTCCTCTCCAACAGACGGCCTTGCATTGAGCGCTGCAGCACAAACAGCAGATGTTTTGAATCTAGAAAGATACACAATCACTTCATTCTTGACAATTTGCATGCTGAGCCACGCCGCCTAATTGAATCCGCAGCAGGAAGGGAGGTTTTCTTTTCAAAAGGGTCTTATTCAAACGCTTGAATCTCCAACGTGTGAGTACAAAATGCACCAGTGGTTGTCTGCTGCGCTGTAGTTTTGCTCTAATGCCCTGCAGAGAGAAATATTAGAATAATGGTTCACAATTTGTGGCATGCTCTCAAAAACACCTCGTTTCAGACGACACTGTTTGTTTGTTTTGAGAGCTTCTTGTCCCGCGTGGGGCTTTACTTCAACTCAGCCGGAGAAAACATTGTTGTTTTTGTGAAAAGACATATTTAGTGGCGGCAAAGATTAACGGATGACACATTTCAGATACAGTTGCAATAATAAAAGTGCCGAATAAAAACCCTTAAAGATGTTTGATCTTCTAGAAATGCAGAGCAGCTGTAAGCCAAACTGTTTTTATGTGATATATTTTATATAAAACTCCAACAATGATTCTCTCACAGTTTGATAATATATTGGGTTTAAAAGATGCGTATAACTTGTATGATAATTGAAATTCAAGTGAATATTTTTGGGCAACAAAAGAGCATTTTAAAAGAACTGTTTCTCAAAATGAGGGTGGGGGTGATTGTGTGTGTGTCGATGCAATCTGCAGATTTCAACACAAAATAAAAGTTATGGAGCCAAAAGTGATCTCAAGATGGTTTGTTAAAGGGATTTAATCCACATTGTGTGTCTCAGCAGTGACACACAATGAAAACCTCCAAAGTGAAGCGCACATGAAGAGAAGCAACGGGTCGCACTGACAACATTAGAGCCCTAATATTCATTTATTAGAAATGACTCTTCCTCGTCTTTCATCCATAATTCCTCTCTGATCCACAGAGCGCCAGTCAGCCGAGCTAAATAACGAACAATGATTGTACTTTTTCTATGCTGCCTGTAACATTTCTAACTCAAACGTTCAGCTATTTGACATTAATCTAGATGTTCCCAAAAGAAGACACATTTGAGATTCATTGAATGTTTATTGTATGTAAAAAAAAACACACAAAAAACACAGTAATTCATCAACCGTGCGTTTTATTAACTGCATTGCAAAGGCTGTGATTTTAAAAAGCACTGTAGCGTGTACAGTGATTTCTTCATCAATTTTATGGTCCATAATATGTTCTGCAATCTTGCAGCTGCTGTTCTTTTTCTTTTCTTTTTGTTCTGGAGCCTATTTGCTTTAATAAATACAGTTTTCTACAGTACAAAGGGAAGCCTACGCGGTGCTTGATTTGTCCAACTGGTTGCTGTGGGAGGCGGCAAAAACCAGAACGCAAACAAGTTCTGCTCCCTTCTTCTGCCGGTGTCTGTCTTTATTCACAAAGAACATCAAAATACTCTGTACTCATTCTGACCGTCTTTTATTTCAGATGATAGTTATTTTCCATTCGTCCTCTCAGATTTCTACCTTGTGTCTCGTGATGTTTTCAGGAAAGAAGATGGAGCTCGTTGCACTGGAGGTAAGGCGCGTCGGGGCGAACGCTTGAAGCTGATCCACATTTTAAAAGGATTAGACGACCGCATGAACATGTGGCGTCGTGACTTTCGCTGCGAGGATCCGGCCCTCGTCACATCTGTAGAATCACCGGAGCGAGGGTCGCGTGCTTTTTTCATGTTTTAAGAGTGACATAAAAACTACGTCTCTGCCTCAGAAACCGTTTCTAAAGCATGAATTCACCAGGATGAACTCTGATTTTAATTTGGAATAAGAAAGGAGAGCAGCATCCAGAGCTGCTGTGTGGGCTGACGCGGACAGATTAGCATGATGACGATATATATAGGAGGCTTCTGTCGATGCGCCTGTAAACATGCAAATATGAACCGTGTGGATGAGAACGGGTGAGGAAGATAGTGAAGACACATTAGTAGCGCATCATGAATGTGTGTGCTTAGATACAAGGACCAGCTGACAGTTTTTAATCAGATTATTTGGTGTAATCCCGTGCTAACGCTGCAAACGAACGTGAACGTGACACATTTGTCCTTTTAACTATCAGACATGAGTGAAGCTGCCATGGTCCACTGTTATTTATTGGGGAAATGACCTTGAGGACCTGCTCATTCATTATTCCCAGTTCATTACAGTGATACAGCAATCATGGGCTTTTCAGCTCATTTGTTGTCTTGTTTTAATGCTCTCCATGAGCCGCGGAAGCCAATATGTAGGTTTCAACTATTACAAGATGATCCCTACCGATGAGTCACAGAAGCTGATTTCTTTCATATTTACATACATATATTTAGATAACAGACGTTTCCCACTGCGACCACATCTACATCTAAAACTAACAAATTGCTTGTCAGCTAAATGTACTCTCAAACAGGTTAAATATATTTTTGTAATCTTAATTTTGAAGTTTACATCAGCATTTTAAAGCCATTAATGTGAAGGGCTGTTTGTTATTCACTCACAGTATGGTTAAAGCAGTGTTCAATGATAAGACCTTACAATACCAATATAAATGTAAATCTAACTCTTCTTCCTCCTCACAAAATCTACATAATCCACACAGCTGAAGGGCCCAATTTTCTGCATTTCCCTCGGAGGCAAACGACTGTAAATAGTGGATTTGTCTGGGACGACTTTCAGCAGCGGATCAATGAGTATTGTAGTATTGTAGTGTTTACAGCAGCAGGCAATGTGTGGGATTGAGTCAAAATAAACTCCCCTTTATGTGTGTTGATGGTAGCCGTTGTGGCTCATTGCATGAGACACATTAAAAGGTGTAAAGTGTACAGCATGTCTGTCATCTGGCTTCATCCAAAGCACGGTCTAAATGTGATCAAAACACTGCGTACGTCAACACTTTCTGTGGCTTCAGTGTACAGGCACATGTCATTTATGTATTTATGACTATAATACTATAATATAAGTATCGTACATACAGTTCGTACCCTCCTAAAATACAGCCTGACCATTGGGACTAAACCAAGATGAAGCAAGTTCAACATACTCAGTCAAAGGCTTTTTTTAAATTTTTTTGTAAGTGCAAAGCAGCTGAGATGCAGGATTTTATGACACATGATATATATATATATATATATATATATATATATATATATATATATATATATATATATATATATATATATATTATGTGTCATAAAATCCTGCATATAATATATATATTATATATATATTATATTATATATATTATATATATATATATTATGTGTCATAAAATCCTGCATATAATATATATTATATATATATATATATGCACACTCACACATCTACTGCTACATACTGTGTCTGACTCCAATTTGGCATTTTAAATCCTTAAAGCCCATACTTTACTTCCAATATTTGACATGAAGCACAGTTATTTTAGCTGGTAGAAACACAGTTTATGACTGTATTTGTGTCTATTTTTACTCTACCAGCCCTGCGTTCCCTCCGGCAGATCACACAAACCCAACGGGCCTCATTCACTCGCTGCACTCTGTAAACACTTCAGAGTTCCTACATCGTGCTTCGGTTACATGTGTTTTAAACACCATGAATAGTTTAGTGCACTATGGTGATCTGATCGCTTTAGACTCCACTGTAACAGCAAAGCACTAATATACTGTCTTCATATTCAAATGTATTCAAAGTAAAATACAAGTCTGGTGGAGAAAATGTATAAACAAACAGGAAGACGTCACAGTACAATGGCATGCAACCAAATAATGGAGAGATTATATGCAGCAGGTTGTTTTTTATATCCAGTTTAGTTGCTTGTTTGTTAGTTCGATGAAAAATTAAGAACATGACAGATTAAAAAATTGGACCACGACTGAGAGGCTACAGGTGATTAGCATCTGTTGCAGATGCATACATTACTTTATAAAATGTTAAAAACCTTTGTGCTACTTTCTTAGGAATTCCTACACCAAACTGAGCGACACAACGATAACATTACCTACATATCTTATTTTATTACAGTTACTGTGAGGGACGGTTTATGTTTTGGAAACACTACCACTTTTCTCCACAGGGGGCACTGAAATCAACACAAAGTGAAGGTTCCTTGAAGTAGCTTTAAATTAAAGCCACTGCGTAATATTCATTGTAAATGTCCAACTGTGGTGGTATTACCCCAAAAAGAGATGGGATGAGACTAAATCCTGGAAACACTGAAACTAAAACACTAGAAGCAACAACATGTCTCAACATTGTACCAAAAGAAATGACAATAATTAATGCAAAGTCATGAATATTATCCAGCTATAGAAATATTGGTTTGCTGAGTTACCAAGTTCAACCACGTTATGTAAAGACTACTTTTACGTTTCAGGATACGTTGGAGATGTTATGTATTAAAGCCCAGTTAAGGAGAATTACAAATAAAACCCCAACCCTCACCACTTAGCCTCGTTCCCCTGATGAAGACAAAGGAATTTATTTTCCTACTTGGGATATTTTTATGACCAAAGGTTTTTATCTGTGGTACTCAGAGGAAGCCTTTGCAGGTAGTTTACAGAGTCATTTATAATCACAGTGTCGCGGTCCCCCGACATGTTGGGCTCGGCCCGGCGGGGCGCACCATGCACCTGTCTCTGAGACCCCCAGAACATCACGCCAACCCTGTCGGGAGACATTACACTTCCTGTGATGTGTGGACGTCAGCCAGAGAACAGCGCGAACACAGCAGATCGTCCGGATCGGCCTCGGGCTGCTGCACATCAGTCACAGCGGAGCGACAAAACACACACACACACACACAGTCAGATCTGTCTCTTACGGTTACTTTTTGTTTGTGTGTGTGTGTGTGTGTGTGTGTGTGTGATCCTTTGTTTGTCCATCTGCCACTGAAGGACCTATAGAATGGGAGTGAAATGGACTTGGAGCTGTTCTCTGAGGTTATTTGACAAGTACAAAAGAAAATGGCCATCGTTGTCAGTTGTTAAGGTGACAACACATGTCGAGTGGGGCCGCAACTTGCAGTTGTAGTTCAAAAAAACAGAAAACAGTGAACACAACTCAGGGAAGACAGGCGGCTGGCTCGTTGGCTGAGGGACAAGTTATAATCTAAAGGAGCTGCAGTTTCTGCAGTTGTAATGTTGCTGTCTGAGCCCTTAATAGCCCACAAAGCCATCACTGTCTTCAGTGTTCATTTTTTGCCATTTTAGATAAGTTTAAATACTCTTATCAATACTGTAACTGTGCCGCCTGTTTACCCTACAATACGCATTATCAGCCTGTTAAACGTCAATGACATTTATTCTATATCTTCCTTACATCTCTCTATTTAACCAGAACCTGGATCTTTTCTGTCCGATACGTTAATCTGTTCTAAACCACAAAAAAAAAGAAGAAATCTTTAACCTAAATTGTTTCTGTGTTGGTGGCAGGTATTTGAGAACATTACATGCTATCTCCACACAATAAAGTCTCAAGGGGCTATTTCATCAGATTTAGAAACCGTTTATTTGCCAGGAATGTTTTGAATAAAAATAAGTACAAGTTAAAGACTGAAAGTAGTATTTTGGTGGAATAAAACCAGAGTCCTAGAAATGTGGCCTGCAAGTACACAACAATGGGCTGACGAGCCAACTTGTCGGCCTGTCGGCTTTTGATTTGGGTGACCTTGAAGTAACCTTAAATCTCTGCATTTCCTTTGCTCTTTTAAGTTATTACTGTCCCCAGTCATTTAATAACTGAATGATAATCTGATCAGGCTAAGTGCTTGGAAATAAAGAGGATGAAATGCAGCTTTCTTCATTCCTTGGGGCCAGACAGACGATTTAAGGGTTTTTATCCAAAATGCAATGAAATAAATTTCATCGGGAGAAAAATATTCATCGCATATTGAAGATAGCTTACAATTTAAATAGTCTATAGAGTCAATACCAAAAATAAAGATTTCAAACCGTTTGAGAGTGCTTCTCTTCGATAGTGAATAATAAACTGCGCCTTTGTTTGGAAAACATCCTGAATTAAAAATGATGAAACCTTAAAACTATCAGACGAGTCGGGTCCTCTGCATCAGACGCTTTAGGAAAGCACTCACTTCTGCCATGCTGCACTAAAGATGAAGCTAAAGCCAGCAGTCAGTTAGCTTAGCTAAGCAGAAACTGCTAGCGTAAGTCTGTCCAACACAATCCATCCAACAAAACCTCTTATTGACCACCGCGGCTGGTGTGTGCAGGGAAACAGGGAACAGAGACAACGCAGGCCGGCGGACAGAATACAATGATTCATTGCAGCAAAGACTGTATATAAATATGTAGGCTTACAAAAATATTGGAGCATTTAGGGTCAAAACAGGAAAACAAATCCACGAGCAAGGCTGAATTTACATGTTCTGCTGTAATATATTGATCGTCATCTGCCAGGAGATTCATGCTATCTCTTGCGTGTGTTTCTCTTGTTCCATTTTGGGCCTTTATGTGTAAAAGTTCAGCGCCGAGTCCTGAAACATGAACAAATGGCTGCATGTCGGAGTCACTTGTTGTCGAGGTCATGCGGTCGAGTCGATGCTCCATGGAAATGGAAGCGTGGAGGAGCGGCGGAGTTGTCTGGATGGACAGTTAGAATACAAAAGGGACCATTTATGCAACACACTCAGCGGCAGCTTATCCCCTTTATGTAAGTCGGCTTATGGAGTGACAGACCTTCCCAAAAACACGAGAGGTTCAGTCAACAAATGAATCGGCAATACAACGACGTTAGCACAGAGAGGAGAGGGGAGCGAGTGCACTGCCTCTCCTGCAGCAACAGACTCTGCAGGTAAATAACATTAAATCCATTTCATTCCACCACCACACTTATAAAATTGGTGCATATTATCTGTTACACAAACGATTATGTAATCACGTTGAAAGTCTACTGGAATAAAAAAAGGGGGAGATAACACTTACAGTATGAAAGGGAGCGACACTATTACTGCTGCTGACCCGTTTCTGTGACTTACATAACATATAGAGCACATTCCCTTTTTGGATTACTGCGAACGCACAGGATTTTTTAAATAAATGTGTAAAGATAGATGGAGGTCAGGGAATGTTGGGGAAACATAATATTGCTATCTAACATATTTTCACATCCAATTTGTTCCCTTATTATGTTATCTGGTGCAAAAGATGACTTTATCTTAACATAAATGATGCAAGTAATTATCCTTTTATCTCAATGGGTAAACAAAACATTTGCAAAATTGCATCCAATTTTGTCTTATTGTTTAGGTGGTCTCACTCCACCATGGTGTTGATATTAAATGTACTCGTGTTAAGAGATAACAGGAGGCATCCTGAGTAGTCATCTGCGTAGAGTGGTATCCTCTCAGCCAAGTGTGCCGTTGTCTGATCCGATGGGATTTGATGTCACCGTAACGTAAGGCAGCAAGCGGACCAGACATGATGCAGAGCCTGCCAAGCACTCTGGTGGTTTCAATCAATGTTGGGATATTGTACATTTTCTGATTGCTGAGCAGTAACGGCAGAGAGGCAGAGCGGCAGAGAGGCAGAGAGGCAAAGCTGCGACGACAGACGAGTGTTTTTTCACCAGTACAGCAGATAGCTTGTGAGTCTGACGGAGAGATGGTACGAACCCCAGAAGAGGCCCACAATGAAAACTGAGAGGGAGGAGAGGGGAACGTGGGTGATTGGCGGATCCAGGCGGGTTCAAACCACCGGGCTATTGTCCCTGCAAGTGATGGCGCGGGATGAATTTGTCTCAAAGCCAGTTCTGGAATCTAAAACCTGGAATTTGTTCCTGTTCGATGGTCTGGGAGATGGTGGAAGAGAGGAAGTCCTCCCAGCCCATCCACAATCAATACTGGAGCCTTTTGTGCACAGTTGATGTTTCACGTTTTAGATTTGTTTGCAATGAGACATTCATGACTTTATATATTAGCTCTATTTCACATTACTGTTGCATTTTGTGATATTTGAAAACACAAATATTTTCTAATCCAGTTCTGAACTTTGTATTCTTTTTTTCAATATATTAAAAAACAATGACTTGCTTATGAATAAAAATCATTAAGGGGTATTGATGAGTGTAATATTAAAATAATTCTAACTGGCTCATCCATAGACTGAAAATTAACTTAAACTAACTACAAATTAATTAATATTTATACAATTTTCAGCGACTTTATGGTTAACATCTGATAGTGATTGGTGCAGCCTTTGTAAAAGGGAACAAAGGTGGATGTTCACTTGTTTTATTTAGATGAAAAAAACTAATAAAAAGTTACCAATATGAAACCCAGGTTACAAACATTAAAATACAATAAGGGTAATCTAATTATTTCAAAGAACAGTTAGGTGAAATCATTTTTAACATTGTTCTTTTCCAAGAACAGTTTGCCAAATCCGTTTTTTTGCGAGAATTGTCTTTTACCAACACGATGAACGCCATCAAGATGCAGAAAGAAGCAACAAACAACTGCAGCAACCAAGACCTGGTGGTACTCTGCCTTTAGTCCACAAACAAGTCATGACCAAACCAGACTGGTACCCAAAACCAGCCGAAGATGAACGGCTGTCATGGGCATGATGGATTCGTTGAGGGAGCAGAAGAGCAAATGCTCATCCTCAGTAATTTGAACACGCAGTCCCTTTGCATTAGCAACACATATGATTTGACTTAAAACATAGCTGTTCATTCCAGAATGTTTTATTAATAGCATAGGAGGCTAAATAAAGTGGTGAGCTTGTTAAGAAATGTTTCTGTAGGATTCGGACCGGCCTGGGAATCGACCAGCAGCTGAAATAGTTGTGTGACTTCAGATTTCTGTCAACAGAAGCTAATTGCTGAGGCTCTTCTTTAGGAAGGGCAAAGTGTTATTAATCCACTTGCCTGCCAGCACCGTTACCAATGAACAATCCTTCTCGGCCAAACCCCCCGGTCTCCAGGACTCTGGGCAGAAGGGCTCGTCAACCCGCAGATGGCTTCCCAGCAGGACTTTAGGGCTCCTGCGACGGCCAATTCATCTCTGATCCAGCAGCCTCAACTCTGACCCAAGAATGAATGAGAGCTCACACACAAGGCATTCTGGGAAGGCGGCCCTGCGAGGCTTCGGCAGTCCGGGATTGGAAACATATTACTGTCAAGTCGGCTTTTCGGAAAGGAAACTGTCAGAGTGATAACTGACATTAAGAGTAATTCTGGTGTGGTGTGGAAACCATCTATTTGTCTAAAGAGTGGGCACTAAGGTTAAAGAATGTCAGCAAAATATCTGCTGTGCAAACGTCTGTGGAGAAGCATTGAAGAAGACACTGGGGTGCTGATCCCGTGTGAATTTTTCTGGACCAAATCTCTCAGTGCAGACTGGGGATGAACGCGTCTGTTATCGTGGTCTCAGGATTGCATCGCTGCTTTTTTAATCGATGATGTGGTTCTGCTCGAATTGGGTTGGTTTTTAGCAGAGTGAGAGCCGGAGGGCACGAGAGTTAGCACTTCCAAGTCTGAGGTCATGGTACTCAAGTGGAGAAACGGTGGATGGCTCACTCTGAGCTGAAAGTGGTTTGCTGTTCCAAGTGTAAGAACTCAAGTGTCTTTGAGGTCTTGTTAATGAGAGGAAGAGAAAGTGCCTAAAGGTGAACCTTAATCAAAGTTGTAATCCGAATCTGTGGTCTCCAGCAATGTTGCCCAAAAGTGATGAGATCATGGAAACAAGCCTCTGAAAAAAGGCTTTTTAGAAAGGGAAGAGCAAAGACTAGAACTGCAGCTCGATGTGTGGTAGTAACCCTCTGATCCTGGATGCCCTTGCTTTATGAGTTTTTTTGGAAACTTCCAACTGGAGGGAAATCCCGAGGTTGAGTCTGCTGCCATTGAGACTCGGTCCTGGACCAGAAGCCAAAGGAGATTACAACAAATGCCTAACAATGAGAATAATTCTGGTCTGGGTGTGGTTAGAGGGGGCTTAGTTCTTTGTGTACAGTAGTGTCTACAGCATTTTCACCAGAGGAAATTAGGATGTGAAACCACTTTAGGGAGGTCACACAGGTTCAAGAACCCTTAACAAAAGATTTAAGAATCATATTTCTTTTGTTTACAAATGACAAACATGCAACGCAAACTCAAAATAAAACAGTGCTGCAACAAGTAGGCTTTGTGCCAAATATTGCACAATACCCCATCAACACATGAGCTTATCACTGAAGCGGAAGATGCAAGTAGCAGAGCTTTGGCTCTCCACCAGACAAAGGACTATCTGAGGGGAGGAGGGTCCTGCTGCTGCACCCCACCGCTGCCCAAATGACTTCTTTAGTACTCAACAGCGAGGGATGCCACCACCAGGAGGATCGCCCACGTAAACCCAACCGCTATAGCAGGAGTAAAGGGCAAGCAGTTATGATCATGTGTGTGGACCGTGTCAAATGTATTAATTTGACACGGATAAACTGGTGTCAAATAAATAAAGAAGCCACTTATCTTTATCGGCCAAGAAGCACACCAGTGCTACACTCCACTGCCTCCACAACACCAGGGGCAGATCAGCAATGTAAGCAGGGCGTATCGTGCACGCTAAGGGGAAAAAACTAAAGTAATGTTATAAACACAAGGCAAAGCTCTAAAATGGGTGATAGACTCCTTTCCCCAATTAAGACTACGTCGTTGCCCTGGCATTTGTCTTTTATTCTATGACATATTTGACGTCAACCTCGGTAAGTAACCAGTGAAATTGATTTGGTGGTTAGCTAAACAAAGTCAAAACCCCAACATGCCAAAGACAATGCAATAAAGTTATATGAAATATTACTCTTAATTTAAACATGACTGCACAAATGTCCCCCTAACGACAACATGCCTTCATTATAGTGAGCTACACCTGAGTTTCAGCCCCAAACCAATGAGGACCAAAAACCATCGCCACGTCCAACAAATGTCACATGCAGCAGGACAAAAACATAGTTGCTCTGCTTTTACTAAAGTCCAGCTACCAAATGTAAACAATAATGTATTAAACACAGGCGCCAAACCAAAGGAGGAAACCGATCGGGTTCCTCTAACGGATCACACGCCAGCCAAGACATTCATTCAAACTCAAGCATTAGCCATTAGCTCGTTAACCAAAGCTAGCCGGCCTAGCGACAAACTGAAGGCACTTTAATCTGCGTGGCTAACAAGCAGCTAACGTGGGTTTAACGAGGGTAGTAAAGACGCAATGAGCACATGGACCAGATTAAAATAAGATTGGACTATTTACTATGTTAGTACATCACACTATTAAAACTCTCAAATGACATCATTGACAATGACATCTATAATCTGCTGCTAAAATGTGAAGATGTGCATATTAATTTAACTATAAAAATCAATCAGAATTAAAAAGGTCTGTAATTTCCTGAAATGTTTCCATAAAAAGTGTAGTTTGGTTCAAATATATGGTAACTATAAAAACAATATTTCAATTAACTATTTCTATCAATTAACCCAAACGTTATTTTAGTCAGAGCGCTGTATGAATAGTTTGTAGAATCAAGCATTTGCATTAACGACATGTTTTACACCTCATCCTGACACCCTGTGTGCTCGTGAACGGGCCTTTTATCAAGAGTTTAATGGAATGAATTAAGCTCAGAGTTATTGACCAAGGGATTTCACATGTCAACCACATTCAAATTTAAACGCAGAGCAGCTTATAAGAGTAAAAAAAAGCAGCAATGGCCAAATTATATGTGTTTAAAAGTAAAATCTGACAAACCACAAGGGGGAAGAGGGCTTTTAAGGTACCAGGTGCTCATTCTGAAAAAGATTTAAGGATTAAAACTACGTTATCTACTTAACAAAAGATGGAGTCCATGTCTTTATCAACTGTGAAGGTCAATTGAAGGACGCGTTTCAGAGACCGAACACACACACACACACACACACACAGATAATTACATGTGCATTCTTGTAAACATGCACACACAACACACATGAATGTGCAAAGCTTTGCTCTCGTTGTCGGTCTTCTCTGCTCCCAATGAACCAGGAATCTGAAAAAAAAAAAGCTTTTGCGATATCAAGCAGTCCAAACAATGGGGGAAAATGGCATTGGGGTTCCCATGGCAACTGCTGCAAGCTGCTAAGAAGACTGCTTTGAAAACATATGTCAGACTTGACTGGTCTGTTCACAGTGAGCCCTGCAACAGATTCTCTGTGCAGCACTGAGTCTCGCACAGCGTTCACTCCTCTAACATTTGCATTGCTGTCTCTCAGCGGCCTGCAGCCATCCAGGCAAAGAAAAGCTACTCCCAGTGTTTGCTTTCTTTTTTTCCATCAACTTGTTCTTTTACAGATTTTTAACAGGGCTAAAAGAGCAATGGAGCCTCAAATCCATAAAACACAGATGCTCGACATTTACTGAGAAGCAAAGTATCATCTCCAACTTCCTCATATCGAGTACCAAACTTCTCACCTCGCTCTGGGCTTAACGATCCACCGCTCACCCGACTGCTCCCATGTTGCTGTCGTAGCTCCAGTGGACTTAACGGCCGTGAGTCAGAGAGCTTTTCAGCCGAACGACATGGAGCAGAAACGATTGATTGGTCAGTAAAAAAGAACAATTAACAATTCCAAATTAAATGGAAAGCTTCCAGACGTTCACCTGTTCCAGCCGCTCCAATGTGATTGATATCTTTACTATATTACTGTCTTTATATTGGGGTCTGTATATAGTTCAAACATTTGAAATGTTTTTAGTTCCTTGTGTCCCACTGGCTTATGGTTGAGCGCCTCACTTTGACACCACTTCTCACTTCCTGTCTCCAATCAACAGTCAACGTTAGTTTCTTTCAACCTCCAAAAAGCTTTTTAAAGGGATTGTTACAAGAAACAAGCTGTAAACAGACTCCGCATAGCAGACACTCGTCTCATTAGAAGACATTATAGTTGATTTGGAGTTGTGTTTAATCCAGTCAAGTCCAGCGTTCACTGTCCTGTTGTCTCTGTTTTGCTCTTCAACACTTACTCAACCATCCAGCAGTAGTTTGCTCCACAACGTTCCCCAGCTGGCAGCTAATTGTCTGCCGCTTGATGCAGGTCAGGTATCGACCGGTTTAAAGGTGTTTTTAACTGAAACACCTGCTTGCTGTGAAGACTTTATCAAGCTGAACCCAAACAGTTCATTTGTGGGTCGGCGGGCCAAAACAATAAGCTGAACGATTTGATCATCTAATGACTTTTTTGTTGGCATTTTAATTTGAAAAGACAATCAAATCACTAAGTTAAGTTACAAGTTAATGTGCATATAATATTTTACAAGATTATAGCTGCAGCCCGAGTGACGGCGCTCTGTTTGCCACGTGTGAAACGTTCTGGTCTCTCCCTTCACGTCCTGAGCAGATGAACCTGGTGTTTGTCGTTGCAGAGGTGGTGGGCGGGTTGTACCAGCAGCTCAGTGCCATATCACTGCCACACAATGTGAAGAGCAAAGTGGGAGGGAGAGCAGGAAGAAAGACAGAGAGAGACATATGAAAATAGATTGGAGGGGGAGGGAGGAGAAATTGGAAAACAGGGAGGAGGGCTGATTGGGATGGAGGTGGGAGGGTGGAGGGAGAGAGATGCGTCATACCAAAACATTAGTATGCAATCAAGTTGCTGGTGCGGTAAGTATTGTCGTTGTCTGTCGACAGCTGCCGCAGCCTCTCAGATCTACACTGCAATGTCACACACACACACACACACACACACACCGGCACTTTCTCCTCCCTCCATATTGTCTGAGAGAAAGGAGCGTTGCCATTGTCATGTCAGTTTGTGCATGAAGAGATTCATACATCCAGTTATTGATCCATGTCACACTTTCAGCTTCGGCACAGAAGCTTATTAGAGGGATGGAGCTGGAAATGAGCCGGGGCTGCACACACACACACACACACACACACACACACACACACACACACAGTAAAGCATATTGGATATAGAAACATGTAATTGGAAAAGGTGGAGAGAAGCAGAAAGATAAGGTCATGTAAAGGACTTAGGAGATGGATAGATGGATGGATGGATGGATAGATAGATAGATGGATAGATGGATAGATGGATGGATGAGGAGCTACAACAGAGTTTGAGTTTCTCTGCAGCACATTTTGGGCTCGAGCCCTTTGTGATGTTTGTTCTCTGACAGCATGCCTGAAGAAGTGTACGTGTGCGTTTGGTTGGGGGAGGGGAAGAAGGGGGGGGGGGGCTGTAAGACGTTGATGAGCTGCACCCCTCCTCTCTCTCTCTCTCTCTCGCTCTCTCTCCATCGCCGTGGTCCTCTCCACGTTGCCGTGGCAACGTTCACATTGCCGCAGGCTGGCTGGAGCGAGGCGCGCCGGTTGAAAGGGAAAGCGAGAGAGGGATCATCGCAGAGGGAGGGGAGGGCAGGCGAGAATTGGTTCTCCAATTCATTACCCCTACAACACCACTACAACACCCCCCTGCAACCCCCCCCCCCCCCCCCCCCACCCTCACACACACACACACACA
Organism: Clinocottus analis; assembly: GCF_023055335.1. Classification (NCBI taxonomy): domain Eukaryota; kingdom Metazoa; phylum Chordata; class Actinopteri; order Perciformes; family Cottidae; genus Clinocottus; species Clinocottus analis. The sequence goes on from NW_027175931.1 coordinate 23,973,109, forward strand.
CACACACCTCCCCCCCCCTCCATTTGTTTTATCATAGGCAGTGGCTCGGGCCGGGGCCATGGAAAGACCTCCACTCTGCTCAGTAGTCTGAACACGTTGGATCCAAACTTCAGACTGCATTTATTATTCATCCTCCTCCTCCTTGGCTGACAGCACCGCAGCCTAACTCCCAGCTTCACCCACACACACACACACACACACACACACACACATATCAGACAGCGAGAAGCCGATACACACTGGATAGCACGGTGCGCTACATTGCATCGTCCCATTACCTTTGGATAGTCTTAACGCGTTACAGCAGAGGAGCAGGCAGGTGGAAGATGACCGAGGTCCTGACGACTAACCAGAACTGACGGGCCTCGCTTGCCGTAGCTCGGATTTGACCCCTGTGACCTTCAAGTCGAGCCTCCGAATGGATAACTGGATCCTCGGAGGGTCCCACAGGAGTTCATCATCTTCAGAGCAGAGGCAAGTTTATTCATTCTTATCTGTGGCCGATTTTTCCTTGTTTTTTTTTCCAATTCCCCACAATATATTATCTACATATTCCAACACGTCCTAAAGTTGTTGTCTTCCCTGATGAACACGGATCACTTCAGTTTAGAACAAAAGAAGTCCCGTCGGCCGACGGCTGCTCCCAATATGTGTCACGTACCCGAGGAGAGAAAAAGATGGATAAAAAACACGCAATGAACAGCTGCTGACGATGTCCCTGACAATAATGAAAGCAGAAATAAACACACAGGCCCGCTTGTGCGCTAAACCCTCGGCCGGTCCACATGGTCCGCACAGACGCAGCACCGCTGCACACGAACGGCCCCGAGCTCTGACCTCATGACCCCTCAGCGGTCACAGCGGGGGGTCGCTGAGATGCAGCGAGGCTGGAAGCTCACATCCAGACGCCAACCTGCTGCTGTCCTCTCTGGCTCTATAAACACATCACCAAAACATGAAAAAGCAAAAGAAACAAAATATTTTCAAGCCTCCTGTGAGAGAAGCAGCGTTCCCGCACCTGTAGTACTACACCTGTAGTACTACGCCTATAGTACTACACCTATAGTACTACATCTGTAGGACTATATGATAGTTTTGTGTCCATAATATTAATTCTGTTACTTCAAAGGGAGCAGAATGGAGTGTTTCTTAAGATTCCTGCACAAATAAAACTGTTAATCCCAAATCTCCCATTTTCATATGTTTCATTATTTCAATTATCTCAATTAAAAAAAGGAGATTAAACACACCCAAATTCATTAAACCAGGTATGAAATGTCAGCCTCACTCCAGCAGACACTCACAAATATTTCCTCATGAGGCGTTTTTATTTTAATCAAACTCTTTCGTGATGTTTTTCAAAATTGATTTCTTGCCGCGGTCAGCGTGAGAAAAGTAAACGCACGTTTATTTTTATTGGGTTTTAGGTTGAACGTCTGGAATAAAGTCTGCGAGCTGAAGAGATTTTAACATTATTATTCATCTCCGATATAAAAATCTTCCAATTTTGTTTAAAAAAAGTTTAAGTGTCTGATAAATATGATAACAGCATTGCTCATTGTAATTTTATACACTACGCATTGCTACAACATTCTCTTCAGGTTGCGGTGGTTAAAATCATTGAAATCTTGTTTGGAAATCACCGGCGGCAGCAAACGCAGCGTAAACGTGCCGTTCATTATGAAAGATTATCTTGCAATATCATGAACGTTTCTTTGCCACAAAGCGTATTTTATCCGATGATGAAATCTCATTGTTTTTTCGACGAGGGAACCGGTGCGATGCCACCGTCCCCGGGTCGTCCTTCAGAAACACACCGTCCTGCACGTCCGTTACAATTCCACTTGATTGCTTTTATTGGCTGCTTCTGTTCTCCAGCTCGTGCAGGTGCATCACCAAGAAAGGGCACCAATCAATAGCTGCAGAGCTGAAGGTTAATCCCGCCCTCGTCGGCCAGACCTGGGTGAGCCTCACTGTGTCAGAGAAAAAAATAACTTGTATACGAAAGATGGATTCATGTCAAAAACTGGCATTCATTTTGTAACGCGTGCACATTTTTTTTTTTTTTTTTGAAGGATGAAAAACTGAGATGGTGGATGGTTGCATGTACAGAATCCGGCTGCTGCACTCACAGCGTCTGGTTCTGCCCTCCAACCCTCATGTGTGTTTACATTTCCACCAGCAGGAGACACATCATTCCCCTTAAAGCGGGTGTGTGAACAGAGAATGTGCAATCACATTTCACCCGTTCTTGGGGTAAAGACGAACACTGAGGAGGAGTAAAGTCAGCTGATGGTGAATTTCACGTGACGGAAATGAGATGAAAATTTGCCGCATCCTTGGACCACAGTGCTGCGCACACAGACACACACACACACACACACACACACACACACACACACGGAACTGATGCAACCTCAATGAAAGATTCAGACAAATGGCAGAAGCTGCATAAGAAGACGCACACACATTAATATACAGGAGCATCACTGCCCTACATACGGTGCGGTGGCGGTCATGTGGTCTGCAGGGGGTCGACAGAGAGCCACGGCTCTTCAGCCAACACTTAAACAGCTGTGGAAATTTCTGGTTCATAATAATAATAATAATCCAGCCTATACTTTTAAATACTTCAGGACGTGTGACTTTATGAGTCCAAAGCATTACATGGACAGATACGAGAGAAAAAACCCTGCACAGCAAGATTACCTGATGCTAATTGTCTATTTGTTTAATATCACACCTGTTCAGAGGTTTGTGTTCGTGTGCTTTGTACTTTTGTAATATGTGTAGTTCTTAATAATCTTGAAAAAAAGGAAATTCTGCATTCAACCCCGCGCCCCACCTGTAAAACCTCTGCACCCCACTAGAGGGACGCGCCCCACAGGTTGAGAACCACTGATGGAGGTCAAGGCTAAAGTTGCTGGTCGGATGAGCAGGTCAGAAATAAAAGCTGTTTGTTTGCCGAGGATGACATTTTGACTCTGGGTCGGGTCGGAGGATACAGATATTCTCCTCTGTCGTAACCTTTGAGTTATGAAACATCTCCGTCCACACGAGGACGCACAAAGACTCCAAACGCTCACTCCAGCAGGTGGCGATGAAGGATACCTTAAAGTAGAGAAGAAGATTGGGCCAGTGTTAATAAATAGTGAAGCAATACATCTTTATATCTTCACTTATACAAGCTTGATAGCCACATTTGACTAATATGTGTCTGGGCTTCGCGTCACTCTTCAACACGACGGGACGAACCGTATCGAAACAGGATAATTATGAAGATTAACACCCCATTAAGGAGGTAAAGTGACTCAAAGAGACATGCTTTGGGTGTTGGCTTGACAGACAGATGTGAAAACAGGTGTCTCACTCTGTACGGAGCTCCAGCATTTCGCCTAAAGTAATAGGAATTTTTCATGGATTCAAGATAAACGTGGTGTTTGTTTAAGTTTCTTTGTGCAGATGTGAATCATTCAAAACTGTAAACCAAAGGAAATCCCACGAAGAGAGGAATGCTATAGTCAATAGTTTAAACTATAAAAAAAGGGTGCTTTCAGTTTGTATTTGTTCCTACTGGTTTACAATGAAGTGACTAGCACAGTCTAAAATAATACAGGTTTGTTTTGTTGGAAGGAAGTATCTCTCTCCCTCCTTAATTTACATATGCACCCATGCACTCAAACCCACGGACTCTGGTGTCTGAAACCCAGACGGTCACGCACACATTCGCCTGTGAGGAGATGCAGAAATCTGGCTACAGATGTGACTCGCAGGGAAAACCGCTTGATCCAACATCTGTAGCTTCAACGTGCCGCCTGCCGAACCAAAAAACACCAGGAGGACAAGTCCAGGCCAGCGGGAAGAAAACTACTTCAAAAGATCATCCTTGGTGTCGACTGGTTTGATTATTCTTTTAACTCTTCATAATGGTTTGGTTGATTCTGTGTCCAGTTGACCCCTTTGGAAGGAGTAATAAAATGTGAATGCACACATGAGGCTGGATCAATAAAGCCCTGCAGCGTGTGCAGAGGGTTACTACAGATGGTGAGATAGCACCAGAGGTGCCGGAGCTCATTAAGAAGCAGGACCATACGCCGGTGCAGAGCAGGGGGGGGGGAGAGGATGCAGAGCCCAGATTGGACATTTTTCACCCGAGTGTCACTGAGCGCTCATGATTTGCTGCCGTCTGGGGAGAAAATAAACTGGGGAATTCATAAATCCTTTTTTTTTGTGTGTGCGCGTGGAGAGTAACAGAAGATCTGTGTTAGTGAAAAGAAAAGCCAGCATGTAAATAATAAGCTCGGATGTCTATCTGAGGAAAAAAGGCAGGCCGCGCCACGCGGGACACGCGCAGGAGTGTGGCGCCATCTGTCTGTGGATGCTGCTCATTTCACTGGGTTGGAGAGGAAGTTCGGCTGGCGGCAGACATGCAGAGATTTACGGACTTGGCATCAACCTGCAGGGGTTCTGATGCCAGTGTTTTGTACAGACATGCAGTCTTATTCAAATAAGACTTTGGGCATGTTGGAGCCACAGAGCGCTTCCTCCAGTCATGGCAGGGTTAAAAAAGCCACTGAACGGATCATGAAGTCCATCATGAAGCTCAGGGCCGGACCTATTTAAAGCACTTCAGAGGATTTGGTGTGCAACTAAAAAGCACAATTTCAGCAAATTCTCAAACATTTCATACTTCTGAGTTCAGAGAGAAAGGGAGATATTTAATAAGCAACTTAATTTTACAATAAAGTGCATTGTCGAATGAACTACGTCTCACTTTTCATAAAGAAAATATTGTTGGCAAACTTAAACATCTGCCCACAGAACAGATTTCTAGAGTTTAATGAATGCAAACCTATCATCAAAAACACCAAACCATGAGAAAACAACAGATCGGTACATTGGGCCCTTTCCTATTGTTGCACAGTTCAAAAGCTTCATTCTGGAGTTTACAACGCGGGTGCTGGTTCCATTCCTTCTGGATGACATCACGGCTCAATCAAGCCACGGGCGGAAAAACACAAACACATTTCTTTCATTTCATTTTTTTTTTGGAGTTTATTTTGAAACATGTGTTATCCAAGACATGTGACTCCGATCCTTACAAAAAAATAAAAAAGATGCATCTAAACATGACGTGACACTGTCTTCAGCTCGCTTTTTACTGGACCTGCCGCCAAACCAGCGACTCTGCGGTGACTCGGCCGTGTGTTTGCGGACGCGGTGTGCGAGCGTCATCCCGCCAAACCTAACGCGACTTGACAAGCGCTGGCGGACGACGCAGGAGTTCCCCCTCCGACTGACTCGTACACCGCTGCGGCTGCGCACATTCTTTGTGCGTAAAGCCGTCACTCTCCAATGTGAAACGAGAGGAACGTTGGCCCTTGAAGACGTTGGGATGGATCCCCTGCTCAATTGATTCAGGATGTGTTTTGTTTTTTTTCCCTTTCTGAAAAGCGATGTCCGTGCCAAAGCAAGCCCTGCATTAGTAAACCAGTGGTAGAAGATTGCTCCCGTGAGGCGCAGGATAAACAAACGACGGGACTAGTCGTCGCCAGTTTTGCTTTTCTTCTTCTTTTTCTTCCTCCTTCCAGAGCCCTCCACGACGTCGCCGTACGAATCGTCGACCGCTTCGCATTTCACCGCGACCTCATCCTCCTCTTCCTTTACCGTCACGCTGGGCTCTACGCCCTCCTCCACTTCCTCCCGCGCGCGGTCCTTCTTTTTCTTCCTCTTTTTCCTCGTCTCCTCTGAAGCGTCGCCCTCCTGGAAGGGGATCCCCATCATCTCATCCTCCTGAATTTCAGTGGCAGGTTCCATTTTCACCTCAACCTCCTCCAGTTGCTCCGTCTTAATCCGCTTTTCTTTCTTTTTCTTCTTCTTTCTTTTACTCTCATCCTCGTCCTGCCAAGTTTCCTCAACGAACCGCTTGACGACCAGCGGGCGGAGGGTCGCGGACGAGGGCCCTAGGGCGGCTCCGTCCGCTTCGCTCTCCGCCACGCTGGTCAGCGTGGGGGTCTTGCTGCCGAACGGGTGGAAGCGCTGCTTCAGGCCCGGCGGTATGGAGGGCGGCAGGGCGGCGGGGATGACCTGAGGGGCGTGGTTGGCGCCGCTGTCCCCGTAGCTCTCGCACACGTTCAACAGGCCCGAAAAAGCCGGGCCGAAAACCACGTCACCTGACGACCGGCCCTCACTGGTGAGCAGGTGGAGCCCCGAGGTGCCGTGAGGCGACGCCAGGATGCTGTACATCTGCTGGCCGCTCACGGTCTTGTCTCCGCCTGCAGCCCTGGGAACCTTCAGGGTCTGGAGACCAGAGAGAGGCAGCTTGATGCCGCTGAAGCTGGAGGCAGGGAGGGGAGTAGAGGTCAACGTTTACACCAAACTACACCTTTTTTTTTAAAAGGAACTCTCTGACGCTTCAGAAAGCTAAACACGGTGAATTTAACTTCAGCCTCTGCGCTGCTCAAATGTGGAACTAATTCCCAGAGGAGCAAAAACTACTTTCAAATCAAAGCTACGACCGTTTATTCTTGTGTTTTATTAGTTTTCTTTTTAAATCAAATGCATTGGTTAGCTCTTTTTATTGTTTTTAAGGTTCTTCCGCAACTTGTATCTTGTGTAATGTGTAATGCACTTTGCGTTGCCAGCAGCCGCAGAGTCTTTGTGCTTTCTTGAGTCACCATGTTTCATCTGGACACCCATCACCACCACTACGACTATTTGTATTAATATTAGTCACATTTATATTACTGCTACTGCTTTTATTGTCTTTAATATTATATTCCATCCATTGAAAAAACTGAATTGTACTTTGTGTGATATGACCTGCACCTTATGATAGCTAACATCAGTTCACAATAGCCCACATTTAATTGATAATGAATATGTGTTATGTACACATCCGTTGCTTAAGAGTTACCATGTATTGTTGTTGTAACTTTTGTATCAACAGTTGTTGCTGTTCATTAAACATTAAAGCCTCACTTTAATTTATTGGCATGATTACCGCAGTGGTCCACAAAGATTCTTTATTTGTTTTTCCACTAGTTCAATCTTTGCCATGACACCAAAACTGGTTCGTGGTTCTGCTTGAGAGATTATTTGGACGCAGAGGAGCACTGTGGATCGTACACACCATTCTGGGTTGAAGTTGGCAGGAGCTTTGATGAGCCACAGCTCAGTGTCGTCCTCCCTCAGGCTCCTCGCGAGAGTGCCGCTGCAGGGCGCGTGGCGGAAAGACACGAAGTCTGCGGGACTCTGGTACGTGGGGGTCTTATCTGTGGGTCCAAACGCCACGCATGTATTATGCCGTGAATGAAATGACACAGAGCAGGAGATACATATGCATGCACAATGAAGAGCCCTCTCTCGTTAGCTTAAATATTGGAAGACAAACAGCCAAGGCTTTGACAGTTGCAGAGCAGTAGTAGCTAAATAAAAATAGACTTTAAATAGACGGTTGTATTTGTTATATTTCAACATTACGTTAACTCTAACAATCTGTGGGTCAGCATGTCACAGGCTACTGTTCTGTGTATTTACGAGTTTGCTTTCTATGTGAATGAGTGAAACTGCCAAACAACACTATCGTTGAGCAAAAGAAAACTGCGCGAGCACTTACCGGGTTTTTTGGGCGTTACAGGTGCTTTTGTCGTATGGTCGTCCTCTTCATCTTCGCTCGACGAAGATGACATCGATCGAGGCATTTTGTTATGTTTTCAAATTAACCCCAAGCCGCTGAAATTAGACGTTTTCCACCTCAAAATGCATGGCTGAGGTGGACGTACACGTGTTGACGCCGAACGAACTCTGACCTTTAATGACCTCACTTCCGTGTCGGTTTTAGTTGTAGTTCCGACACCAGACAGGATGAGTTGGTTCGCGCAGACGAAACAGGGTGAGGAAACTCAATCTCCCAGAATGCACCTCACAAGGTTACGTAACGCCCCAACGTCCGTCGGTGGGTGAAGCAGTTGACAGCAGTCAAGAGCAGGCCGAAGTGGGTAAACAAAACAAACATATGAACAAAAAGGAGCAAAAGCGACCTAAAAGTGGAATTTACTTTCATAACCGTAGGATGTGTAATATTGTTTTAAAGCGGCTCAAAGTCCGTTAAAGTAGTTATCCGGAAACGAAGAGCGGGAGCGCACCTGTCAACGCGAAGTAGGTTTACCGAGCTAACGGGTGCTAGCACGTCAGCGAGCTAGCTGGCTAGTCGGACCCCGTCAGCTTAGCTCGCCAGCCGGCCAGCCATGTCGTCTCCCTCCTCCTCCTCCAGGCGCCAGTGGTGCTACCTGTGCGACCTGCCGAAGATGCCGTGGACTGTGGTGTGGGACTTCAGCGAAGTGGTGTGTCGTGGCTGCGTCAACTACGAGGGAGCGAATCAGATCGAGTTCCTGATAGCGAGCGCCCGACAGCTGAAACGGATTCACGGGATGCAGGACGGGAACGTCAGGTCACCTGGTCCCTTGCCCAATAAACACGGCACGTCTGGCAGAGGAGACGGTGCCGGGGACGGGGGACGGCCGCACGTGGACCGCTTCGAGAGGGGGGGAAGAGGAGAGGGCGCCGTGTCCGCTATCCGCGTGCCGCCCAACGGGCTGCACCGTGACGGTCAGCCGCCTCAAGAGGTGAACCGTCAGAGCCCCAGCGGCAGCCGGAGACCCATGCTGGGGGCTGCCATCCCTCCTAGTCTGGTAAATCAGAACATTGCGGGGATTCCCCATGGGCTGCTTGCGGGCATGCCGGCGGGCCTGACCGCCAGGACAGCCCCCATGAGCAGCCCCATGATCTTCCCCGCCCCGGTGCTGGCCGAGATGAGCCGCAGGCACCTGGGGATAGGGATGGGTATCGCCCCTTTCATCACTCCGGAGCTGGAACGAGAGCTCAATTCGTCCCAGAACCAGGCCAAGATGCAGACCCAGATGCACACGGCCGTGTCTGGCGGCAGCACCAGCAAGAGTGCAGCAGGCATGCCTGCATCGTCCTCGACCCTGGCTGGAGGTGTGAGCCAGACTAGTCCCAAGCCAGCCTCGTCTCCGGCCAGGCAGCCGCGGCCCCTCACCTCGAGGTCCGGAGGGGAGCCCCTGGGATCCAGCACCTCAGCAGAGGCGGCCACAACAGCTGCGGCGTTGCCCCACAGTGGGGCCTCTGAGCTGGGATCAGCATCTGCCAGCAACACCCATTCAACTGTCAACACTCTGTCCTGCACCTTGTGCCACGAGAGGCTGGAGGACACACACTTTGTCCAGTGTCCATCCGTGCCAGGGCATAGGTTTGTTTTGTTTGCAATTTTTTTTGTCTCGTAACCTAATTTTCAATTGTATATTTCTGTAGAGAAAGTGCTTTGTTTTGGGGCTTTTAAATAATTTGTTATTACTATGCTCATCATGAGTTGTTCCTCATGTTAATGTGTCTCTCTACCTTCCCCTGTATTTAGGTTCTGCTTCCCCTGCACCAGAGTGTACATTCAGGGCCGGCGGGGCGATGGGGAGGTGTACTGCCCCAGCGGGGATCGCTGTCCGTTGGACGTCTCTCCCAACAGCCCCCCTTGGGCCTTCATGCAAGGGGAGGTCTCCACCATTCTGGGCACTGCTGGAGCAGGAGCCGCTTCCGCTGCTGCACCCGGAGCTGGGAACGGAGCCGGGGCCGCCGCCGGAAGTGCTGCCGGAGCCGCTGCCAGTGGAGACGTCACCGTCAAGAAGGAGAGAGAGACGTGATGATGGTTTCTGTGGAAACCAAACCAGGACCCAATACAGGCAGGTTCTTTTGCCATGTGGCAGTTAACGGCATCTGCGTTTGATAGATTTTTTTGTCCATCCTCTCTGACAACGGCGTCAGGTTCTAAATGTGGATGTTTGTTAATATATTATTTTAAATACAATTGAATAGGCAGTTACATTATTTTGTTATTTATAGGAATGTCCTGATTTATACAGTCTCAAATTTACCGTGATTTGTATTCATCGTCCAGGCTTTTTAACAACATAAAATGTTTTAATATTAGGGAAATGGATGAGATTCAGAGAGGCATGAGGGATACACAAATGCTTATCAGTCTATCTGTTGTAACTATATGTACCACACAGCTCTGATTGGGTTGCATGTTTGCCCTGCTTCATTTTGTGTTTGCTTTTTTTTTGTCGCTCCAGAGTCGCATCGCAAATCAGTGGGGGACGTCCCAAATGGAGGTCTGCGAGACCCAGAAGAGAAGCAACACGGCGACCCACAGCGCAGAAAAGCTCCGTTACAAAAGGTCTCGAGTCCAACTGCTCGCACCGCCAAATTTGATCAACATTCATCAGACCTCAAATTGCCTTTTTATGATGTCCAGTGTGAGTCAGATATTCAGGGCCAGTCAACAGCTGAACAGTGGCAACTTTTTGTTGAGTCAGTAGTGTCCCGTAGACCCTGCCCGCATTAGCAGTGCAGGCTAGCTACTGTTAACAGCTGGAGACACACAGGCTTAAGCAACATGCAGACGGTCTCACTTTTCTACATAAATATATCACATGAAATACATATTCACACCCCAACTCAAACATGCACCTTAATTAAGAAACAACCAGAGCCAACAGGACTCCTGAAACCTCTCTTTTTCTCTAATTGGCCTCCAGTGTGTTAGATCGTTAAAGGTGGCTAGCAAAGTTGCTCGTTAGCGGACCTCATTTAGTTATAGTTATTGTTTTAAATGAATCCTCTCGAACTCAAAGAAAGTCGCCACGGTTCAGTGTCTAATGTACACTCATTATTGTGAAAGCACAAAATCTTGGTTTTACAAATCCAACACAAATGTTGAAATACTCAAACCGGAGGCCCCCGGTTGTTCCGTATCTCTCTTGTTGATGAGCAACAAAAGGTGAAAGGTCAGACTGCTTTGGACAAAATGCAGGCGGCTCCGAGTCCCAACAAGTTGGAACTTGCCGTGCCATTGCTGGGTCTTTATGAAATATTTACGCTTTTACAAATGCAGTTTATAACAAGAACTGATCGTCATCGTGACAAAGTGTACCTTAAATTTAAAATGTATTTTGTATTGTTGCGTGACTGAATCTGTCTTTCGGTGCACAATCAGATTTTGTTCTAGTTGTTCAAATGAAACAAAATCAAATCTTTAAAACTGAACATGCAGCCGACTTGAGACGAGGACAGAATGCCAGTCATGACGTTTCTCTGTGTCCCTGCATTTGTTTTTTTTAAATCAGCTTTAAATGAAGCTGACTTTGACTCAGTGTGTAGAATCAACCTTATAAGCTTTGGCCAGATTGTGTTTTCTGTATTTAAATGTAGCTTTCATACGAGGTCCAGCCTACGCTTTATACCCCGAATGTATATGAAAAGATATCTATTGATAGGCCTAGGACTATATTTTATACTAGAATGTCAAATGTTATATACTGTATATGATAGTATGTGCAATCCTTAGTCATATTATATGCAACGTTTGGAATGCGTGCTTGTGTATCATTTCCTAAAACTTTTACTTATTTTTGAAGGGAGAATCCACCCATGAGCAGAATGTTGTTTATTAATTAGTTCCTCCCAAAAGTAGAGACAAGACACTTATGTAGAGTGGAAACTATTTAAAAGCCTATTTTTTACGTTCTCAAATCCTAAGCATTGCCGATGGTGAAATTATTAATCAAATTGATTCGAACAAACAACCTGACGGTCTGACGAGCATGCATACCGTGCTTCTGATGGAAGACTTTGCAGGGACGCAATGCTCCTAAATTGGAAAAAAACAAAACAGCATGACAACAAATGGAGTCACTTTTTGGGGTGGATTCTCTCTCTGTGCAGCGTTTAGGGCTGGGCGATAATTCAACCTGATTATTTTCTGTGAGTGGAACCCTGTCGTGACGAGAGATCGTGAGACGCCGTATCGCCTCGTCTTCACTGACGATGACGAGCACGAACTGACTCAAATTGCCCAAAAAAAAAAAATCATTGATTATTTTGCACTAAGGTTTTCCATTAAATAAGAAAATAATCCGTGCTTTTCATTTGTTAAGTATTTAAAGTCCAAAACCATGTGCTCATTTCACAGTTTATGTATTTATTGAACTACCAGTAAACCTGCTTTATCGTGATATGTATCGTCGTCAAGAGCGTGTCGCCTTTCCCTCGCAGCGTCGGTACAGAAGCAGACAAACCAAAGGTAACTTTCTGGATGTAAATGTGTTATGAGGGAAACACATATATACAATATATATATATATATATATATATATATATATATCTCTATCTATCTCATAAAGGTCTTATCGTTTGCAACAAATACTTAACTAGGCTTTCTACATTGAGAGAATATCCCACAGATCAGGTCTGTTGTGCAGAAATGTCTTTGAAGAAGTGAAGTTTCAGTTTAATATGCACTGACGCATGCAATTCCCTCGTTAAGTGCCTTTTCAAAGCGTTTACCGTCAGTGTGTCTGGAACCTCAGGGGAAGCAGCAGCGCAGCGGCTTTGTTTTTCTTTTCCCCTCATGGTCCAGTCAATGATTCACCTGAAGGCGTTCCTATCAGTCGCCCAGCGGACGGCTGCTGCTTTCATCTGGAGCCTTAAAGTCGTCTCCTCGCGGTCGCCTCTCCTTTTCTTCTACCTTTTAGATCTGTCGGGTCTTATTGCAGCGCCATGTCCGAAACAGAAAGCGTGAATAAATGTAAGCGTGCGCTTGTTTTCTCGTTTGTTTATTTTGTTCCCTGCTCTTTGAGTTTAACCCGTGAGAATAAATCATATAAATGCTCTGAATATAGAACCCAGGTCTTCTAACAGAAGTATTGATTGTGTCATTTCATTTTATTACCTGATAACAGCAGCTGTTCCTATAGGAACACTTAAATTACATATTTTGGCACTGATTCAGACTATTTTTGTTCAGTCAATATACATTTCATTTATTTTCCATGCCAATACACACACGACATGGCGCAAAAAGTTCTGCATTTTGTTGCGCTCTAAATTAGTTCTAGTACAATGTTCTCTCGTAAAGCAGCTGTTTCAAACAAGGTTAAAAACATGCATTTCTTTTAGAGGCAGAAATCAAATCTTAATCTTAATCAGAAGCTGGTGGAGGGTGATGGAGACCACACAGCGCTGTAGGATACCCAGGAAGAGAAAAACAAACAAATATGACAGAACACAGTGGTGATAAGAACCGTATGGGATGAAGATGCTCCTCCTCTTCCTCCCTCCTGATTCAAGGTCATAGTCATATCTCTTCCACAAACCATCATCTCACGATGAGTGCAGAGAGTTTAGTGATTGCCTCCCTGTTAACATTTGTATATGTAGGACAAACACACTGTCATTAACATTTTTTTCTGGACATATTTCTGTTCCTGCCGTCTGCAGCTTGAATGGTTTCATGTTGATTAAACATTGGTTTGTGGAATAAAACAGTTCTACAGAATCGTTATGTTTAAACACTAAAACTGTTTATCTACTTGTTGCATTTCATTTAGTCGGAGCGCTGCTCCAGCGGCCACCAGATGGCGCTGTGGGGCTTTTGACCTCAATCTGAAGAATAAGAGTTCATCAATAGGCTCGTTCGAGATCAGCCAGTTCTGCGCAGAATCGATCGCCGGCGATCGACGCGCAATGCATGCCGGTTAGATTTGTGTCCGGCTTGCTCTGACGTCACGCACACGTGATCAACCATACTCTCTCGAGAGCAAGGCGGCCGTCGATTTCAGAGCCAGGCGCTGCCGCAGCTCTCCACCGCCTGGCTGGCCCAGTGCATGATGGGAAACGCCTGGCTGCCGCCACATCAGAGAGCTGATTGGCTCTTGGATTTGACAGCAAACACCACGTGTTGTAGAAAATCCTTATTTTACGTGTAGTTGTAATACTTAACACTCGATTGTTGACTATTAGTCTCAGGTTTAATCTAAAAACATATGTTGTGTGGTTAATAATACAAAATCGTATTAAAATCGTATCGTAATAAAAGAAGAGCAGGGCTGGCAGATATATACAAATAGATAAGCATCTTTAGATAATTTGTATAACACATCAAAACCAGTAGTAATGTATTTCACATGTAGACATAAAAACAACAAAGGATGCAGCAGCACACATTTCTTCATGAAGGTATATTTATAATTACATATGAATAAATTCAAACGTGAACTGAAAACTACAAGTAGACTACATATCGGAACTAACAGGAAGTATTTTATTCCGTAACTTCCTGTTAATACTTTGAAGGCAGCTGAAAACTGTCCGACTTGATCTCAGGTTTCTGTGAAGGCCTCCTGCAGCGGCCGCTGCTTCTCGTCTGGAGTCCAGGCGAGAAGCAGCTCTGGTGAAGAGACGACGCTGCTAATTTTCGTTGTAAAGAAGAAGAAGAAGGAGAAGAAGAAGAAGGAGACGAAGAAGAAGAAGAAGAAGAAGAAGAAGAAGAAGAAGAAGAAGAAGAAGAAGAAGAAGAAGAAGAAGAAGAAGAAGAAGAAGAAGAAGAAGAAGAAGAAGAAGAAGAAGAAGAAGAAGAAGAAGAAGAAGAAGAAGAAGAAGAAGAAGAAGAAGAAGAAGAAGAAGAAGAAGAAGAAGAAGAAGAAGAAGAAGAAGAAGAAGAAGAAGAAGAAGAGAGGGAGGGCGCGTTTGATTATTTCCACCCCCACCGCCCGGCCGCCGCGCTCCTGCTAGGCCGATGTGCCGTTTCCTCCATTAGTGTCGGCTATTGTTAAACCAATTATAGAGGTGTTAATGGGCGATGGAGGGCCCATTGGGATGAGAAGCGGCCCGCAGAGAGAGGAGATGGCCAAATGTGTGTTGGGGGCTTGAAAGAGCATTAAAATCCAACCACAGGCGCTTAAAGGCAGGGTTGAAATAAATAAACGTGGTTTAAAGAGAAATAACTCTCTGGGTTTCAGAAGAAACACGCGCAGATGGCGCGGAATATCCACCCAAACCGTTGGGATTTAGCACATGAATGTGATGCTGAGCTGGAAAATGAAGGTCTCAGATGTCCCAATGCAACCTGAAGGCAACAACACATCTAAAGATCCTGTTAAAGTGACGTCCGAGAGTCGTAATTTGTAAATTTCATCCTTGTTTATGATCATTGTTATGATTCTAAACGGGAGGTCCCCGTTGTAATCTGTGTTCGTTGTTTCTTCTTCTGCTGCTGCAGATATCACGGTGCAGATGGGAGGCCCACCTGTGTGGGGCTTAATGACATCATTACAGACGCCGAGGTGTGACGCTCGCTTCGCGTGTTAATCGATCTGACAGCTTTGCCAACAGGCGATCATCGCCGCGTCTTCACAGGTGATGAACTGACTGACGCGTGTTTACAGGAGTCGACCACAGGGAGCGGAAACACGACCCGACCCGTCACCCTGCTGGAGGGATACGACCATCCGCGCAAGTGTCCGTGAAGGCCACGCAGAGTTTAGCAGACGTAACGCGTCGAGAGGTCTCGTTTCGCTGCATCCGCGCGCTCTCTGCGCCTTCTTGTTATTCCTTATTTCCTCAGGCTTTTTTCTCACAGTTCTAATCCCGTCGACCTCCCGCCTGCGCGTCAATTACATCTCCATTGACCGGCCATTAGGCAGAGGCATTGACATTCACGGGCCTCCGTCTGCAGCGAGGCCGATGTGTATTCCCCTCAACACAGGAGCCCTGCGTCCACACCGGGATGTCATCATGTATTGTGTGGCTCCGCGGCGGCGGGTCGCGAATGCCTCTTTTGGAGGATAACGTTCAAACATAAAATACAAAAATAAATCCTCAGCGTTCAGCCGAGGAGCCACGTTTACGCACGAACTGCGCACGTGGTGGTGACTCCTTCTGGTGCGACTGCACGAGAGGCAAGAGTTCACATGCTGGAATCAGAAGGGTGTGTGTGTGTGTGTGTGTGTGTGTGTGTGTGTGTGTGTGTGTGTGTGTGTGTGCGTGTGCGTGTGTGTGAATGGCGGGGGGTAGATTAGGATCTATGATGGTCTGATATTCTTCTTTTGATATTCAAATGTTTAGTCAAATTCTGTCTTTATTTTTTACGATCAGGAGATATATCTGACGACCAGAAATCTGGAATTCATTTTATTTATTAATTTAACCTTTATGTGACCAGATACGTTAATGGAGAACTATATAGGTTCCAGAGACAACGTTCACACACACACACACACACACACAAACACACACACGTGTCACAAAAGGGATTCCCAACTCAACGTATCTCGACATATTGATCTTGTTCTTGTTCTGTTTGTGCAAAATAAAATATGCTGTCGATGATAACGTGGTATAAATACATATCTCCGAAAATATTATGTCTCCAAACGCTGCAGAAAAAAAGTGAAGCCATTTATGGTAAAAATAAAAATGAATAATAATAATTTAAAAAAAACCTTTTGAACGTGTTCGGTTCAAAGGAGGAGACGTGATTGCATTTTGTTGGGCTCTTTATTTAACATATATTCATAAAACAGGCGCATTTATTCAAATCCGGTTCGATATTCCACTTTGAAGCATTTTCGACCTTTACGCCACTGCTCAACGGAAATAATAAAACATGTAGAAATACTCTGCTGGAGGATTACTGACCCGTCGTTCGTCCGGGTGGCCTCAGTTGCAGCCGGCGGCCAATATACAGCACGCCAGGGGGCCACATCGGCCTTTTCGCCGGGGCCCTTCCTGGTATTCAGATGTCAGGAGCGGGGCGGGACCCGCCGGCACCTTATAAGAGGAGGACGTCCAGGTTCCGCTCCTGTATTTGCGCCCTGCACCTCCGCCTGACGCACGCTGCACCCGAGGGCCCCGGAGGAGAGAGAGAGAGAGAGAGAGAGAGAGAGAGAGAGAGAGAGAGAGAGAGAGAGAGAGAGAGAGAGAGAGAGAGAGGGCCAACATCTGCTGAGCGATAACAAGAATAAGGTTATGAAACAATGGACGACTGACAAATAAGAGATATTGACTTTACTATTCGCAGGAGCAGAGCGTCACATCTTGTTTACGGTTTTGTTCTCTTTTTTCTACTCTACAAACATCCTCCCTCTTTTTTGGCGAAAGGGAGACAACTTTCTGCCTTTGAAGTTTTTTGGAGGGTTTTCAAAAACCACAAACAACTTTGCGAAGGATTTTTTTTTATTTTTTTAAAAATCTTTTTCCAACAATCCGCTCATAGACACGTCTTTCTCCTCCAAAGACTTGTCTCGGGGATGTTGAGCTCCGTGAAGATGGAAGCACATGATCTACCAGAGTGGAATACTTTCTACAGTGAGGCCAGCGAGGTAAAGACACGCTCACCAAATACAGATAGCTGCAATAAGTATATTATTAATAATAAACCACTGTTGTTTTATGTACTCGTGTTCTGAGTTATAAGTCAAAGGGTTTTTTTGGCAGTGAAATAGAAAAGACAAGATTATTTGTGCAGGAAAAAGCCAGCTGTTATGCTAATTTGATGATAAATCATAAAATAATGCATAATAAAGATGTTACATTCACTTCTTAAGCTCTTATGGGAATATTGTAGTCGTACCATAATAATTAGAATACCGTTGAGTATAATAAAGTACGATTGAGTATCACGGTCATGTTGCATTTTTGCAGTCAAATATATCAAATATAAATATAACTGAATTAATACCAGAGCATAGATGGTTAAATCCCAATAATATAATTATTCAAATATGATTCAAAATGTTTATTTTTTTTAAACATCAACAATGATAAATATATTGAATCTATTTATTAATACTCAATATACATATTATTATTATTAATATGTCGGTTCTTAGTTGCTCACTTGATGACATTTTAAAAGTGTTTTGCTCAACAACAAACTTTCATTTTTGTGTCCGCGCGGCCGCTGAAGTGTTGCGACGATTCAGGTGCAAATGTCCCGAGACGTTTCTTCTCCTTCTCCTCCTTCTTCTCCTTCTTCTTCTCCTTCTCCCCCCTCACTAATTCAATTAGAGTTAATTCCATCAGCAGCTGCAGTTGTCACCTCGACCTGATGAAATTAAAGAGTCGGATAATATTTAACTTGAGATCAGTGCGCGGGCCGCGATGCCTTCACGGCCTCCGGAGAATCTTTATCAAATCCTTTTCCCCTCATGGCCAAAAGGATCTTCTCAAGACATTTCACCAAGAAGAAGAAGAAAATAACACGGAATGATTCCTCTTCAACAAAAAACGAAAAGTAATTAATGCAATTTTTTTTTTTAAATAATAAAAAAGTTGAGCTTAAACAGTGAAGATTCAGATGACTTGTGTGTTTTGTTCTGCGGAAGCAGCGGAGGCCGTCTGGTCTGCGCGAGAGGCTCCATGACGCGCTTTTTACGCATTTTTCAGGTTAACATCGCCGTGTGAAATCCATGTCCTCTCTGCGCGCACTGAGAGCCTCATTGTGCATTGATAAGGAGTCGCGCCGTTCAGACGTTCACTGCAGCCACTCTTCTGCATCAATACCAGCCTGATCCAAGAGAAGAGTTCCTTATATTTGTTTTCTCAACGTAATATATATTATATATATTTATAGTTGTGGCGTGAAAGCCAACTACGTTTTTTCCTCTTCTCGTGAATAACCAGATGTTGTTCCTCTCTTCCTCCAGATGTATTCCTCTCCCAGCACCATGAACTCTGGTCTGGGCTCCATGGGCACCATGGGCTCCATCAACAGCTACATCAACCTGAACCCGGCCACCGCCTCGCCTGCGGGCATGAACATGGCGTACCCGAGCTCCAGCCTCAGCAGCTCCCCCCTGGCCTCCATGGGCTCCGGGCCCGGCCACATGTCCCTCTCCCCGGTGACCTCGTCCCTCGGCTCGGGCCCCCTGACCCAGCTGGGCCCCTCTGCTCCGGGCTCCCTGGGCTCCCTGACCCACTACCAGAACATGGGCCAGTCCATGAGCCAGCTGGGGTACTCCTCCGCCTCGCCCTTGACCCGCGCCCCGCCCAAAGAGATGCCCCCGAAGCCCTACCGGCGCTCCCTGACCCACGCCAAGCCGCCGTACTCCTACATCTCCCTCATTACCATGGCGATCCAGCAGAGCGGCAGCAAGATGCTCACCCTGAACGAGATCTACCAGTGGATCATGGAGCTGTTCCCCTACTACCGCGAGAACCAGCAGCGCTGGCAGAACTCCATCCGCCACTCGCTCTCCTTCAACGACTGCTTCGTGAAGGTGGCGCGCTCGCCGGACAAGCCGGGCAAGGGCTCCTACTGGACCCTGCACCCGCAGTCGGGCAACATGTTCGAGAACGGCTGCTACCTGAGGCGCCAGAAGCGCTTCAAGATCGAGGAGAAGCTGGCGAAGAAGGCGGCCAAGAGCCAGGAGGGCGGCTCGGGGAAAGGGCGCCACGGCGGGGATCACCTGGCGCAGGACCACAGCCCGGCGGGGGGGTCGGAGGGAGCCGACTCCGCCCACTCGGACAACTCCCACCCGGGCTCCTCCGACGACCAGCCGCACCCCCGGAACTCACTGGGTCCGCTGGACTGCCCGCCGCTGTCCTCCTCGCACCTCCACAGCCCGCCCGCCTCCCTGCCTCCGTCCTCCTCCGCCTCGTCCTCCCTGTCCCTGTCGGCCGCCGCCGCCGCCTCCAGCCCGCTGCTCCACTCCCAGTCTCTAATGGGCGGCGCCCACCTCCTGCCCAGCGCCATGCAGCAGCACATGGACCTACAGGGCGACCCCCTCAAGTCCCTGGACCCCCACTACAACTTCAACCACCCCTTCTCCATCACCAATCTCATGTCCAACGAGCAGAAGATGGACCTCAAGTCCTACCAGGACCAGGTGATGGCCTACAACAGCTACGCCAGCGGCTCCCCCGTAGGGGCCAAGCAGATCTACGACAGCCCGGGGCCGGCCACCATGGACTCAGGCGCCTACTACCAAACTCTGTACAGCCGCTCGGTGCTCAATGCTTCCTAATGTGCCCCCCCCCCCTCCCACCTACACACACACACACACCTGTTTCTTGAGGTGAGCCAAGATGGAGACTTCTTTTCTTCTTTTTTTTTACTGCTTTTTCTAAAATGGACACCAGCTCTCTTTATCTTCCTCTTTCTCTCTCTCTCTCTCTCTCTGGCGCACGTCCAGAGGCCTCGGAACAGACTCACATCTAAAATGGCCGCCGTGTTCGAGGGGACCAAAGGAGAGGGGGTTTTTTTGGTGTTTTTCTGTTTGACCAACTCTGAAGAACATGTGGACTGGTTGGTCACACGGAGGACTGAAAAGGTCTCAATGAAGACGTCCGACTGGTGTGTGTGCGTGTGTGTGTGTGTGTGTGTGTATTTGTTTGTGTGTGTGTGTCAATACAGGAGCACAATTCTGTTCTGGGGAAAATTGGCTTTGTACAAAATGTAAATAGAGGTAATACGGGGAGGAAAAAAATCGCATTTGCATTTATTTATGAAGGGAATACATTTTAATATATCTTGTATAGCGCTCTGTTGACCAGTTACAACCAGTTTCAAGAGGTTTCTGCTTCAGGCAGGTGTTACTGCAGCGGGAGACTTTTATTCTATTTCATTTCTTTTTGCGTTACAACATTTCACACCACGTCCGTCATATCTGTGAGTTCAGGCATCCGGTTGAAGTCTGTATTTGTTATTTTTTTGGTCGATATGAAGAAGGAAAGCAAAAAAGAAGCCATTTTGTCTTCGCTTTGAGCTCAGAGGAAACTAAAGCCAGAAGGAGCGAGGGAAAGCAACTGTGGTAGGAAAAACTAGTTTTTAAAAAAACAACAGAAAAAAATCATACATGTCGTGTTTATGTTTTTGTTACAGGAGCATTACAACCAGAGGGGGGGGGGGGGGGGGCAGTCAGTTACTAAAAACAGGAGGAGGGGCAGGAGAGATGCACTATGGGAGGATTTACATACAGTACTTTGCACTATGGAGCTCCCGTTGGCCAGGTGGGCCGATAGTGTGTGTGCGTTTGAGTGTGTTACAACAATACTTAGCCCCCCCCCCCCCCCCCACCGGCTCAATGGGATCAGGGTGACGATGTCAGCGGGTGTCAAGTGACCGATCCCAAAAAGTGCCTTTTTCTTCAAATGACTACTGATCCGCTGGGAGATCAATGCGTTGACGATCTATTGAAGGATTGTTGTCCAGAGACGGACGCAGAAGGTTCAGGTCACACGGTTTCCTTCTTGTGGAACATATTTTAAGTTTCTTAAAGATAATTGTCTTATTTAAGCTGCGTTGCTTTTCAAACTTTGAAAGTGTGCTGATATAATATATTGTTGTTGTTTTGTCGTCGTTTTTCTCTGTTGGTTGTAAATGTGATTTAAATAATTCATGTTTCATTTTTCTTATTAAAAAGGCAAAAAATGTGGGGAGAAACATGGGTTTGTTTTTTCTTTTCACGCCGACGACGACACAGGAAGTGTGTGTCGTCGGCGAGGACGACGCCGAAGGCCGCGTCGCCGACACATTCTGCACACACAAAACTGTGTATTTTTAAGCTTATTTTGTTTCCGAGTAGTAAATCTTTAAACATATTCAAATAAATAATCTCTCTGAATGCGAGGTTTCGTCATTTTCTGTGTTCAAATAAAAAATCTATTTTTAAAATCCCGCCGAGTGCAACGTTTCCTCATTTCACCAGAAATGTTTTTTTTCTGAAAGACTTTCTGAAAGGATGTGCTTCCTGGGTCACGTGGCGTCGTGCTGACGGGAACCTCGATGACTCGTCAGTCAATCAATCAATCGCAGCGCCCTCCTCCTCGCCAGCTAGCGCGGCGCCGCTGCAGGAAGAGCAGCGCCGTGTTGAAACAGCTCCTGACCAAATGACTGCAGTGTGTGACATGTCGGACTGCTAGACTAAACACCGACGGATCACACTGAGAGCCTCAAAGCAGACTTCTGCACATGCAGGGACCGTCGGCCCCAGGGGCTTCACACACACACACACACACACACACACACACACACACACACACACACACACAGCGAGACCCGGACCCTTTCTGAAAACGACTGACCTGCCTCTGAACCTCAGCACATCATGACTCCAACAGAACAAAATCGGGGAAGCTTTTATTTTGGCGGGCCTGATCGGACCAATCAGATCCTCCTTTCTGATCATCCCAAACTGGACACATGGAGCGCATCACTGCATGTGCGCATGCGCATGCCCGGCCCTGGCCCCGCGTCTACCTGTCTGTCTGTCTGTCTGTCTGTCTGTCTGTCTGTCTGTCTGTCTGTCTGTCTGTCTGTCTGTCTGCCTGTCTGTCTGCCTGTCTGCCTGTCTGTCTGTCTGTCTGTCTGCCTGTCTGTCTGCCTGTCTGTCTGCCTGTCTGTCTGCCTGTCTGCCTGCCTGTTTGTCTACCTGTCTGCCTGCCTGCCTGTCTGTCTCCCTGTCTCCCTGTCTGCCTGCCTGTCTGCCTGTCTGTCTGTCTCCCTGCTTGTCTACCTGTCTGCCTGCCTGCCTGTCTGTCTGTCTGTCTGCCTGCCTGTCTGTCTCTCCATGGCTTGCTCAACCCCGGCATCCGCTGTTTGTCAGAGTCGTCACGTATTCGCCGAGGCCCATTCTTCCCTGTTGCGTCAAGCCCAGCAACCGCAATCCCGGAGGCTTAAAGAACGACTGCAGGAACACGCATGTGTGCGCACACACACACACACACACACACACACACACACACATATGCAAAACAAGTAACTCTCAATGTGTGACTTTGGTTTTGATCAGTGAGTGACAACGCTAAAGAGCACATAACAATGCCGACCGCTCCGAAAAAAATCATTTTTTTGCAATACAACATCGACATGTGGGTCTCTAATCGAGGACCCTTCTCCCCTCCCCCCCCACACACACACACACACACGCACACACACACGCACACGCACACGCACACATACCTTAAAGAACAG
Source organism: Clinocottus analis (assembly GCF_023055335.1). Taxonomy (NCBI): domain Eukaryota; kingdom Metazoa; phylum Chordata; class Actinopteri; order Perciformes; family Cottidae; genus Clinocottus; species Clinocottus analis. The sequence continues at coordinate 23,995,937 of NW_027175931.1, forward strand.
GCCACTAGTCTGAGAGGGAATCTAAAGGGAGTTCGTCACCTTGCATACACAATAGTCCTTTTAGAGCAGTTGGCTTGATAAGATAGGCGAGCGCCCGCCTGATACGGTCTCCACAGCTACAACACACACACACACACGCACGCACACACACACACACACACACCAGGCCGCCCCAGGTGTGACTAACCTGGCCGACACTGAAATGTCCCCTTGCAGTAATCAGGTGACCGCGCTGATTCAGTCCCGACTTCTCATGAAGAAAAAGCTGATTAGAGTCAATCCTCAGATAACGCGCCCTGGCTCGAGGTTTTGACCGCGCAGCAATGCAGCAGTTAACAGTGGAACAATTCCTGGCAACGAAAGGGAGAAAGAAAAAAAAAGACAAACCTAAGTGCGACCCTTACGTTTGTAACCACTCAGTTTTAATCTGTAACCCTCAGCTGACCCAACTTCCAAACGCAAGACTTTTAAAAATCAGATATCGGCTGCTGATAACAGCCTGGATGTCACAGATGGAAACACAATAGCCTCAGCTAAAGAAGGATCTGAGGTTTGCGTGTTACGCACTCAAGCGGCGTGACTGCTTTGTGCAAGAATCACCTGAGTTTTTCACGTAAAGTCTTAAACCTTCAACTCAACACGTCGCAGCCGGTTGGACAGATCTTTTCCTCGTATGGGAAGTGTGAGATGTTGGTCTGAAGTTACCCTTGAGCTGTGAAACGGCTGGAAAATACTAATTTGGACCCAAGTTGTGGGACAGAGGTTAGCTCGCATGGCAGCTTCTACACGGAGGGTCCGAGGATGTTGGAGTCGCTGCGACAGCTTCAGAAGAGCCAATGAAGTCTTTTCTCAACGGAAGAGATGCTTTTCGCTCTTCTCCCGCCAGCTGCGATCGGCTCCAGCGCCCCGCGGCCCTGAAGAGGACGAGCGGTTCGGATAATGGAATGGACGTGACTTCACCACGACGCTTTGGGAAACACAATCTCGTGGTTGAAAGCCTGAGTTTGTTTGTCTCAGCATAAGTCGTCTTACCCAATATTCACTTCTGCATCGCTCCTCCGAGCGTTGCGATGTATGTGACTGTTTTCACCTTGGTGGAGAAGTTTAAAACCTGTTTTTGCTGTTCAACAAACTTGCAAATTGCACGCCTCGTGAAATTGCAAAATACAGATGAAACAGCGCTTCACTTTGTCTATTTCTTAGATTTCTTAAAACCAGAAGGTCCAGGAGTCCAGTCCCCCAATAAAACTGTAAATCATAGCTTGTTTTATGAAAATTAAATCCCCTAACTGCTGCATTTGGATGTAATGAACACCATAAGTAATATACAAGTGAAATATATGATGCATGCAAATGTGCCGAAATGCAGATTTTTGACACCTCGCCTGAATGTTCTCTGTTCTAAACCCTCTCTAACTTTGTTCTGCTTCACTTTATCAAAGTCAACCTTTGCAGAGAGAAAGTTCACGTGTTGAACGTTCACATGTTGTGTTATGGTTTGTTAGAGTTGTGACTTTCCAGCCGCTTCATTCCAAACAAATAATCATCCTGAAAGTCATTTTTTATATTTGGACCTGAAACCTTTTCATTTCTTTCTGTGTCATCTTCATTTCCTCCTAACCAGAAACATGTAGACTGATATGTACACATCTGAACAACATCTCACATGTGTTCCTTTTATTTTAACACCAACATAACTCAAACAGCCCTAGTGGCTGCAGAGATACACACTTTATAGTTTGGGGATGACATTTTTGAGGAAAGGGTCTAAAAATAGGTGGATTTAAAAGGTCACATTCAGCACAGAAATTGATTGAGCCAGTACGTGGATTTTTACTTTTATTACACGTGATGGTTTTTTTCAGACGAAGGAGAGAAATGCAAGACGGATAAAACAGTTTTAGCGTGAGAGTCGTAAATAAGATTGCATCTTATCTACGGGGAGACTTGACAGTTTGTGTCTGGTTTTGCATAATTAGCGGCCGAGTTCTGACAGAAGCGTTGGAAGCGAGTCGCTGTGTCCTCCGTGCGAGAGCGAGACGCTGGCGTTGTTCTCATAAGATGGATATCTGTCTCCTGAGGTGCAACAGTCGCTCAGCTCTCCTGTTGAACGCTTGATGACAGCAGCCCTCAGGCCCGATGACAGCAGGAGCCCAGTGAGCTCGCACAAAGAGCGTCTGTGCTCAAATGAAAGAGCTTCACGCAGAGAAATTAGAGTTATTTCTTACTGCTGCTGTTGTTTTCATCCAACCTGTAATCATCTGCTATACTTTATTCTTCATAAGGTACCGAACACACAAACACAGATTTTCAGAAACTGATCGTGCACTGAAGTGGACTAAAAAAACTAAACAAGAAAGACTTTTTGACAAAGTAATATGAGTGTTTTTCACTGTGCTGCAGTGTTCCTTTTAACAGGTGTTTAATTGAAAAGCTTCTGCAAGCACGCACTGAAAGAAAGAAAGAAAGAAAGGAAGAAAGGAGGAGGGAAAAAGGGTGGTGCGTGTTTTCAAGATGTGCCATGCTAACGACGCCGTGCATCCTGGATCCTGTTAGGTGGATGAACTGTTTACACTTGTTATTGCCTGAGGAGAGGGAGGGAGTGAAGGGAGAGAGAGAGAGAGAGAGAGAGAGAGAGAGAGAGAGAGAGAGAGAGAGAGAGAGAGAGAGAGAGAAGGGAGCACTTACAGTTCAGACAATACGCTCCTTTTTCTGACAGGTCAGTTATTTATGGAGAACGCAGTCTGATCAAACAGCCAATTTGCATTTTTAAAGAAAGTCTGTTATTCACATAGAAAGTATACATAGTGTATAGAACTCTGAGTTATTTGAGTATTTACATGTAATGAGTCACATTCAGCTCAAAAGATCTCAACAATGGCGTCCTATTAAAACACACAGACAATTAACTGTGAGCGATGTTTTTTAAGAGGAAATGCTGCAATTCAGAGCCAAACTGGGTCAGACGGACATTCAGAAGCTGCAGCGCATGAAGAAGAAGACACAGTAGAAGAGGCCCGTCGTAAGCCTGTCAGACAGTTCGACGGCTTGATCTCACAACAAATATACTTTTTTCTGTGAATGCACAACGTAAATGTGCAGCTTGACAATTTAAAATAATTTGTCAGCAGAAGGAATATTTATCTTTTCAGTAATTTTCTGAACAATTCCTGATTCGCAGTTTTTCTCTGCTTCATGATTCGTTAAAAGGCAGAAATTTTAATGTTTTTTCTTCTTCAGAAAAACAAGCAAAAGATCAATAGAACAGAACATAAAGATTACATTTACAGTGATGAAGGGAGTCAGCATAATGCATGCTTTCCTGTGACGTGGTGGACATACACATCTCCATATCAGTGAGTTACTAACCGTACATTGTCCTGTTGATTGTAGGCTAACGCTTCTTCTACAATGGCTCATATTTATTAATCAAACTGCTCAGAACCAACTAATAATTTATGCCGGACAAGACATGACTGCCCCCCGAACAAGGCTTCGAAGAGCTCGGCTCCGGTGATCCTCCTTCAATAAACCGAGGAGCCGAGGTAAAGTTACTCTCACCACCCGAAACACAGCACCTGCAAACTGTGACATCTCAGCTCATGTTTCATTAGCTCCGTTTGCTAAAATTGATGAAGCAATTCATGGATAGTTTGAGCTGACTTGAGCACAGTTAGCCGTAGCAACGTTAGCATGCTAACAGCATAGCCAGCTAACGCCAGCAAAGTTCAACACCAATGACGGTGTGAGGATGTCCCTGTGTTCCCTCGCTTGTGTTTACTTATAGAGCTGAAGAGCAGAAGGAACAGGACGTCTTTCAAAGACTGAGACGATGCAGAAGTCAAACCCTGTCTCACTGTTTGCTCTGTCGACCTCCTTCACGCTGTCCTTAGCCCTGTTGTGTAGTTCCTGCAGGACACACTTACATGTGTACAAGAGGTGTGTGAGGGATGGCTTTTCTTCTAAACTTCTAAAGATTTAGGACATAGATTGCATTGAATGTGAATTATTGTAACATAAACATCCTGTCATATACTGTGCAATGACCCTAAAAACAGTTATTCTACTATAACATCCTGTAATCTAATATAAAAGATGATACTGTTAATTTACAGTGAAGTGCCTGCAGTGTAAAATAACAGTAAAAGTGTGTTATTTTGTGTAGTTAGTTATTATGAGACAGACATGGACTGAAAGCTGTGTATAGATCTAAAAGTCCAGGAGACAAGTACAGCAGCAGCTAGTAAAGAAGGCAGAGAGACAGTCAGTTAGTATGACAGACAGACAGACAGACAGACAGACAGACAGACAGACAGACAGACAGAGCGCCACTGGCCAGCAGAGGCTTAGATAAGCTGTTGGACTTTGCTCTGTCGGCCGTGGGTGTTGCAAAGAGGCCCGAGATAAAAGTTGCTGGCCTGAGAGACGAACACAGAGGAGGCGGCTGATTGCATTTAACCTGATGGTGGGGCGAGGGAGGGGGGGGTGGAGAGACAGTATTGATCAAAACAGGTCCAGCAACTCAGGGACAATCATGGCAGGAGAAAAAAAGACAGTTAAACAGCCACACGAGCAGGTTTTTATAATAGGTGGCTGGTCCTAATCCCCTAATCCCTGTCTTGCTAGCTTCGGCTCAAATGACTGAGTGAACTGTGTGATCCCTGCGTTTGCAAAATTCTTAATTTTTTTCCACTTCCTGTTTTATTTTTCATCATCATTTCAGATTTGTGTTGGCTGCATCCTGCGTCTGTTTGCACTGACCCAGTTCCCCTTCAAGTGTCAATAAAGTCTTCCCCTTATCTTATCTAAATTCGCGCGAGTAACATTGTCTCTGTTATGATTACACACAGAGCACCTGCCGGGTTTGCCAGGTCCACTTTGTCGCGCTGCAGATTTCAAAATAAAAGTTGCGTATCCCATTGAAGAGAGTCCGGAAATATGAGCACATAAGACCCGATCTGCACTCACTACACCGGCTCGTGTCTCTCTGACCTAAAACCTTTTTATTCAGGAAGACGTCTTGTACCTCGTGTTGATTCATCATCAGCTATTAATTCTCCTTTTTCAGGTCTTGCTTTAATCATGTTTTAAGTGTTTTTTATTTGTTTTACGATGTGTTGGCTCTGTGGCCCTCTGAGTTTGTTCTGCGTTTAAAAAAGGAAAGGTATTCGAATTATTGTATCGGCGCTGTGTCTGCTCACAGGTTTATCCTCAGGTGATAAGAACCCAACTTTAATACACCGGTTGTGTTTCAGGACGGGCTTCGTTTCTGCTCTCTTGTTTCAGGATGTTTGGATATGGGCGTGAAGAGCAATATCCTCAGGACTTTGCGCGGCTCCCTCTTACGCGTGTATCCTTCAGGGCGCCTCGGGTTGGATCTCATAATGTCTGACGTATCACTCGAATAAACTTTGATCCAATTCCCAGACGTCTGATGTCACACCGCCCATGTAAATAATAAGTCCTCTCATAACGCTGGAGGCCCATTAGCACTGGCATACTGCCCGTAGCATCCGTTACAAGGACGCTTGACAATTACACTGCCGAGGGACCCATGAGCAGAAGCACAAGTGCTTCGTTTGATTGACTTGTTGAGCAGCTGTATATATGTATATGTATATGTATACATATATGTATACGATGTGAGACAGCAGGCCGAGGTAGAAAATGCACGGCCCTGTCGTGGCGAGAGTGTGTGAGCGTTTGATTAACCCCTCGATGTCCCGGCCAGCCACGAATGTCATGTTTCAGACAAAGAAAGGAAGAGTTGCTGGGCTGCGTCGCGCTGGACGCCAGCCACCTCTTCATCGCCGCCTTCGATTTGAACAAACCAGGAGCTGAGCTGTGACAGTGCCAGGACGGTGCGAGGAGACATAAAATGTCCACAAGTGTGATGAGACCTTCAGGAATGTTCGCCGACATCTGGAGAGCATGTGTCGGCTCGAACGCACGGCGAAAGTGAGTGTGTGTGTGTGTGTGTGAGAGAGAGCTGCTGGCTAGACTTTAGGACAACACTACTTGAATTGACATGACCGCCACTACTGTCCGCTGCCCTGTAAATCACACACACACACACACACACACACACAAGAGGCATAAAGACCCTCGGAGCATGTCGGAGGCTGTGTTTGTCTCCATCTCGGAGATGGATGGAGACGCGTCGTCCATCCTTTGCCAAGAGGCAGGACGTGATGGAGCGATGTGTCGGACCTCTCTGTTGAGTCTGGCTCTGCTCCGACGTCCAAACCGGACTCGACAGCGGAGGTTCGGTGCCGACCGGCGGAGAACTCTCAGCTTGAAAGCAGCTGGATTTCACCCTCGACTCAGACGTCTCTTTGTTTGTTCAGTTTCCTTTTTAATGTTTGTTGGTTTCATCCAAGTTGTGTGAGATATAAATCGTCCTGACAGCTTTTCATGGGACACTTTGTTTGCTTTGGTTTGTAAAAACAGATTCCAGATAGATAGATAGATAGATAGATAGATAGATAGATAGATAGATAGATAGATAGATAGATAGATAGAGGAAGAAATGAGCATCAGGAAGCAAGTCTGAGGTTTACAGTAAGAGAGATACAGTATTCCATAAGAAGTGCAGATTTTCGGATAAATAATATATATATATATATATATATATATATATATATATATATATATATATATATATATATATATTTTTAATCTAGAATATTTTTAGGGTTGTTGATTATTTTTGTAATTTTTATTTATTATACATATATTTTGGTTTCATAAGCAGCTCATCGGCTCCTCTGATGATGTTTTGGTAAAAACATTTTATAATTCATACAGCGTTCAAAGAGACAGACGTTTAGCTGCTCAACTAAATCAAATATCAATAAAACTTGGCTCGACTTGATCGGTGAGGAGACGGCCATAACTTGGCAAATATCATCATGACACTGATTATTTGCTGCAAATATTTGATGCAAATCAGAGGATTAATCTTTGTTTACAGCACAGAAAATCTCTGATTGTTTGATATTCCACCAGCTGAAAAACATATTTGCTTTGAGCAACTTTTTACTTGTGTACGATGCAGTCGAGTAGCGATGGCACTAATGGCCCCGAGGCTGGCAGCGCAGTCTGCCTTCACCAAAGAATATGAGTTTTCATCTCCATACACACACATAACGTTCACCCAACACATGACTCTTCACCTTAAAATATAAAATATAATGCATTTCATTTTGTCCCCTAAAGAAAAGTGAGTCCCCACAACGTCAGTGTGATCAGATTCATGTCCCCACGCAAAAATAAATTTACTTACATCCAGTGTACAGGTGCATGACAGTGTGTACACACACACACACACACTCATTATGCCCTGCACTTATGAGTCATCACAGGTGTGCATGTTGAAGGGACCCCACCCATTACTGGTTTGGATGCTTCGGAGCATGTCATCGCTGTCGGGCGGAAACCTTGTTTGTTGGAAACTCTTTTTTTTTAATAACTGAATACGTCGCTGGTGCTTTTGACCAGCGGGCATGAAGATACGGGACGTTTTTGAGTCAAGTAGCTGCAGCCGTCAACGTCCTCATTTCAACCAGAAGCTGTGAGCAAAGGAGAAGCCTGCTCCATGAATGTATGAGCAATGCTTTATGGTCATCTAAACTACAACAAGACATTTATTTTATTTCTTTACGATTTCTGCATCTTCTTCTTCGAAGCTGTTCATCTCCCGGTCCGAGTGAACTCAAGTCAAGCCTTTGGCTGAGGGCACTGAGACGGTCGCACCACCGTGACAACTGCAGCCAGGCACTTAGAGTTCATTAGCTGTGTGTGTGTTCAGCTGGACACACACACACACACACACATGTAAGTGGGGACAATATAACAGCTGTGGCTGCAAGCTGTGGTGCTGTGAAGGAAAATGTGGGTTCGAGAAGTGAGGGATTTGTCACCCGCTCGATGCGCTTCAATCACGAAACAGTTGTATTAAATAAACACCTCGAAACTGACAGAAATGACAGAAATCAATCCGCTAATCCAGTTTGCGGGACTTTTGTGAAGTGCATCCACTCAGGTGTGCAGGGGCTCTGCACCTGTCGACAGGTGTGCAGGTGAGTCTTCTTGATTGGACTGCTTGATTGGCGGCTGATGCTTTCACCTGGAGGGGTGTGACGATTCACACCTTCAGGACTTTGTGTCGATGCAGTTGCATGTCAGGAGGAAATTTACCGCTTTGTCAACATGAAGCTGAGAGCGAGCCAAGACAAACACACACCTGTCTGTGGTTGGATCAGGTGGCGGGCGGGAACTTTAGGCAATTTATGTTTAAAATTATTTACTTATTTATGTTGATACATCTAAATAAATGTCACCTCTAAAGTATGCACACTTGTAGTATATTCAACATGGTAGAAACAGTTGTTTTTCTTCTTTTATTCTCCTGTAACGAGAGAAAAAGATGAGCCTTAATTCATGGTTGAATTATCACCTATTGACAGTTTGGTGGAAAGATTTATGTTCAGTACAAATTATTATATAAACTCTGACAATAGGCTTTTATTTTGATGGGATTTAGTTTAATTCATCAGCACTTTTATAACGTTTGAGCTTCAAGGCTCTGTTCCACTAAAACCCAAGTGCATGTTTTTTCTTTATAATTTAAATTTCATGATGTCTGATAGCCAATTCTCACACGTTTGCACATTCATCCCATACTGGAATCACATTGATTGATCCAGAGGAAGTGATGTGATCACGTAAAGTAATACAGATTAATAAACTTTGTCTGAAGGCCCCTCTCACTTTTCACTGACATGTTTCCCCGAAGCGTCCAATCAGAGAAGCCCTCACCACCAGGACCAATTAACAGCAACACACACGTCCACAGAGGAGTGCGGCACCCAGCTGGGGCGCATCAGCGGCCCTGCAGGCTCCTCATTGTGCCGCCGCGCTGCTCAGAGGGGGTTTAAAGTTAACACCCACACACGAGACACTTCGCTGTTGTCTCTGTTGAAGAGCCCAGGTGCTGCCTGAACCGGTCTTCCGGCAACATGAAGTATTACCTGAACTCCAGAAGAGTTTACGACCGGACTGCACGAGCCTTGAACGCCGTCGCGTTCGCAGTCACTGACACTGTTGGTTTAGCAAAGATCCTGGACTCCATCCGCAGACCACAGAGTACCTGTCTGGTGCCAATCTGTGTTCTGTACAATGTGGGTTATAAGGCGCACCAATCTAAAAGCCACACCTACTAAATACAATTAAAAAAAGTTGTATTTAAGCGAGTTATAAGCCTGCACATTAGTGTGCAGTTTCTGTTTCTCTGATCTTCTCATTTTATTCTCTAAACTCGTAAACTCGTCAGGGAGCTGAACCGCTGCTGGAGCCGGAAGTGTCTCGCTCAAGACCCGGAGGGACGACGCCCCGAAACCCCAATCTCGCCTTCAGCCCTGTGTGGTGGTGCAGCTGTGTGTCCACCCAAAACCCGGAGAAAGACAAGGCCGGCCTGTGGAGACAGATCGCCGGCTAACACGGGCTAACACGGGCTAACACGGCTCTGGCGCACTTTGAGTTGTGTTATGGATGTATCCATCCTGTCTCTCCATCCGTCAGACTGTTTTCCTACCTTCCCAAAGCCCAAAATGGACGTGGTTTGAAGAGGGGGGTGATGAAGAGGAGGAGGAGGAGGGGGCTGGGACGAAAAAAGCAAGGGGGGATTGAAGGCCAGTGGTGGGGGAAGAGGAGGGCGGTGCGTCTGCTGCCAGAGGATGAATGAGCGCTACTATGTCTGCCGGCTCCGGACTCGTGTGCGCGTGCATGTGTGTGTGTGTGTGTGTGTGTGTGTGTGTGTGTGTGTGTGTGTGTGTGTTGGGGTTTGTGTGTGCAGCTGAACGTCCTTGGGGAGAGCCCGGCAGCCTCTCACGCTCAGGTAGACAAGCTCCACTTATTTTGGCGGCTGCAGACACGCTAGAACTGGATCAGGCCTGCGATGAATCTTTAATGATCCTGAACAGCGATTAGTGTATTTAGTTCTTTGTGTAATTAAGAGAAAGCACTTTTTTGACTGAGCGCGGCCAGCACATATTCCTAAATATTGTAATATCGGCCCCGCTCACTCACGATTCTTATATACGACGTCACAACGGCACCAACTTGATGTCCAGATGGGTAACAAACTTTGTGACATAAAGTCTTTTTATTCTTCACAGTCAGACTGCAGCTTTGTGGTTATGAACTAAATGTAGCTGACGTGTTGATTCAATGTTTCCTTACAGGGCCTCGAAAACCTTTTTTCTTGAGGTTAGTAACAAAGATGGAGTCTTATATGAAAGTGTCTGTTTCACTCCGTCCGTGTGATTGTGAATGGGTTGAAGCTGATCAATCAAATCTGATCCGACGCCACCATTCGGATGGTGAGCTGAGTTTTGGGGCGTTGCATTTTTATTAAATATTAGCCGAGGATGTTTGTCCTTTAAAATAAATTAATAAATGAACTGAAGCCGCTGTAATTGATGCTCACGGCGACACTTTAAGCTCTCGCTGTGCAGGACACGAGAGGAAGCGTGAAGCTGCACAGTTTGCACATCAGGACACTCATCAATGTACAAAAGTTACAATCATTGAAATAAAAAAGGAGTAGAAGTGGCACGATGGTCCGTCTACTAAATACCTGAAAATCCACCTTTTCTCAAAAAGATGCTAATTTGTTCAGCGTCAGACAGTTGTGTCATTCATCAGCCTTGACAGCAGGTTCAGTTAGGCCTCGGGCCGTCTTGCAGTGTATTTGAATAGTCACCGTGGCCTGCAGCCATCTTTATTGTCCCGTCTTTCTGCCTCCACACCTCAGACTTCATGTTCCTCATCACTCCGAGTCAAAATATTTGTGTTGAAATCCTCCCTAAAGAGAGAAAAAAAAGTGTCTGTAAAACACGGCTGGTGTTTTCTTTTCAAACTCCACTGAAACGTAGTTTTTTGGAAGTGACGAAGGAATGTCCGAGCCTGAAACACTTCGGACTTCTGCGTCCCCCCCCCCCCCCCCCCTCCACCACTCTCGCTGCCTCCTGTCAAAATAAACACATGGAGAGCGGCCCTTCTCTTCATTCAGACGCCGACGGCCTCGCGTCGGGCCCCGCTGTCCTCCGGTGTGTGTCCTGCGTCCCCGAACTGTGTGTGTTTTTAAGTATTTATAGCACACATTCAGGAGAAGCTGGTTTAGTTCACAACCCATCCCTCCTCCCCGTCGTTCGCCCCGGCGCGGTATCTGACATAACCGGCGCTGGGTTTCTCTCCTGCGTTCCTGGCAGATAGAGGGGCCGCCGACCGCCGCCGGGGGAACTTTCCTGGCTCGGGGAAGCTGTGGGACAATCACACCTTTCATGGGCCGGAGAGAACGCCGCCCGTCCGGCAGCTCTTGGAGTTTCTCTCCCTCCCCGGCCCTCTCTCCTTTTCTGTTACTGTCTCCTGTGTGCCACCAGCGCGCTCTGCTATCCAAACCAACCGTTCAAACGTTCAAGTTTCTCCTCCAGGGTGACGAGGCTTTTCAATAGACTTCTCGCTGGTTTGCCTTTTAACTCGGTGACATGAAATAAAGGTTCACGCCTGGATTTAAACCGCCGACAGTGCATAAGGTATGCATCGTACTAGTGGTGGTGTTTTGTAATAAATGGAAGCAAAACTGTCATATATAAGTACTTTACACTGTAAAGCAATATATTTACACCAAAGTACACTATTTAAAAAATAATAATGAACAAATCCCTTCGATTGTGCTCTATTGTTTATGTTTGACTTTATCTTTATTCTTTATTTACTCTTATTTGTTTAATGCAAAACCCTTGCGTGGCGTTCAGTGCAAACAGAAAACTGCTGTTAGCTAATTTGGCATCGTTTTACAGATTAAAAAAAGAATCATGGTGCCAAATAACAGCTGACGTTGGCTCCCAAATGGGTTACTGTTAGCATGTTTCCATGTACCAGATTAGAAAAATCAGCTCTGAATTCCTCCATTCGAGATTTCGCACTGAAATGATTTAAAAACACAATATTGTGACATGAAAAGAGATCAATCTACATCGGATTTAAATGACATGAAGCAGAAATTGGTTGCAAAACAGTTCATAACTCCAGTCTGAATGAGGCCTAAAATGACATTTTATCTTTCTAAAAGCCCAGTTCATGCTAAAATGTGGTTTAATGTCTTCCTGCCTGTTCCCCCTGTTCGCCATCCACGACGTCGGAGATGGTCATTCAATGTGTTATCACTACATAAGAAAATATGATTTACTGTTATAAAGATTATACGTTGTCAAAACCATGATAAGATGATCTAATACTGCCTGCTGTGCATTCTCACACTTCTTCACCCTGTTTTTCTTCCTCAATGTCTTCCTGCAGCTCCCTCTCTCCTCTCTGAAGCCACCTCGGGCTTTACAAAGCTACCTTTTTGCATGTTTAAATTTAGAATCACCATCTTCTGGGCCACAGCTGCTGCTGGAGGATGTCCTGAAGAGGAGAGGGGAGTTAGAGAGGAGGGAAAGAGAGAGGAAGATTTTCTAAACTCGTCCCTGTAAATGGGCCGGTTTCGTGTAAACCAATTTGGAAAGGCTCAGTTTGGACGCGCGAGAGGAGGAGGGGGGTTGTGATGCTGCACTGTGCGCTTCCCGTAAACGCGCTAAGTAGTTTTATTCAAAGAGCTGTGGCAAAAAGACCAAATAAAGATCAAATCAACACGGAGGAAGCTCGCCGGGAGGCGACGGTTTCTGTGCAGCGGTGAGAGAAACCTGGGACATGGAAAACCCAAAGAAAATGAGCAAAGCAGTCAAAAGTTGCCGGTAATAATAAATGGATTGTTGAATGTGAAATATTGGAAATGATTACGAGGATCATCACAGCTCAACCATTACATAAAGCGCTCCTCTGACACGGCAGTCTGATCTCATACATTATATTGTATTAAACCGCTTCTCACCCAGGAAACCAGCGTTTGTGTCCGGTGTGAAAACACAGAAAATGTTGAGTTATTTTAAATGAAGTTGGCTAAGTAACAAACACACTTATCTTAATGCAAACTCTAATCATTCACTGACTAAATTGTTTCAGGTTTTTTTTATGCATTGCCACGTAATCTAACGTAATGTGCCGTGAAGAGACACAGAGACAGAGGGCATGCTGGGAAATGGAGTTTTATCCCCTCTGCGTAGGGACTAAACAAAAAAAGTCCCCAAAACTGTGTTGCTTCAGACAAATTCAGCCTCCGAGGCGACGTGAATAATCTAATCAGCGATTTATTTCAGTCTGGAGCCTCTGGGCCGACGTACTGAGCTGATAACAACCTGAAAATGAAATCAGGAAGTCAGTCTGCAAAATGAATCAACTGAAGGATTCACAGCATTGTTTCCTCCAAATAAGTTTAGCACAGTTGGTCTGTATTGTACTAATGACACTTAAGGGGTCTGGTTCATTATTTTTTACTCTTTTCTTGAAGATGTTCATGTTAATCTGTAGCTTCACGCGAGTCTTCTTTGTGTTTTCAAATCCAAACATCTAAATGTGGTTGAAGTGCGGATGTGTTGCCGTCAAAATGCGGATTTCCCGAACTCATCTGATGATGTTTTCTCACCTTAACTAACAGATTTCTGTAGGTCCACATCCTACATATACATCCATATTCATAGTCAGTGTGAATTATCAACACTAACTTAGATGGATAACATTTGGGCCTTTTTCCTTATAAATGTATTTTTGCTGCTAACGATCTTAGCCGCTTTACTTTGCCGTTTCAAGGCTCCGTTAACAAAAAAGGTAATTGTACCTCTCAGAACAAGGGAGTATACATACAACATTGACATTATTCATAACCTTATTGATTAGCTTGCAGCTGAGTGGGCGTTTCCATTTGAGGACCTTTAAAGGATTTAAGTAAATCCTCCACCTGTGTTGAGAATGAGCAGGCTTTGTCTCAGGTGGAGCTCACCATGACAAAGTTTTATCAAGCCACAGGATGAAAACACACACACACACACACACACACACACACACACACACACACACTGACATGGATCAGCAGAGGGGTGGAGGGAGCAGTCTTGCATCCTGGTGTCACGTCAGCCTTTTTAATTCCTTCCAGGAACCTGTGAGGATTTTCACCGTGCTAACAATGTGTACTCATGTATGACTCACACACACACGCACACACACACACACTCGAAGCAAACTACTCTTTCTCCCCATGCCCCTCTCTTTCCCCATGCGTGGTTGTGTGCTTGCTTTTGTGTGGAATTGCTGGCTCGTGTGAGTCTGCATGCACCCGAAACGTCCGGCTCTTGCACACCCGTGCGTCTCTTTTGCTTCTCAGTTCCCCGTTCTGTCGTCTCCACACTGAGCGGCAGTGACTCTGCTCTCTGTGCAGACTCCATCATCTCAGGCAAACCGAGTGCAGTCAATGTTTCTTTCATGAAGGCTGCATTGCGCCTCATCGTAATTTCTCCTAAACCTCAGTTTGGCCAGAAGCCCCCCTGTATCTATAGGCTCATTCAGGGCAGGGCACGCAGTCGCCGAGCGTATCGCTGTCGCCACGCTAAGAGACCAGGCGTCTGCAGGAAAATGTGAGCTTTTTCAGACACGAAGAAAAGAATGCTGTTCCACTCACGGACGGAGATGTTATTTTTTGTTGTGTTTTTTAAATCTGCATGAAATAACCGTAGAAATACTAAGTGCCCATCTGTATAGTTTTTGCAGGGTTAAGAAATCCACGTGTTTCATACTTCAACAGGAAATGACACAGTACGCGCACTGATGCAGAAGAAAGAAAGAAAGCTGGAACCGTTAAGAAAGTCACTTCTAGTGGAACAAAGAGAGAGCTAAATGTTTTTTTCACACCATGTAATGTTATTTTTTCCCGAGGTGTTCCTGGAGCATCAACAACTCACACTCATTCACTGAGATGTGACCCTGTGTGGTTAGATTTACTGTCCAAATTAACTTTGGTTAAGTGTTCGGGAAAGGGGGATTTGAGGAGACGATGTGGTGCCTCGTGTCATCGTGGACTTTATTGCATTTAACACTCTTTCCTCGAGTCCTTTGAGTTTCCATGTTGCCTGAAACTGGCATTAAGCAGATATCTTTAAACGTAAACATGTTGTGCTTTTATAGGCGTGTTCATTTAAATGTAAAATAACTCTTTAAGCATCACATTGATTATTTCTCTTTTATTAAGAGTTATAATTGATGAATAAGTGTGTGAAAGGGACATTGTGTTTTATGTTTATCAGTCAGTGGGACCAGCCCATGAGGAATATTTCCACAAAGCAGAACATCTCGTATCTCCGAGCATCAGAGTCAGCTTCGCATGTGAGAAAGCGAACGCTCAAAGGTTAAAGGAAGGAAAACAGAGCGGAGCAGCGAGTGAGATGCTGTTCAGAGCAAACAGAGCAGCGCTGGGAGAGAACTGGTCCGACTGGTTTTCTTATGGACTTGAGAGATGCTTACGTGAAGGTTAAATAATATTCATGAGCTCTCCTCGTTGATCCAAAATGTTCCATCCAATAGTTTTTTCTCTTCGTCTTTGTCTGGTATCATCTGTACATCAAGGATGATGAAAAGCTTTTCAAATGCACTGGAATATTAATTCATTCATATTATTGATAATAGGGACACATTTTTAAACCAGCTTCAATACACACGAGTGTGGAGTTGTTTATAAAGCTGATGAATATGTTAAGAATTAATTTAAAACATTTAAACTGAATGGTGAACTTTTTTTTAAAGGTTTCGTCATTAATAGGTTTTCACACTTTGCCTTATGGGGATGAACTAAATAATCATAATTTTCTTTAAAAGACAACAGCCAAAAACAAAAAGATGAACAGCGGTTTGTAAATTAGCTTTTGAAAATGAGCCGTTTATCAGCGGAAAAGCACCTGCCTTCCTTTTTCCTCCATCTGGGCTTTGTTTGAAGTCGAATGAGGCCAGCAGCAAATAAAACGCCTCAGGGCTTGTTTGCTTGTAAAGACATTTAATTAAAAACTTGTCATCCATTTAAAAGAATTATATGACTTATGGAGGCGGAGAGACACTATTGAACACCGGTGGGGTGAAGACGGCAGCAGGGTTTTAAAAACATGGTGACATGGCGGATATAATTCATATTTTAGAAAGTAAAACGTATAAAAACATAACATTTAATGACCCGCCTTCAACTGATTTGAACTGTGAGCAGTGCCAGTTTTCCAAAAATATATAACGTGATATTCTACGTTATCAATATCACAGACTGCATGAAGTGGGCGTGGTCATCGTGACCATCGGTTTGTGGAGTTTCACCATTTTGCCGTCGCCATCTTGTGCAATGCCGCCATGTTGGTTTTTTTGCAACCTCCAAATGGAAGTTACCATATCTGCAATGCGGAGGAGTGATTTAAAGACGTCATATGTTGCTCTGGCAACAGCAGCAACCTGTCAATCACAGTAAGCCCGCCCCCCTGCGATGACCTGACACAGCTCTTTGAAGTCGAGTGTTGCATGGCCGACTGGAGGATGTTTGATTGGGTTTCCTTTTAGCCGAATGCTCTGCGTGAACTGGAGTTCAGTCTGTGAACCGTTGACGGTAGGGCTTTTATTGTGAAAGGTAAGAAGAGAAGGAGTAGTGCTGCTGTGTCAAGGTTGAAAGGACCATCTGTTCGTCAGAAGGGTTTCAAACTCTCTTCCGCGTCGCGTGATCTGTTGATGCTTTTATTAATGAAAAGAAAAATGGCGGTGCTTTTTTTTTTTGCAGTGTAATATTCAGTGTGAAAGTGCTAAAAAACAAAATTTGTATCACATAAAATAAAACTTGAAGGTCTCAAAGCTAACTTTACTAATTGCTAGCATGATTTAAAGAAACAATGGAATTGTACCTTTTTCCCAGCAGAGTCTTTGTCAATGTGCGTTTTTGGTTATATTAGGATGACATCACTGAATACAGAGAGATAATCTGACACCGGCAGTCTCAATGCAGCTCTGTTGACCTCTGAGCCAATCAAAAGGTCAAAGTTAAAGGAAATATTGACTCCCTTGATTTCTGTCAATCAAAACGGAGACATGCGAGCTGCAGGACGTGACAAATATAAAAAACATTTAGTGCTGCGAGTTCGTCATTTTACAGTTCAGCAGATTTTACACGTGGCTGCTGGAATTCTTTCTTTTTTTCACCGCTAAAGGTGCAGTCCGCCGAAACCGAACAAATAACACCACCATTCATTGACTTTTCTCTTTCACCGCCAGTTCCCCTTTTGCCTCTCTGCTGGTTTCACGCTGAGAAAACACAAACTTGCATACAAACCAGGGAAGATGTCGACCCGCGCTCAAAATGGCAATTCAAACGAGTGCACCGTAGATACTGAACATAGATGCATCACAACTGCACACGCAGCCTGAGAGATGCACACACGCGCCTCACATGACGCTCTGCGGCCCGCATTGGGACGTAAATAGCTGGATAAATAGAAAGGTGAGAGTCCGTTCTGAAAGGACCCGGTTGAAGTGGAAAGAAGGTCAGGCCAGTGCTCGGACGTCTGAGAGGAAACACACACCTCAACTGACCCAAAGTAGACGGGACTTTAGCATGAAGTTGGACCTCTGCATTCTATTTCTTCTTAAAAAATAAAGACTTTACACCCTGCAACACAACAACCCCACGTGCTGTGTGCTCGCGCCATTGGGTCATTGAATTGAGACATTTCTTTCAGTATCAATTCATATTTTGATACATACAAATGGGCTAAATAAAGCTTAAAAGTGTTTAATTTCTGATTGTTTTTTTTTATTCATCTGATGTTAAAACACTCAAATTGAATGTCTCTTAACGTGCAGCGTTGTGACCTCATCACTTTATTTATTAAACACGTAGACGGAGGAGAAGTAAAGCTTTCCAAAAACATATCACACAATGTTTTGGACGAGAGGAAGGCGGTAAAATCAAGTGAGAGCAGCGGAGAAAACTGACAACATTAACGCTCCGAAGTATAAACAAACTTCCACGACGAGAACGTTTGAAAGAGAATGTGAGAGAAAAGCTGCACAGCATCACTTCAATCATTACTACAATAATGACATGAAACAGTATGCAGGACACCTCTGTGTCCATTTAAATAGACACAGAACCTGTATGAACCTGCAACGGGACAAGACTCCTGTCAACGTTTGCAGAGTATTGATCATGCTTTGGTTGACTGCAGCTCTGCTGGAGAGCTGAAGACGCAAAGCTCATTGACCGAAATGCAATGTGGGAACCCACCGGCTATCGTCTGACGAGCATGCAGCTTCGTATCGGTTCACAATAAGCTTGTGAACCCGGCTGTACCCTGCACAGGTCAGATGGAGATGTTCTCCATCTTGGCCCCGAGAGGCTTATCCGACGTCAGACCGATGAGCGACGGCTTCACAGATCGCCGCCTGCCTGTTCCATGTGAATGCAGCGCAACGCTACCACAAAACAAGAGAAAAGCAAGTGATGTATGCGACTGGATGCGATTCAGTGGGGAGAAGAAGTCAGTGACTCTCGTCTGAGAGGAAAGGAAATACCTTTTTTTTTTTCTTCCCCTCAGGAGAGACAGAGGAGTCAAGTTTGTTCCTTGTTCACACTTTTTAGTCATTTGAATAATTACTAAAGCAAACAGAAAACAGGAATTAGAGTAAACAAAGAATGCTAATGCAGAGCTTCTCTCGTGGCGTGAGTTGTTTTGACATCTGTGTATTCATGACCAAACAGTACATAATCACATGTTTCAATGCCAAAGGGACTTGAGAGGGAAGGCTCCTGGACGGAAAGAGCCTCGATTGGCTCTCAGCTTGTTTCAGATCCAGGTGGGGACAGACATTTAAATCCATTCCTTGTCTCTCATTTTGAACTTTCAGGGTCTGGAGTAATGAGTGGGACGTGTTGGCAGTGGACTCGCTTGTGTCTCTGCCAGCGAGGTCGGTCTCGGAGACAGAGGGCGGTGAACTGCATCAATGGAGAATGTGTGCGCTGCAGGTACACGGCGAGCCTCCACTGGAAGCGACACAGAACAGGTCCAGTTCGTTTCCAGAGTGAAAACAGAGCGGCGGAGAGAGCCAGAGGGTACAGTTAGTGCAGCTACATCCTCAGTCTGTTTCCTTCAAAACATCCGCTCCATGAATTAGACAACTTATTTACCGAGTGTTTTATTCACCCCTCCTTTTGCCCCGAGTCCTCCATCGCGCTCGCTCTGCTCCTCCCCTCCTCCACCCGCCGGGCCGACCCTCTCCTCCGCTTCCCCTGTCTCTTCTCATTCGCCAAGGAAAAGGAAGGTTCTTTAAAGGGTCTTTGGTTACCGCGGCGGTTTTGCAATAAAAACCGCGACGACTCAAAGAGCCTTATGAATTTTCAGCAGGAAAAAAAAATAGCTGCAGAATAAACAAGCAACTGTGGGTCTTACAGTTATTTTTGGTGCACTAAGTCAGAACGTTCCTCCTGAATGATTTACATGTATCACATTAACGTAAATAAACACGCAATACATTTACACAACGACGTTAACTTTCAAATATGTGTTAACTTCAAGTAGTTTACACAAAGATAATGAAGACCATCAAAACATGTAAAATAAGCCTCAATCATGTTATTGGTATTCAAGGTGCTATGTGGAGTGTCAACCACTAGTAGTGCTATAGAGCAGTTTTAATGACGCAATACACATTCCTGCCAAAAGGTTTCACATTATTCCACTGATCATCAGATTATTATTATGAACTTAAACTAAAAAGAAAATAAGCTGTGAAAATATTGTATATATAATGTGAGGCAAAGTTATTATTCTAATAACTATCGTTGGAGCCCGTGAGCTCTCCTTCCTGTGAACTGTGGCTATGTGCGCTAACAGAGGTTTGTTCGTGACGTTGCGTCTTTATTTTTGAATAGTGATATTTTAACTTTATTCCCAAAATGAGAGACAACCAGTCGTCCCTCTCTCTCTTCTTTTCCCTGGCCCGAACGCTCGCCTCTACTTTTCCATTGTGTTTACTGGACTTTACTTTACGGCAGAAAAAAATGATAATTCTGTCTTATTAATGATAACTATTTAAAAGCAGAGCGTTCAAAAAGCATTCAAACAAACAGCTTACATACTTATTGTTATTAATACATTTTCCAGAAACCTGAACTATTTCTGATGTCCCACACGAGCGGCTCGGCTCCTGCGGTGGTTTTTCTTCGTTGGAACATCGTCTTCTTGATTATTTCTCTTTCATTAAACAGTAACAAGTCGTCGTCACTAAATCGTGGCCTAAAAATATCATTTCCTCTCGGTAAATCCTCCTCGCCTCGCTCACATACCAGGGCGCAAGCTGCAATTAAAGTGCATTTAATTTTAGTCTCATCTGGCTTGTTGACCACACAAAGGTGCTAGTGTTAGCTGGAGGCCAGAGAGACGGAGAGGGAACACAGACGTATTTATAGGAAGAAAGTAGAGCGCAGGGATGGAGGGAGGAGTTTGAATCTGATAGAGAAATAAAAGGTACAAAGTTGTGAAGCTGAGGAAGAATATTTGTTGTTTTCATTATTCCAACTGCCATAACAGAGAAGAGATGAAGGGAGATTGGCGTCTTCAGAGGAAACAAGAACAGAAAAAAAGTATTTTAAGTATTATTCATATGTTTTAGAGAGCAAACAAGAGAAAACCAGAGTTTATCTTCTTTTTACAACATATTCAAATGGTTTAAGCCGTTCTGTTTTTATTTTCTGAAGCAGGATAATAAGTTGTGACTCTTTGTTCAACTTTTATTTATATTTATATATTTATATTGATGGTTTGAATAAGTGATTTAAGTTTTTGTGAAATAAAATATATCAGACACGCTAACAGGAGATTTATTTTGTAAAACAAGTCTTGAGGGCCTTAAAACGGCCGATTTATCCTTCACCTTTTTGAAAGAAACATTGCCATTCATAACGAATCGTGTTTCTAGCAACTAACATGATAAAATATGGCCGACTCTGCCTCCCTCATAGCTCCATGTTTGGTCTCCACCAACTCCTGAGCGGCTCGTGTTCAGTGTCCTTTTAGAGATTTGCCTGTCAGGTGAAACACACGTATATGGACCAATAAACAATGCTAAATGACAATTACTCAGCAAAAATGTGGCATCGCCTCAGAAAATAGTGGCTTAGGTGTTATTACTATTAGTTTAGCTTTCAGTTGTCCTGTTACAGCACATTCGGGAAACAGTCTGAGTCTCAACTCGCGCGTGTGGGACACTTATGTCTGTTACAGCCTTTGAGGACTGTAATATGAAAATATTTCCTGATGGAGTTTCGTTCTCTCCCATAATGCCGCCTGCACCTTCTCTACCTTCCCCTCCCTCTTTCTGTCCATTGTTCCAGCTTCAGGTGCCGTGCCGGCTGGTTAATGGTTAACCTTCGGGGCTCGGCCGCGGCGCACAGCGAGGGGAGGAGGCGGCCGCCGCGGAGAAAACGGTGACATTTCACTGCCATTATTCATCCGTGCTTTGTTCCCGCAGCGCTGCCGAGTGTTTGCACTGGGATGGAGTGCAGAGGGCGGAGGGATGCTGAGATGGAGGGATGAATGGGGCAGGGTGTGGAGAGAGGGAGGGAGAGAGGAGAGGAGGGGGGAGGGGTGATTGGGGGTTTGAGAGGTGAAGAAGTCACAGGGTTAAAGTGTGAGACACCTATGTGGAGAGGATAAGAGAGACAGAGGCCTCTGTGTTCCTGCATCACTATCAACGACGTCTGAATCTTTGTGATTTTCTATTTTTGTGTCTCAACTTTTTACGTTTCCTAAAGTTCTGTCGTTCGTTCAGACACACACACATATCTATATCGAGCCCACACACACACACTCAAACACACACACACACACACACTCTCTTCCCAGCTGTTTACATGGTGTGTTTGCACAATATGGTGGCTGGGAGGAGGAACACAGCTCAGGAGGGGCGGGGATGTTAACCTCCGTCAGGGATGTTCTATCCTCCGCCTGAACTGCCCCAGATTACCTCCTCAGCTGCTCCACGTTGTGTTGTTTCAGGACTGTTACAGCCACAGTTGCAGCTGAGTGAACCTTTGAGTGAAAAATGAGCCCATGCTTCTGCATTTCTCACACAATTGAAGGCTGTAATGTTTGTATTTCTTGTCATTATTTGGCTGATATAATCCATGAAGAGTAGGAACTTGGGTTGAGTTTTTTAATTCAAACATTGTGCAGCTCAAACGGTACAGATTGATGTGACAGCAGAGCTATGACCAACTTACTTCACACTTTGATTCCATATAATTTGACTCACGAGTCTCTCAACACGTCAATCAACTAGAGACTGAACAATAGCTCCCTGGGCTCGTTGTGCACGTGCATGAATAGAAGTAGACGTGGTCATTGAAGCCTTGAGTTGGATTAGGGCTCGTCAATCCCAGCATGCCCTACTTCATGGTCTATTTGACTCTAAATGGAGCATAATTTACTAAATGAACATCATGCTGTTGAAGAAGACTTGAGGGACTAAATCAAGAGATAAGTAGAGTCATTTTCTCATAGACTTCTATTCAATCAGACTTCTTTTTGCAACTGGAGTAGTCGCCCTCTAATGGTCATTTGGGAGAATGCAAGTTTCAAGACACATCCGCATCAGCTTCACTCGGGAGATGCACAAGATGCATTTTATTGTTAAACCTTGGTGCTTTCCTTCACGCTATGACGCTCTACATGCCCCTCTAATACCAGTTTGAGAATCATTCAGCAAAATATATATAATAATAATTGAACTGTAGCATCTTTCTAATGCTTCCCTCTCTATTTCTCTTGTCCTACACTATAACAAACAGAGTGGTGTCGAGTCATCTGATAAGCCTCTTAAAACATGAATCTGTGACTCCAAACTGGACTTTCTGGTTTGGATTTCATTGCCTCCCCGATGCCTTAACGACACGCCTGCACCCGCGCAGCCCCCTGACTGTGGTAATGCACGAGGAAGCGAGGAGGGAAACAACACACACTCCCAGTGTGTGTTTGTATGAGAAGGAAAGTAGCATTCAGCACAATGTGTTTTCATGAAAAACATGTGATGCTTTTATTTGATAGAGGTGTTAAAACACATGCGTGATGACTGTGTTTGATACGAGGGAACACTAGATTCTTGTGCACGCGGACGTACAATATGATTCATCTCAAGTGCTTCACAGCAAGTATTTGGGAAGTGTAAGCCAAGAAATAAATCACAGTGAATTGTGCCTTACTTTCAGGTATATCTGTTCCACCAAACAATGACAATCGTCCACGGTTTTTCCTGTGCTTTTTGCTCAAAAGTGAACAAATTCTTTTGAAAAACCAACATGTCCTCCGCCTCGTCTGCACGTCTTCGCCTCGCAGACGGACTGATGCTCAAACACACCTTTGCAGCGCACATGTGTGCAGGCGAGTCCATTGCATGTATTGTGCACGTCTGCGTGTTTGTGCGTCTGTGTCTGTATACAGTGGGGTATATTCTTACGCAGATCACAGACACACACACGCACACACAGGTCGTGCAGAACAATGGCTGGCTTTGACAGAGACGGCTGACAGGAGGAGATGGGCTGCGTCTATTGTGAGCTCTGTTTACTCACAGACTCACCTGGCACTGAGCTAATAGCGCCGGCTCTATCTGTCAGTGCAGGGGACGGGGGTCTCGGCCCACACACACACACACACACACACACACACACGCTCACATACACAGCGAGACACCAGGAGTTACTAACAGTTAGATATTTGTCTGCACGAGATGATTGAAAAAAGCTTCATGACAAAGTGGTTTGTGTGGTATTTTTTAAAATTTATCCTAAACTAGGTGTGTGTGCGTGTGTGTGTGTTTGTGTGCGTGTGTGTGTGTGTGTGTGTGTGTGTCTGTCTGGTCACACCTGGGTGTCCTGGGAGGTTCTGGTTAAAGGGGAAGGGTTTATGGAGGAGAAAGAGCAGGAGGAGGAGGGGGCGTTCTTTCAGGTTTTTACCACTGAGCAAACACACACACACACACACACACACACACAGACACACAAACACACACACACAGTTGATGGGTTTTGATGGGATCAGTTGGAAGCCTCAGCGTGACCCTGCCCCAACCCCACCCTTATTTGATCGACAAGGGTGAGAGGAGACGGGTATGTGTGTGTGTGCGTGTGTGTGTGTGTGTGTGTGTGTGTGTGTGCGTGCATGCGTGTGTGTGTGTGTGTGTGTGTAAAAGGACAAACTTTGCGATGATTCCGAAAAGTTTTAGACCAAAACATATCAGAAAATATCAACATTTCACATATTCACGACTACACAAACACACAAACACACAAACACACAGATGTGGATCGTAGGTTTCGTAGAAAAAGGACGTTGTATATTTGCTCTGGGTAACAATTGTTTAAAAAAGCCTAATCCAGTACTTTTACTTCTCACTTAAGTTTCTACTCAAGATGGAACAATTTTTTAGTTATTTGAAAAACGATTTTCTGAAACAGCTGAAAACTGTAGTTTATAGCAAATATTGCTGAAACTGGAGTGTATTCGTTGTGGACTAATCTCAGAGCCGGATAAATAAATATATGTGTCGCTCTCGCGCAAGAATTTTCAATCGCTTCAGGACTACCTTCCCAAATGAATGAGAAAATAACACAAAATAAACTGATATACTAATTATGAATATTTTTTCCTCACACATGTTGAGCTTTTTCTTGGCCGGCGTTGTTTCCTGAATCACTTTTCTTCGTCTATTTTGTGCCAAAGCATCCAGAAGCTGTTTGTCTCTGATGTGTCAGGGTACTCAAACATAACCGGACACTTTTATTCAACATTTTTTATTCATGTGAATTCTTGTGAGTCACATCAGGATCTTTATGAACCCTTTATGAACGACCACAATTGTTTGTGTCTGCATTAATTCAACTGGTCAGCAATAAAATGGTAATATTAAGCTATGCTGTACTGTGAAAAAACAAATGTTAAAAGACAGATTGACCTGGTGAACTTTCAGGTTTGGTTCCGGTCCAGTTCCTCTGTGTGTTTGCGGGTCAGATATCTTCTAAAAGGGAATCAGTGAATATGTTTTTCTTTGCTTCCGTGCCAGAGGCGACGTGTCCTTTAATCACAGCGCTTCAGACGCTCGTCTCTGGTTCTCTCGCAGGTCTGGAGGTCTGAGCGGTCGGGACCAGGGCCGACCTCGAGACCGATAAGCCACTTTTATTTTTTTTTGTGTGTGTTGTTTTTCGGCTTGGGGCTTGGCCCTCTGCCAGCTGATAACAATAACATACCTGCCGCATTAATGATTGGTCAGCCCCGCCTCCTGCCCTCGCCCAGGTTCTTTATTTTAGCATAAATCTTTATCTCCAAGGCATTGAGCAGAATCTACATCTTATCAAACGAAGGCCTGAGATCTGTGCGTGCCGTTCACAGCTACGGAGGTGAAATGCGCTGCTTTGCTTCTCCTCTCCTCGTCAAACCCTTTCAAACGTCTACCTCATGTCTCCAAATGCAACGACGCGGCTTCAGACATGCAGCAGGACAAGTCCACGCCGGCGCTCGTAAACAGTGGCAGTGACAGGCTCTGTATCCACGCTGGCATCTGGCCACGGCGCGTTGCACACCACTGCACGCCTAACTGCCGTGTGTAGCTGTGGGCTTCACTGTGACACAATGCAGCCGGCTGGTGCTGGCTTCATGTTCACAACATTACAATGTGTTTTTCACCATCGGCAAACTAGTATAGCTTGAGTTTTTCATCATGTAAACGTTAGCAAATGAGCCATAAGCACGATGCTGAACTCTGTTGGTTTCAGCGGCGGCACAAATGTTGCATCGGTTGCTTTTGTCAGAGTAGTTGCCGGTTAGTTAACGTGTTACCTGTTACTGTCATCGTCTGTGCTCGCATTGCAGGATCATAACCAGTTTTCTTCCGTAGCAAAGCAGTCCAGCCGTTTGTACGTGCATGGGTTAACAACAGTGTTGCTGCTGTAAATGTTACTGGAGTGAAAATGTGTCCACATCTCCCCCGTCAACGAGGAAGTAACCTCCAGTTGTCTGTAAAGTGCACCCTTAAACATGCATTCCCTCTAATGGCCATCAGGGGGCGACGCCTGTGGTTATAAAAACAAGCCGGGGTTTGCTTTAAGGCGGGCCGGCAGGTCTGGGAGTTTGACCATGTCATAGAAGTTAGCTGTGACCATTTTTTGGTCGGACAAGATGGAGATAGAAAAAATGGCGATTGTTGGATGAACGATGAGACTTCTGTGACAACGCCGCCCAACCTGCTTCTCTGCACCTGAAGGACAGGAGCCTCAGTCCCACAGCAGTAAAGAGCGTTTGCGGACACGCTGGGTGCAGTAAGAACGCACAGAATGAATGAACCGCTCGTTATGCTCAGCTCCTTTAACAGAAACATTCACTGAGACAACACTCCACCAAACCATCAGTCTCGTGCTGCTGGTGTGGTGGAAACAGGAACTACAACTCCCATTGTGAGTCTGCGTCACGCGGCCAAACAGGAGGCAGATGACAGCAAGAGCGCTGTGAGAAGAACATTTAAATGTTTCGACATTTGCTGACGGGTTGTGCCGATGACCTCTTCTGCACTTTTGTTTGTTGGATTGTTCCTTCTGTCTCCGGGTCCGACCGCAGCGCGGCGTGCGAGCGGCACCTGAACAGTGCGGCGCTGCGGGTCGGGCAGTGACCTGGGGGTTGTCTGGGCCGGATAAAAGGAAGTCCTGGTTAATGAGTAACGATGGCGATGTGGCCCCGGCGCTGCAGGTGGGGTGGGTGGGGGTTGGCCAGGACACACACTGATAAGAGGGGAAAGGCAGTGAGCTTTAGGGGGCAGCGGCAGACAGACGGAGACTGCTGCTTTTGTTGTCTGCGCTCCAGTGCATGTTTAATATTATGCTCAATAGAGAACTGAAGGGAGGGAAGAAGCACGAGGACGAAAAAATAAAGGAATCAAGAAGAAGACGTGACAACAATCAGCCTGCTGGGAGTGTGGAGGAGCTGTTATCTCACAACAGTACACAACAGTTAGTACAGTGTAGTCTCACACACACACACACTGTGTTAAACTACTCACAGTCACACACACACTTGTTTCCATCATAATGGCACTTGTAGCAGGCAGGCTTTTGAGCTACTGATACTTGTACTTCTTGCACTTTTCGGCATAGAAGTACTACGGGAAGTAGTAGCTGGGGAGGGATGGCCGCCATAGCAGTAGTGGAAGTACTATCTCTAGTACTAGCTGCAGTGGTGGTAGTAGAGGAAACGAAGGGCGTTGGCCGTGGTGATAGTTTTGGTACAGAGGAGGTAGTATCAGTGATTTAAGCAGCACAAGCGGTACAGGTAGTAGTAGTAGTAGTAGTAGTAGTAGTAGTAGTAGTAGTAGTAGTAGTAGTAGTAGTTATAGGAAGCCTGAAGGAATATGAGTTTAGCTGTGGTGGTAGCAGTATTATCAATAGTAATAATTCAGTAGCAGCATAGTAACATAGTAAAAATAAGTATAATTCTTACTTTAATCGCCTGGTTTCCATTGTTTGTGTGACTGTATTTACTTCTATATTTAATATTTGCTTGTTGTTACAGGGAATATTAATAAAGTAATTCATTATGTTTTGAATAATTAACGAAAGAAGACAATTTTCATATTTAGTGTCGTTATTATCGGCCGCTTTTTTTCGCTGCTGGATATCTGAGTGATGGTTTGCTTGTGCTGCAGTTTTCAGAGTAAAAGCAGAGGATGAGTTCTTCTCTGTGAGCAGCGTGAGTCCACATGGAGGCCGGAGCGGCGTTTGTGTCACCTGTGACACGCAGACCAATCAGAGCGCAGATCCCTGCAGCTCAATGCGCAACCAGGTTCATGAAGGGCGATGAGTTTCAATGCATAATCGCCATATGACTTTATTATATTGATTATTTTCAACTCCCCAAATCGAGTGAACGGGAATGCGAAAGGTGGTTCCTATTGATCCCAGTGCTGTCAGTCGGAGACGTTTAGAGAGCGCCGATAAGACCCCTGATACTGACCGAAAACGGGTCACCATGACTACCGACCTCACCTTTGACCTCAGCACTCCACTTCCTCATTCTCGGCATCGAGGACGAAGCTTTTCTCTGGTCTGTAGCGGTGGGATGAAGTTCAGGCAGGAAGACCATCCTGTTGCTCAGCTCGGCCCGTCATTCACTCCTCACGCATGCTCGCCGATGATGCTCGCCGATCCATCTCCACCCAGTCTTCATCAGGTCCATCACTCTCAGCCTCATCATCATCGTCATTATCTGGACTCCACGGCTCGGGGCAGACGATCTGACTGGTTGACATTATGACATGTCAATCAGGAATACAAGGCATGTTGGGTGTAAGTGTTTCCTCTTTGGCTCAGTGGATCGGCACGAGTCTCGCTGGTTTTTGTGTCTCTTGTCATCCGAAACCTTCGCTGGCCAAACCTTGTTTGTCCAAACAGCCGAATCTTCACCCTCTTAAAGAGCTCGGCCCGCCGCAGTCTGTTTTTCTTGTGTCTTAGGCGGAACAAAAGCGAGTCTCAAGCACAACAATGCGGAGGAAATCATCAGCATTCATGGTCAGGGTGTAAAGTTTAGGGTCGAAGGCTCGAAGGGTTAAACTAATGAGGATAACTGAAGGTGTACCTCGGGATGCTCCACCTCCCTCCTCCCACACAGACCTGGTTCGACCGGACTGGGTAATCAGTTACCCGCTCTATCTGACCTGGGCTGCCCACGTAGCACACACACACAAACACACACACACACACACACACACATGGCCCCCAAAGTCCACTTGAAAACACACGCCACGTCCACACTAATGTGGCAAAAAAAAGAAGCTATTTTTCACGTCTCAGAACTGTTGCACCTGCATCGTACAGTAAAACAATGGATCCACGCTGGCGCTGATATTTCTTATTCTAGAAGCAGCCGAACAAACCGCAGGAGTTCAACTAATTGCTGAAATCCACTTGCTTTTCAAAAGCGACAAAGAAATTGAAAACAGGCGAACTTCTGCAGCGTGTGTGTTTTTAATTAAATGTCAAATTTGGACATTCAGTTCTTTTCTCTGCTACGGTATCGACCCGGCAAACATCCCCTCGTTGCCTGCACCGTGGCGGCCCGATCGACCAGGATGTGCTTTTCCCAACAGGAGGAATTTTGCAATGAAAAGTCGCACGAAAAGTCCAAAAGCCGCCAGGGGAAAGTACAGTGTCATGCTTTTTTTTTTTTCTTCTTTGAGAGCAGAGCGACCTCCCGGAAAGCCCGTCTTTGACCCCGGCGCCGGTATCTGGACTATCAGTCCACCTTCACCTGTGTGTTCTCTGGCTCACGAGTGCCGCCTCGCTGCTGTCGCACACATTGCTCGAATCAACACGAATCAACGAGGGTGAACTCACAGGTGGATGCAAAACGACGTCTATAGAGGGAGTAATATTCCTACATGCACAACAGCTGAGCGGAGGCATTGTTGTCCCTCGGCTCATAAAAAAAAAGTTATCACAAGTCAGGAGTTGAGCAACTCTGACTTGAATGAATGTTTTGTTGTGGGAGAGCAGGTAAGTGTAGGTGTGGTCCGTGTGGTGTGTGTGTGTGCGTGTGTGTGTGTGTGTTTATTCTCGAGGACCAAGTTGAGGTTTTGTACCTCGAGTGGAGACGGTTTAGCAAAGTGGTTCCCAGAGCTCTTTGAAGGGTACACAGCAAAATCGCAAGTGTGAAATTAACTCCCATAGTGTTAAAATCTACACTATGCTAGTTTTTAAATAATCCACTCAGAGTTAAGTTTACACTTTGGATAGTGTTAATATTTTAACTCTTTCATAGCGTTAAAATCTAACACTCACACTGTTGTCTTATGACACATGAAAGTCTGAATACACAACAGGGATAAGAACTTAATTCAGGGTTTCACATTCATAAAGTTACACCGCTGAACTGCATGCTGGGTCGTCCTGTCAAACTCCATCGGACAGGATCTCACAGGATGTAAGTAAAATAGAAAGATTGCGAAATAACCGCAGGTGTAGATAACTCAGTCAGGAGTGCATTGCGTTAACGCGCCGAAACGCCGCCGCCCCCAGAGCCTTTTCAGCACCGCCAGTGCTTTATTAACAAAACAACACTAAGTAACACAACTCATTTTGCTGTGTAGGAACCTGGGATTTCAGGGTCAGAATGAGCTTGTGGGTGGTGACTGGAGCCAAGCAACCCGAGCCGCCGTTCCACTCCCTCCTCTACATCCTTTAACTGCACAGATCCTGGAAGCTGTGTGTGTGTGTGTGTGTGTGTGTGTGTGTGTGTGTGTGTGTGTGTGTGAGGGAGGGAGGCGGAAAAGAACATGCGAGAGAGCCGCACATCAATAGTGAATGACAAATGAAGCGGAGCAGGACGCCGTGAGTCAGACCGGCTCATCGGGCGCTGACCCGAGGGCGTGAACCCGTGGTGGCCTGCCACCACGAGGCTGCGCCCACGCTGGATATTTGGTCGCTTTGCATTATGGGACACAAAGATGATTGTTTTAATGAACGCTGGATCAGAGAAAGAGACGTACGTGTTTCTTTAAATGAGGTGTCGGACGACGAGGGGAGAAAAGGAACTAGGAAAGAACTTGCAGGAAAGTAGAGGAATAAGGTTTAATTAATTCAATTATGTTGAAGTCTGGATGATTTACTCTCAAGTTGTCAAAGCTTTATTTAGTTGGTCAGCTAATTAATGAATTGTTTCACACTATAACGTGGAAAAAGGAACTGAGAACATTCTCGGATCGAGCCGTGATTTGTGTGTAGTGTTTAACCAGATAGAAGAGCGAGCAATCAGTTCAGTTTAAGTATGAAAAACTACTTAAAAACAAACCAATGCGCCGCTAAAGAATTGTATTTTATTATAAAACAGTTACTACCTGACTATAAACTGTTGCCACTGGATCAGCAGCTTGCTTTAGTGAGGTCACCAGGTTTTTTTTTATTGCCCACATAGCCATAAATAGCAGACTCAAACCTCTGAGAGACTCTTCACTTAATAAAAGACAAACAACAACAAACCCAGCTGGGTTGTTATTTGCATAATCTCCCACATTTACAGGTGTAAACAGGTCTTGCACGGACTTCATTTTTCTTAATTTGGTTTTAACAACCTGCAGATGTCTGCTGTGCTGCTTATTTTAGTTTTTACATTCTCACGTTCACAGAAGCAACTTTTGGATTCTGACCCCATGAGAAAAGATTGCTGGAATATGTCGAAGTTCAATGCCCATCGAGGACCACTGAGAGGATGACATCACCGCACAGCGCCCAACGGGGGGAATTCACGCGAAATCAATTATTAATTCAAGACGACGACAGAGAATCAGTTACCCAGAATGCCACGACGGCTTCAGCGTGACGCAGGATGAGCGGGACACAAACACACCCTTCAGGGAAAAAGACCTGAGGAGGAAAATAACAAAAGCTTTATAGTACGTTGGTCGGCTATCAGCAAGCGCTGGTGATTCAGGAAGTAGATAATAGATTCAAAACAAGAGGGAACGCAGTAGTTATGGGGTCGTACAGGATGTACTCAGGACACTTTTCACATCATCAGAATCAGAATTATTTATATTGTTCTGGTGTGAATACACAAACTAGGATCTTTTTACACTTTTCAAAACTTTTCATCGCTCTCATATACAGAAATAGAAATACAGCTAAGGGAACAACATTTTAATTGAACTATTAATAGGACAAATAACGGATTAAAAGCATTGAGAAATGGATGTGTGATGATTTTTAGGTGACAGAAAAATGAATTGAAGCATGACTGACTCGGAGAAGACTGAAAGGGATCTCTACTGCGGAAGTGAAGCACGTCAGCTTCTTTTTTACAACCTCGCCATAATCCTGCCGAAGCTGTTGTAAAAAAATAAAACTGTCTGGGATATTCTGGGATATGGTCTCCATGGTTACACACACGCCTTCATGGACACACACGACACACACACCTGAAAGTGGAGATGAACACGCGTAGAAGTGGACGTTTATTTTGCTTAAAAATAATAATAATATATATGCAGTGGGGAGCGAAAAGGTGTGTGTGTATATGTGAGTGTGTGCATGCGTGTGCCTGTGTGTGTGTGTGTGTGTGTGTGTGTGTGCGTGTGTGTGTGTGTGTGTGAAATTATTTCAGTCTGGCTCATTCTCTCTTATCAATCTGCAGCTTTCACCACAAACAAAAGGAAACATGATTGTTCACCAGACTTCTAATTAAGGCCAAATCTATCATTATGTTTTTAATTAAAATGAGTGGTCACTCTGTGTCTGAGCTGCTGGAGGAAATGAACTGCAGTCTGTCTCTCTCCTCCCATATGCATCCTCTCTCTGTTTCCAGCCATCCCTCACATCACACAAGAGCTCATAGCCTGAAGTCTGCACTGTGGCGCCCTCTGTCGAGTCACAACTATCTGACCTGTGGCTGTGTACATCCTCGATTCCTCCCCTCTTCCTCCTCTCCTAGCGCCTTTGTCCCTTTTACCTGAGATGCATGTGAGAGGAACCTCCGAGGAAGAGACGCTAGGAGAGAAAAGACAGACAGGTGTGTTTCAGAGCTGTCTTATAGAGGGACAATTCACCCCAAATCAGAAGTGAATATTTTTCTGCTTCCCTTTAGTGCAATTCATTATTGGAGGTATTGGTTTTCGGATATCTGCCTTCTCGGCAGTATAATGGAACTAGGTGTTACTCAAAGAGAATGCAGACATCTCGACGGACAATATTTACAAAACTATAGGCAACTCACACCAAAAAAAAAACCTTGAATGATAAATAATACTATAGAGGTACGAGGAGAATATATATTTTTTATTTGGGGGTGAACTGTCCCTGCAATGTGTGGAACACCTGCACCATCCGTCCAGTCATCTAGTTGTTTGTTATAGGCTACCGCTGTAGTGTCACCTGTCAGAAGAGCTCACCAGCCTTTATTACAACGTATATATTTAATGTGAGGAAAAGAAGGTGAACTTAAGCCGGGAAGTCAGGTCAGAGGTCAAATTAGACACTGCCCCCAGGACTAAACCACCACCACAACCTTTTTTTCCGGGGTATGCAGGGAATGTATTATTGTATGCAATCAACCGGAGAAGTTTCACGGTGATGTCTATTTGTTAAACCCGAGTTTAGTGGACCCTATTCACGCGTAGCGTCTCCCCTCAGTTGATTGTGCGCCTGCATTGTAGCACTCGCACGGATAAACAGCGCCCTCTAGTGGGAAGAGCATAGAACTCCACTACTGTAACTCAACAGTCCTACGTCACGCCAACAGCTCCCCTCTGATTGGCTGTCCGCCTCAGGTCACATGACCCTCTATGCGTCCCGACCCGTCTGTTTCCAAACCAGTAGTGTAAACTAAACAGCGCGGCGAACGAGCTTCTTCTTTGTCCTCCGTGTGTGTCACAATGACACAACAACGGCAAACGTGACCGAGTGGACCGAGCAGACGTCAATGTCGTCATTTGCGGGGTTTTGAGTTCACCTGAACCGCTGAGGACAGGTGGGTCGACGCCTGGAAGAGACTTTGTTTGTGTTGTTGTTGTTGCGGTCAGGGACTCTTCGTCTGTTCAGGCAGCTCGATAGTCCTTAACGTCTTTTCAGTAGGAATTATTATGGTACTGCCAAAAGCCGTCACAGTCAAACGTGGATTATTGCTTCTTAACCCAATGTGTTTCTTTTTAATAACTTTTGTGTTGTTGTATTATCTTCGCTACTCTAACATGAGCTAACGTTAGTTAGCTTACGTTACGTTACCTCACTTCACGTACCGTTACGTTACCTCACGTCACGTAACCTAACGTCACGTACCTCACGTCACGTAACCTAACGTCACGTACCTCACTTCACGTTACCTGACGTCACATTAACTCACTTCACGTTACCCAGTGTCACGTTACACGTCACGTTACTTCACTTCACGTTACCTAACGTCACGTTACACGTCACGTTACCTCACTTCACGTTACCTAATGTCACGTTACACGTCACGTTACCTCGCTTCATGTTAGCTAACGTGACATCACCTCACTTTAAGTTACCTGACGTCACGTTACCCCATGTCAGACATGTTCTTCTCTCCACATGGTTCTTCTGTGTGACGTGTTCTTCTCTCCACATGGTTCTTCTGTGTGACGGGTTCTTCTCTCCACATGGTTCTTCTGTGTGACGGGTTCTTCTCTCCACATGGTTCTTCTGTGTGACGGGTTCTTCTCTCCACATGGTTCTTCTGTGTGACGGGTTCTTCTCTCCACATGGTTCTTCTGTGTGACGGGTTCTTCTCTCCACATGGTTCTTCTGTGTGACGGGTTCCCTTGCAGAGGCATGAGCCCTCTGTCCCGTAGTGATGGCGTAACACACGTTGTTTACTTTGACCAGTGTCTATCATCCAGAGAGTAAACAGAGCACCTGCTTTGTGGAGATCAATGCCAGAGGAAATGTGCAGCTGAAGAACCCCGTGTTACCGCTTCAGGTTTATTCATTGAATCGAGATGTTTTATCCCAAAATATATAGTATAATATCTTCGTCCAACATGAGTGCTGGCTTCACTTGTAGATTTTTTAAATGGCTCTATATGCATTATTCCTGACTCCAGTATAACTCAGCATTTGTTTGTGGTTTTCTAAAATCACACAGCTAAAATGTTGTACTGTTTTCTTAATTTTTTCTCATGCCTTCCACATGTTTGAAAACCTTCCAGGCTCTCAGGGTTGATTCCAAACCAGGATGTTTTCAATCCAATAGATCGTGTGTTCCTCGTGCGGCGACAGTGTCACGTGTGTCTGTCAGGACAGAGATACTGAAGCCTCATGAGTCACACTGCTGCTGTCAGCATGCAGGCTTCCTCTCTCTTTGAAGCACTTATCATAAGTCACGAGACCTTAGATTCCTGTAAAAAGGTTGTTTTTTTTGGAGGGGGGGTTGTGAGCTCAGCTCCCAGCAGCCCCGGCTCGTCAGCAGCTGGAGGCGTGTGTGTCTTTGTGCGGGTCATTCTCTGTCCGTGGCGGTGAAAACATCCAGAGCCTTCTCTTTGTCGCGTTCGTACAGGTTAGGTGTGTGTGTTTGTGTGTGTGTGCTATGCGTCATTTACTCAAATTATTAGATGGTCAAATTCATATAATTCTACTTCATCAAATCAGAGTTTCCTTGTTTTGCTTCGTTGTCTCGTCATTCATAAAATCTTCACTTTGGAAATATGCAGTTATGAAGTAACATTGTGTGTTTTTGTTCCTCTTGTTGTTGTTTTTAGTTTTAATCGGACCTGAAGCTGAAATATCAAATAATTTCTTCCTTCACAATGAAGACGGATGTCGTTTACAACCAGGTAATGTTTATTTTGGAAAGGTTTTGAATGATGTATTATGTAAGCAAATAGCAGACATTTACTGGGTAAAGCTTCTCTAATGAGGGTTGGTTTTTCCACATTTCACAATCAATTTTTAACACACCCATTTCGGCTTGTGTAACTTGAGACTAGCATCTTTTATTTTAACATTGTGTGCCCTAAAAGTATAATTATAATAATAATACATAAGCTCTGAGAATGTGTGCCATATTTTAAAAGACAGAAAAGGCTTTCTGTTTAATTCATAAATAGAAATAGTAATATTAACAAATTAGGCGATTGGTTTGCACATTTACGACTGTAAGTGTCTCCCTGCTTTGCCATATTCACTTTAATATTAGATTATATAGCACTAGCTCGTATTTTGATGAAGGCTTGTGTGTGGTTCCCAATCAGAAAATACATCGCGTCTTCATAGTGTTCATGTATTCTTCTGCTGCCTGTAGCTGGTGGACGCTGAGAGGAGACCAGAAGCCAACCGGAAAGCACAGACAGTACGTTACACACACACACACACACACACACACACACACACACACTCAAGTCAAGTTTACTTACATTGTTAAACAACAAATGACCCTCCTCCCGCGCTCTCAGAACTACGGGTGTGTGATAGCTCTGGTCACGGTGGCCGCTGTGCTGCTGGTCGCCACGGCGCTCTATGTCGCCCTGACACCGAGTGTTTCCTCCTCCCATCCGGCCCCGAGCAGCAGCCTCCATCCACCCCGCCGAGAGTCCTGCTCTGACCCCTGCAAGTAAGCACACACACACACACACACACACACACACACACACACACACACGGACGCAGCTCTCATGTCTCTAACTGTGTCTCACATCGGCTCTTTTAAATAGCTGGTGTGTAACGTGAGTGCTTTTAAATATGGATCAACAGGCTTGTGTGTGAGACTGATGTCAATACAAAGTTCAGAGCTCATAATTCTACAGATTTCTAATGTTCAGAGCACTTAAAAGTTAAGCTGAATAGTCCGTTCAATCCAAAGCTTCATAACAAACAAACCAGTGGGCATGAGTGGACATTGTTTTCTCAATCGTGAGACATTTTACGGGTGAAAAAACAATCCTGACAAATGATGTAAACCACTGTGATTCTAAATGACCGCAAACAGAAAACGCATCATTAGCATTTTAGCATCTTTGGCACCGGAGTTCGCGAGACGTCACCTCTCTATTGGTCAAGCACGACAGTGCACTGCAGGAAAGGAGTAAAGATATCGTGGATCATTGTCACGCAGCCGTCTTTCTCCCCGTCAGGATCGTTTTGGTGGAGAGCATCCCTGAAGGTCTGGAGTTTAACTCCAGCACCACTCACCCCACCATCTTCCAGGCCTGGCTCAATCTGATGGGCGAGGCCCGCAGCAGTGTCGACATCGCCTCTTTCTATTGGACGCTCACTAATGAAGACACCGGCACTCACGAGCCGTCAGCCCATCAGGTCTGTGATCGGCCCAAATGGCCCCAGGAGGAGTTTTACTTCTCAAAGTTTCCGTTTATGAACAAAGTAAGACCGTCTTTCTTCACTTTGTTCACAGGGCGAGACCATCCTGAAGACGCTGGCCGACCTCTCCGGGAAGCTGTCTGTTCGTATCGCAGTGAACACGCCACAGAAGAGTCAACCGCAGGGAGACCTGCGACTGCTCAACGACTCAGGTGCCGGTTACTTTGGACCGGCTCGTGTCCGGCCGCTCGGGTTGATGTTGACTTCCTGTTAAGCCTTTACTCGGGCTGACCAACATCACATGATGATTGTTTTGTTTCTTGTGTGAAACAGAAGTTTGATGAGGATACAAAATATTTCAACATTACAAAAACATGGAAAATAATATTTACATAATATATACAAATATGAGTATCCCTGGTCTGTATTTTCAATCAAAGTGTGCAGAATGGTGTCAGACTAGTTGAAATGAAGCAATGCTTTATGGGTAAAGATTACATTACATTGATTAGGGATGCTTGGCTATGTCTCAAAGATTTTCATTTAAATGAATGTCCATTAAGTCACTGTGTTTGGCTGAAGGAGGCAACACCTGAGTGAGGTGTTGCAGCATTTAGACATGCGCTGAGCGTGTACACACAAGTACACACAACTACACACCCAGCACAACGCACCCAATTCTGAATAATTACATTAGTTTAGTACGGGATAGTTTCACTCCAAACTCTGAGCACAAAACAATAGTTTTCTCTCAAATAGAAATTATAGATCAACCAGACAGAAATCTTAAGAATTGTCACTAAAAAAATATTTAATTATTTCTTTGAACGTTGTGAGAAACACTGCTTGTTTTCCTCGTCTGGCTGCATGTTGCATGACATCATAACACATGTTGTTGCTCTGCACCACGTGGCTGCCAGTGTCTCACTGAAACCCCCACAAACAAAGACTTCCCCTTCAGCTTGTGGATACAACTCTTGCGTCATCACCTTTTTGCAGGTGATAATGAATACTGTGTGTGTGTGTGTGTGTGTGTTGCAGGAGCTGACATCAGGACCGTTAACATGAGAGAGCTCACCTCCGGAGTCCTCCACACAAAGTTCTGGGTCGTAGACAAGAAACACATTTACATCGGCAGCGCCAACATGGACTGGAGATCCCTCACACAGGTGATCATCATAGTTTTATATCCTGTTTGCGTGAATGTCTTCTATGGATAAAGATAAAGTGTTGCTGGCATGAGCCCAATGACATGAGACGTGTTTCTTCTGCTTTTAGGAGGAAGTTGTTTTGCCGGCTCAAACTTTCGATCACATGACTCGCAGAAAGAATAGTTTCAATTCATCTTTAATACTGTGACGGTCATCAATATCTCAAAGTTAGCATTGCTCATCAGATATTAAGGAGCCTGTTCATGTTGCTGAGCTGTCACTGCCGTGAAGGTCCTGAGGCCACCAGCCCGCCAGACGTGTCTCCATGTCTGCAAACAACAGAGGCTGTTTATTAGTTTTCAGGAATTACCAGTGAAATGTCATTCAAAATAAGTTTAGAAAAGTAGAGAATATTATCCTGATTTGAAGTGAAACTGTGGTTTCAAACATCTGCATTCTGACATTTATGTAAAGAAAAATTCTAAGCACAGAGATAAGATGTAATAATTAGAGGAATCAAATGACACCAAACATCCAAATATTCACGCAAAGTCAAATTTTAGATTTTAATCCGAAATTATTATTAATACTGAGCGAAACATTTTTGTGCATTTTGCTTCTGCGGTTGCTTTTGTTCTTCTCATCTTAAAAAGATCTACGAGCTGTAAAAATAAAAAAGCTGTGATTAAAGTGAATGTTCTGCTGTGTGCAGGTGAAGGAGCTGGGCGCGGTGGTCTACAACTGCAGCTGCCTGGCTGCAGACCTGGGTAAGATCTTCGAAGCCTATTGGCTCCTGGGGGACAGCCAGTCCATCCCGTCGCCTTGGCCCAGCAGCTTCGCCACCCTCTACAACAAGGACACGCCCCTCCAGCTGCCGCTCAACAGCACGCCGTCCAGCGTCTACATGTCGGTGAGAGGCGCACAGGGACGGGAGTTTTCTTTGTTTAAGGCCCCCGCGTTTCTTAAAAGTGAACCAATCATTGACGAGATATCTTTTCTCTCGCCTCTCAAGAGTTCCCCTCCGTCCTTCTGTGCAGCCGGCAGGACGTCAGACCTTCAGTCCATCCTCAGCGTGATGGAGGACGCCGAGAGCTTCATCTACATCGCCGTCATGAACTACCTGCCCACCATGGAGTTTTCCCATCCTAAAAGGTAGAGCCGCCCAGAGACCAGTGACACCCCACTAAAGGCAGGACAGCTTAGAAGAGTCAGAGTTCAGGTTTATTGTCAGTGAAGCACCGCCGCTGACACCCAGGAGTTAACATAACTCCCTTCCTGCAGGTACTGGGCCGACATCGACACCAAGCTGAGGCGAGTCGGCTACGAGAAGCGGGTCAAGGTGCGCCTGCTGATCAGCTGCTGGGCCAGCACCACGCCGGCCATGTTCCCCTTCCTGAAGTCTCTGGCCTCCTTGTACGACCCCAAGAGCAGGCTGGACATCCAGGTGGTGAGTAGCTCCTCCTGTGCGTCTTTGCATGAGGAACTTCTGCCACAGAGAAA
This sequence comes from Clinocottus analis, assembly GCF_023055335.1. Lineage (NCBI taxonomy): Eukaryota > Metazoa > Chordata > Actinopteri > Perciformes > Cottidae > Clinocottus > Clinocottus analis. The sequence continues at coordinate 24,035,399 of NW_027175931.1, forward strand.
GGAGTTTGTTCATGTTATTTAATGCGTATCGGATAACCCGATGACTGTTATTTTCCTCGTGCAGAGGCTGTTTGTGGTGCCGGCCAGCCCCAAGCAGAAGGAGATTCCCTTTGCCAGAGTCAACCACAACAAGTACATGGTGACCGATAAGATCGCCTACATAGGTACGCTGCACTGACGCGCACTGCACGCTGAATCCATAATGAGAATAGTAATAGTCACATCTGACTGTGTGTTTTTCTATATAAATATAAATCTGTGTGTTTGTGTCTTCAGGGACGTCTAACTGGTCCGGTGACTACTTTGTGAGCACGGCCGGCTCGGCGCTGGTTGTCAACCAGACCGCGTCGGAGTCCCCGGAGCCGACCGTCCAACAGCAGCTGAAGGCCGTGTTCGAGAGGGACTGGGACTCCGGCTACAGCACCCCTCTGACCCAGCACGCCAACCTCAAACACTTGTGTTAGGTCCAACAGCCGGAAGCGTGGACACTTCTCCTCCAACACGGGTTGCAGTGCTACAGTGGCCCGTTTGTTTTAGCATTTAAAGTCTCGGGCGTTTTGCACCAGCCTGTTCACACAGTGAACACGGAAACTCTTGAGTTGAGCAATCAAACGGGGCGGAGATTCACAGTTGGTGAAGTTCCAGCGGAAGATATTTGACTTCCAGGAAACCCGACTCCCCACAGCTTCAGAGCCGACTCCTATCTGACCACATTGATGTGCCATCGAGCCAGTAAACAACCCAGTACAGCCAGTCTGACGCTGTCAAGGGGTTGTTCACAGGTGCCTGTTTTTAATTTTTGAAGGCAATAATTATTTTGCATCTCTTTTGTGTTTCTATCGAAGCTGGCCCGGGATTCAAACTCCACGTGTGTGTAATAAGACATCCGTGGCATCGGACCACGATGGCGGCATCTTAAGCCATGAACAGGCAGTTGTTTCTCCTGGAAACCTCCAGCTGACTTTATTTAATTACGTGGTTAACGCCACGTGGTCTGAGGGAGCAGGAGAGGCCGCGGTGTCGCAGGGGTGACTCCATGTCCAGTGGTCTTTCCATTGAACACTTTGCTAGGTTTCAAAACTTCATCAACATCAGCGGGAGTTTTTGTTTTTAATGTCCCAGCTAACTTTCCTTTTCTTAAATAATGATTTTAGTTTGCCGAGGTCGTCTGGAATAATGAATCAATTCAAGATGGTGAGCTGCGCCTCTGCTGTCCATGAGATGCAGGATTCACTAAGTCCACTCTCAGTCTTCATGACTTCAATAAACTCATGTAATATTAGGTCAGAGGTGTACAAAATAGATTAAAAGTTTTATTTCCACTGTGTGGAGTGATTGAAAAAACCCGCAGGGCTGTTATGAAGACGCCAGCTTCCTCTTTATACAGAAATCACTCTCAATAAATGTATTTAATCAAACCTGTTCACAGTATTTCCCTCTGATTTGCATATATTCATTTATTTCCAGCCTCACTTCACATTATGACTGTCTGCTGCTTCGACACATGGAGAGAGTTATGATAAAGTAATAATCATTTTGATGCGTAAAGCTCCAAAACAGCTTGAATACGTCACATCAACAATATGAGGATAAAGAGCCAAAAGACATTTTAATGGAGTTTTTAAAACAAGTTTGAAGCTGTGTCTCGTATTTCACCATCCAGCTCCATTCATAGTCCTAAACCACGAGTAGGTTTAGGACTATATATGGACTCTATAGCTCACAGTTGACCTCGACCACGTCCAAGGCTATTATTAGACATGCAGCATATGGCTGGATGAGAGTCTCTTGAGACCTCCCTGGAGGCACGTGCTGCTTCAGCTTCAGATCCAGGCTCGAGGTCACAGTGAGAGCTGCAGACTGAAGACCACGTCCACCACCCGGGGTCCGAACTGCGGCCGCTTGTGTTGAATTGTTGGCCATCTGTCAAGCCGCCGTCTGCAGATTCAAGCGTCGCTGATGTCCGGCTGATGTCCTCTGTGTGTCCGGCTCTGTCCAGGTTGGCTCTATCAGGTAGACATCCTGTTCGCTCCTATACTTTATTTTTCTTCCTCACACGTTTCTAACTTTGTGCGTTCAAAGTCTTTGCCTGCTTCAGAAGTGTGTTTCAGGTCGACTAACTGCACAGGTTTACCACTGCATCACAGCAACTTAGCTTCCTGTTACCCCGAAAGAACAATAATCCATAATTATATCAGGGTGAATGTTGTGCACCTTATTATGTAATCTTTATTTATGTATTTTTGGTGAAGCCGAAAAAATGCACATAGTGGCATAAACATGGCAGACAGATGTAAAGACAACATACGGTCAATAACATAAAGCAGTTAGATGACGAGTCCGAGACTATAGATTATAATTAGATTGGTATCCATCGTGTATGTTGGTCTTCTTCTCATTTCCAGTGGAGTTTTTTTGGGGTGTGTGTGTCTCGTTGCAGTAGCAGCTGTCCACCACTAGAGGGCAGCACTGGTTTAAACTGGCCGTCAGACGGGCTCAGCTCTCCTCACGTGATGCTCTCAGATTCAAACCATGAGCTTAGTGAACATTTCAAAGTTTAGAAATGTCACCAGACAATGATAAGAATCGTGTGAGACGTGTGGCTCTCATGACTCATGACATAATTCATTGCAAACAGAGTTAAATAAAAGGAGTTTTATTCTTCGTCCAGGCAAGTGCACATTAATTAAACAATCTGATGAAAGACTCACAAGAATAGTCGGCCTCCAAGTGCTCTTTCTCAAGAAAATAAACCTGCGCGCACACACACACACACACACACACACACATATAAATCCTCTGCGGTATCTCCAACATGTCACTTCCCAGTATGTAAACTATTCAGGGGGTCGCAGCAGAGCCCAACCCTGGAGGTTATTTATATCTCCCTGTAAACCCTCCAGCCCTCCACCTATCCAGTGTGTGTGTGTGTGTGTGTGTGTGTGTGTGTGTGTGTGTGTGTGTGTGTGTGTGTGTGTGTGTGCGTGTGTGTGTGCGTGTGCGTGTGTGTGTGTGTGCTTTTGCCAGTTTAAATAGGTTAAAGTGGGTGTGGCCTGTTTAGAATCAAGGAGTCCGTTGTTAAGTGTAGGTTCATTGATATCTTGCTCTTTAAAATAAATTAATAACCTCATACTAAACACTAAAGTCTGACTTTGAGGAACACGATGATGAAGAATACTAACAGTGTTAATCAGAAGAGTAGGATGAAGACGCATTCAAGCTCCAGAACAACTCTGTTGGAGGAAGGTTGACATTTTATTTCAGTGAACAGTGAAAAGACATTAAGTTCATCTGCATCGCAGAGCTAATTCTGTAATGGAAAAGGCCTCATGCTGCCAGGGTACGCCCACAGCGTGTCGTGCAGAGGACCACCCGGTAAAATATAAATATTATTAATGTTCTACGAAGTGTTGTGATGGATTATATCTTTTGTGTTTGTGTTACTTTTCATGCAGGTGATTCAGCTCCACGGTGCTGAAGTACAAGCAGCAGGTACTGTGTGTGTGTGTGTGTGTGTGTGTGTGTGTGTGTGTGTGTGTGTGTGTGTGTGTGTGTGTGTGTGTGTGTGTGTGTGTGTGTGTGTGTGTGGTAACACAGTGGAGCTGTGGAGACATGAAATTGATTCGCACATTGATTAAAAAGAGGAAAACTTGATGAAATGGTTAAAAAAAAACAAAGCTGCAATCAGTGAAGGAGCAACAAAACAAGACACTTTTTAAAACATCACAAACACAAAGCGACCACAAACAATGGAGATAAAGCAGGACAAAAAAGAGAAATTAAAATGAAATCACAACATGATAAAGGAGAGAAAAATACCAGAAGGCTTCACACAGATTGTTTTCTGCTTTTGTCTGTAAGATTGCTTCTTTTGTGTGTGTTTTATTGGGAAAAAAAGTCAATATTTCATAAGAAATTACCACTAAGATCCGCTACAACTTTGGCTCAATGACAGTGGCTCCTGTGCAGCCGAGTAAACAAACTAGCAAACAGAGTAGCGCGTAGCAGGTGACGTAGCGGATGACGTAGCGGATGACGTAGCGGATGACGTAGCAGACTGTGTCGGTGTGTGGCGGACGATACAAACACCTGCACTTTAATTTCCATGCTGTTCTCTCAGTGGACAGACGTGGTGACGAGGGTGCAGACAGCAGGACGTGGAGGCTCGTCTCCTGAACCCGACCGGTTCTGATCCCAGACCTGCCGGGGCCGAGCGCCACGACAGAGCCCCGACTGGACCGCACGTTACGACGCACTATTACTTTATTCTGTTTAAACGAAACAAGTACGACAATGGAAACAGTTCATGTGACTTTTCTTTCTTTTAATTGTGCGTGTGCTCTGTTGGTGTCTTTAAAATGAATTGTCAAATATATTCAAGAAAAAAAACGATAGGTTTTCCAGGTTTTGAAGGATTCCTTCAGCTGGGATTCTAGTAGAAGTCTCATCCTAAAAGAGGAAGATAAAAACACTTTTACGAGCTCACCGGTTCATTAAGCGCCACCAGTTTCTCACTTTATGAAGATAGTTTTAAATCATTAATAATAATCCTTCCACCACACCGATCCATCGAGATTCAAGATGTTTTTACCGTCATAAGCACAGATGACACGTTATTCTACACAATGAAAAGCTGATTTTGCTTGAACCTCCTAACAATAAACAGTGTGATGCAGGTAAAGTTGGACCTGGACAACACGTCATCCTATGATATCTTCAGAAAAAACTGCGGCTCATTTTTCAGCACATACAAAAATGAACTGGTGTTGATTTCTGCTTGTTCCTCATGCATTCAGTCTTTTCAAAATAAAAGTCACAGGAATCAACTCAGTTAGCTTGAGGCAAAAAAAAGTACTTTATACTACTTTATGTCTTTATACTTCCTGGTCCAGGATGACCTGCATTAAAATTGATTTTGTGGGATATCTACATCGTCATACAGCAGAAGGCTGCATGAGAACAGACCTGTTTGACCCTGAAACAACCTTCTGTGCGTCTGTGCTGTGTCATCTTTATGTCTTTATGTCTTTATGTCTCTCCTTCAGGGCTCGGTCAGCATCGAACAAACATCACAGCAGCCAGAGAAGAACCGCAGCATTAAACTGGACTTCCTGTGGACGATTTCATTACCTCTGCTGTATATTTTCCAGCAAAATAATCCAGTGTGGCTCAACACTGAGCCTTCGCTGTCTTGGTTCTGGTTCTGGTTTTACTCCTGAGCTGGTCAGGTTCTGCAGCAGGACTGGAAACTGACAAAGGCAATAAAACGTTTGCTTTCTGAGCCCTCGTCTCCGTCGTGTTTCTGAATATTATCCAGCAGCTTCGATCATTTTGCAGCTCTCTCCTGTGTTATTCTTTTGATCGGCTGTGATTGGCTCCTGAAGGGCCGACGCCAACCTGTTTCACCTCCACTGGGACTCATTTTTTGGTCTTTAACTTGCACGAGATACTTTTCTGCAGCACCAAAGATGATGAGCAAAACTTGTTTTCCAAGATGGCCTCTCCAAGAACGCCTCTTCAAGGAGACCTGCCACCAGTCCCACATGGGGAAGCTGGCAGTGCCGCACAGTATGAATAATCTCAAGAAGCTCCGCAAGGTATTGAAGTGCCAAAAGTGAAATAACGATTTTTAATTTTTAATCATAACCACAAACGTCAACCTCCTGTGTCACTAAAGATAAAACGATCACCAAGGAGATACATCACGTCGGCCATGACGTGCACATTTGGCGGATCAATTTAATCCAAACACAAATATCAAGATCACATTTGTGAATCCAGACAGATTTTCAATTTCTACACAGTTTTTATTAATGCTTGTCATCAGTTCCATCGGTTTTTGGCGTTATCAGATGAAATGATGCAGCTCAGACTCGTACTCAACCGAAAAGGTCAGGTCCTTAAATCTTAATCTGAGTTAGATGCCAGAAATAATCCAGCCGTGTAGTTTTCAGTAAATCCTTTGTTCGAATTCAGTACACTTTTTTTATTTCTGAAGATGTTCTTGCAACACATTAAAACTCCTTCCTTCGCTCTTTGTCGTCATAAATGTGGTCTGGTTTGTTTACTGCCGACCTTTCCGACAGCAGCGGTTGTGTCTTCCCAGAAATGACGATTCACGGCTCCAAATAAATGAATCATCTTACTGAACGGTGGAAAAGTCGAGTGGCGCTGTCGACGATGTTCTGCAAGCTTTAAGGTCTCTGAGAGATGAAAACCTGAGTCGCTCGCTGCTTTAAGTGAGCGTGAAGCGCACGGCGTGAGCGTGCACGCCGGCTCCTTCTTCCATGACTCAGCGCTCAACAAGTCTGCACTTTGTCGGCCGAGCTGAGCCACGTGGCCGACAGACAGCTTCTGGTGAAAAGAATATAAAGTACATTTAGCAGCTTGAGAGGGGAAGCAGCATCACGTCTGTGGGCATCGCCATCTTTATTTAAACAGTCAGATATTGAAGATATTGAAGGATTTTTGTTGACGGATTAGTCACATGTGGCAACGCAACACTTTGGTCAATTAAAATGTGCTCCTCAAAGGGGATGAATCATCCTGTACATGTACAAAACAATATGTGTTCCTCTCATCCGTTGGGAGCAATGCAGGAAGAAATAAGACATTATTATAGCGCCACCTATTCTGCATGAGAAGGTGGTGCTGGGCATTTTGTACGGGTTGGAAGACACAAACAGAAGATGCTTCCTGTCGTTAGTGGCGTCAGATTAGACAATATGCATGTATATGTTGCATTAATCCACAACAGAAGTAAAGTTGGACGCAACATGAGGGAAATAAATTGGCTAAGCTGAGTCAGGTGGAGCTGCATTGCCAAAATATGCAACGTTAGGTTCCCATGTAATGTAAAATTTAGTTCTCATCCATTTCTTTCCCCCTGGTTTAATATTAGATCCACCAAAGAGCTTTCTGCTAGTGGCTGATGTCCAGACTAGAAGGATGCACCTGTACGAGCATTAGAGGCATTCAAGCTGAATTAAAAATGAGTGGACATGGTTGAGTATTTGTATCTGGGACTTCAGATATGATTTTGATTTAATTTCTTTTGTTGATTTTCAACATGAACAGAAGGTATGTGCAAGATGGGAAGGGGAGGAGCTGCATCTATTACAGGCCCCCTCGTGCCAAGGGACTCATCTTGTGGTCTTTGGTGTTTTCTGGCGAGCATTTAAAACTGTATAAGATTGAGACGAGAGCAAGAGGAGGAATAATTATCCTGTAATGTTGGAGTCCGGTTCAGATGCTAGAAAGACGGTTCGTTAACGGGGTTGAATCACTTGAAGTGTTGACGGACCTGATTCCATCTCTTCAATGCTGACAGTAAAACACAACCATGTGCTCGTGCTGAAAGGGGCGTGTCACTTGGACTTTGGAAACGCCCACGTCTGGATCCACTATCCAATAGATTTTAAATCTTCTTCAACCAATTATCCAATGAGAATTGGACACCTGTTTTGGGTTGAAGGCTGCAAATCCATCAGTGTGTGTCAGTCCGTTTTCTCCTTTTAATTGGAGTTTGCTGTCCTTGAGCTGAGCGGCTGCTGCGTCCTCTGCATGCAGCTAGAAGATGATGCAGCAGCACGCTGCTGGTTCCAGAGCCGCAGGGAAGTTGTAAAGCATTGGCAGAAACATGAACGAGCCTTTAATTAAATGACATTTCTGATCGTTCAGTGATGAATTGCCGTAAGCGTGAGGTTGTGTTGCCCACCACCCGAGAGGTGTAGCGGCTGTGGTTGTGTCTGACTGGTATCCAGTGTCCAGCCCCTCTAAGCCCAGTAACAAGGCCCTGCTGGGCTACAGCTAAAGCCTCCAGCATCCCAAACAATGGAGCGGGGCTTTGCAGAGGGCTGGAGCAAACTGCTGACTGCCCACTAGTGCTAATACACCCCTATTCTGTCTTGTCTCTCTGCTGTCGCCTCGACCTCACACACACTCACGCACACACACACACACACACACACACACCCAATGTAGTGCTAACTCTATGGTGGTTTGCAAAGACAGTTCAGTGGGCCATATGTTGCACACGGGGATGAGATAGTCCCTCTCGACTTCTGTCTCTCTCTCTGTTGACCCCCACCTCTGCTGCTCTCCATCCCTCTTCCTCCCTCCACCTTCTCTCTCTCTCTTTCTCTCTCTCTCTCGCGTTCTTTCTGTTCGTGACCCACGCTGACAGTGTCGCTCGGTCTCCCGTGGGCCCAGACAGTCAAACCGAACCCCAGATCGCCTCCGACGCCCACCTGCCTCCCCCAGCATCGCCGGCCAGCTCTCCCAGCCCCGCGGCCCGTGTGTGGGCTTGCTTCATCAGTGCGTTACCTCCATTGGCTTCCTGCTGTGGACCATGTGTGAGTGTCTGCGTGGAATATTCAGAGTCACCTGGACGCCTTCCTCCAATGCAGGTCAGGATAAATAACTGTGGACACAAAAAAATGGAAGATTATTGGGTTATGTAGAACAATCTATTCACGCCTCATTGTCACACAGACACATGGTCTACTGTGAAGCTGAGCTACTTTTCTTTAAGCGTTCAAACAGTTTTGGGTTAGTTCAGAATTAAATAAGTATCCTATCAAAAGTCTGACATGAGCAGAGAACCTTTTCTTTTCACAATATCAGCCTGAAACTACTGCTTTTCTTGTTTTTCTGCTCTGGGAGCCTTCATGCAATATGTTTGTGAGGGGAAACAAATGCAGTTCTCCTATTTTTACTCGTTTCAGACTCTGCTCACTGCACCAGGGTGGACTCATCCTACATGCATGTGTTGGGACGCTGCACTGAATGCAATGCATTGGTCGTGGACCAGCGGGTCCTTGTTGTTGTGCTGGTGCATGTTCACATCTGTAACTCCTCGTGAAGGTGCAGTAATATGACGTCATGTGTATGAACATGATGAGGTTTCTCGGAGCTGACTGAAGGTTCGGTGTCTTGTTTACTTTGAGCAGCTCTGCTAGAAGCCGGAGATTTGCAAACGTTTGTCCTCCTGTTTGTAGTTCTGTTTCATGATTGCAGATCACGCTTTGCTTATTGGATTCACTGAACTTGGGTGATTCAGCACGAGCTTCTATGTTGAATATCTCTCCACGAGTCCAACGCAGAATATATTTATAAATATTATCTACACATGTGCACCACTGATCATCAGATTTGATTTTGTTTTAAAGGTGGATTGTAGTTGCATTTGGAAGTTGTTTCATGTTTTATTAATGTTCTTGTTGTTTTGTGAAAATGACTCAATCTTTTTTTAATGGATATATTGATTATGTGCTGCCAACTAAAAGATGCTTGTTGTTAGTTAGGCTACTTTTCACATTATATACAGTCATTTTAATCAATTTCAATTTTCCTATAACACCGTTGACCCTTTTTAACTGTTAGTCAAGATGGGTGAAGACTCTTGGCTGCACATTCAATCCCAGTTGATAGCCTGCATTTATATTTTGTAGAAATCCTACAATAGACCTCGAATGCTGTCGCGTTTGGAGAAATGAACTCCTCTCGTCTCTATTAATACGCTGAGGTCCGGTCAGCACCGGACAGGCCGCTCTGTTGCAGGTCAAGGTGAAGCCGAGGGAGGAAGTGAGCATTGTGTCACTGAGAACTGTTTAGTTTATCTCGTTGAGCTGATGATTTTGAGCGATCGCCCACTTCACACTGCGATTGGTCGGCTGTGAACGCGAGGAATAAGCCGGGGTTTGGACCTCATTCGAGCTGCCGTTGGTCGTTCTTTACTTGAACATTTGTGGCTCGTTTGGTGAACAACAAAGTTGAAACTCCCGCCCGTCTTCCAGAAGAAAGTGGCGAAGAAAATCGAGCTTTAAGAGAGTTATCATGTTGACACAATGGCTGCTTCAAGGCAAAAAACAAATGTCAGTGTAACGCGCAGCCTGCTCCAGTTTCTTGGCCCATTTAAGTGCCGACTGGAGCGAAGCTGCCGTCTGGTGGGACCTGGTGCTGCCCGTCCTCACCGCTCCACTCCTGCTCAGTCCTCCTTCACTCTCCAAGTTTGTTTCTTCCGTGAATTTATAGAGAGGAAAAACAGATGCCTCTCTCTCTCTCTCTCTCTCTCTCTCTCTCTCTCTCTCTCTCTCTCTCTCTCTCTCTCTCTCTCTCTTGTTTCATGGTCCCAGGCCTCCCTCCTATCTAAATCCTGGCTTTGTGTAGGAGCTGGAGTGCAACAATGACCATGTTAGCTGACACAGTGCTGGCTGCCTGATCTGCGCTGACAGCATCCTCACCCGCCCGACCCCCTCCTCCTCCACCCGCTTCCCGACCCCCTCCACCCGCCTCCCGACCCCCTCCACCCGCTTCCCGACCCCCTCCACCCGCCTCCCGACCCCCTCCACCCGCTTCCTGACCCCCTCCACCCGCCTGCCGACCCCCTCCACCCGCTTCCTGACCCCCTCCACCCGCCTGCCGACCCCCTCCACCCGCCTGCCGACCCCCTCCACCCGCCTCCCCCTCCAGCCGCCTGCCGACCCCCTCCACCCGCCTCCGACCCCCTCCACCCGCCTGCCGACCCCCTCCACCCGCCTCCCGACCCCCTCCACCCGCTTCCTGACCCCCTCCACCCGCCTGCCGACCCCCTCCACCCGCTTCCCGACCCCCTCCACCCGCCTGCCGACCCCCTCCACCCGCCTGCTGACCCCCTCCACCCGCCTCCCGACCCCCTCCACCCGCCTGCCGACCCCCTCCACCCGCCTCCCGACCCCCTCCACCCGCCTGCCGACCCCCTCCACCCACCTGCCGACCCCCTCCACCCGCCTCCTGACCCCCTCCACCCGCCTGCCGACCCCCTCCACCCGCTTCCTGACCCCCTCCACCCGCCTGCAGACCCCCTCCACCCGCCTCCCGACCCCCTCCACCCGCCTCCGACCCCCTCCACCCGCTTCCCGACCCCCTCCACCCGCCTGCCGACCACCTCCACCCGCTTCCCGACCCCCTCCACCCACCTCCCGACCCCCTCCACCCGCCTCCCGACCCCCTCCACCCGCCTCCCGACCCCCTCCACCCGCCTCCCGACCCCCTCCACCCGCCTGCCGACCCCCTCCACCCGCCTCCGACCCCCTCCACCCGCTTCCTGACCCCCTCCACCCGCCTGCCGACCCCCTCCACCCGCCTCCCGACCCCCTCCACCCGCTTCCTGACCCCCTCCACCCGCCTGCCGACCCCCTCCATCCGCTTCCCGACCCCCTCCACCCGCCTGCCGACCCCCTCCACCCGCCTGCCGACCCCCTCCACCCGCCTGCCTGCCAACCCCCTCCACCCGCTTCCCAGGAAGCCGCTCTTTGCGTGTGAAACCCAAACTGAACGTTGACTTTAGGCTCGTTACGTTAAGATGAGATGCCATGAAGATGGGAATATTGTGCGTGGATTTACCAAACCACCAACGAATGAAAAAATTGGAACGCTGACATTAATGTGGTGACATCAGATTGTTTATTTTGTCTGAACACATGGAAATAAAATTGGGAAATGAAATCCATGTTACACATACATGTTTTATTGTTTAACGCTGTGTATTAATCTTTTCCTTCCACTAACGCCTTGTCTTCTTTAAACAGCTTAATCTCAGTTGGCAGTTTTCATCAATAAGTAATAAGACATTGTCTCCACTTACAGGATCAGATGTGTTTGGGATTTATTTCACAGTGTCAGTCAAACTTCTTTCATCGAGTTGAATCACTTCTACTGCAGTGAACGCTTCTCCATTTCACCTCCGCTCAGCCAGTGGGAAATGTTTTCCTGCTTTGTGCACATTAGTGCCACGTTGGTGCTGAGTACGAGCCTATAAATACAACGTATATTAAGTTAACAACTGTGGTGTTTCTCTGCTCAGGGAGGACTTTGGCTCGCCAGCCATTTGGTTTACTACAAATCATCTGTAAGTACAGGGAGGGAGGGGAAGCAGACTTAGACATATGCACATATGCAGACTGATATGCACTGACATGTTGAAATGCAGACATGCAACATACAAGCAGACAAACACGCACAACACACACAACAACACCCGCCGCTCCCCTGGAAGACAGAGTCACACTTTTCTCTAAAATGAGATTCAAGTGCCTGCTGTTCCTATTTTAAGCCATTTGAGCTCAAAATAACTTCCCGACAGCATCACTGGTTGGATCCAGGCATCCGAATGCCGTCAGGATTTTATTAGAGCTTCTGGTTTATTTTGGCTTCCAGGTTTGAAGTGAGATCGCTCAGCTTGGATGTTCAGATCCAAACCACTAGCAGAAAGCTTTGTGGTGAGAAGCCCCTCATGTCTAATGTAACACAGCAGCTGGTTTTATCCAAAGATGTTGAACAGAGTACTGAACATGTTTGTAATCTGCCTTATTGGCCTGAAGTCACTCTGGCATTGGTACATGTACACTCAGCATGATGCAGTTGGATGGTGGATGAGGAGGAGCATTATCCTGCTTGACCTTTGAGCTTTTATTTTATAGCTGCATTGAAAAGATTATATATCATCATTATATAAAAGTTGCAGCCAGGTCTATTTGTAAAACATCCACCACAGTATCACTTAAATTCCTCCTGGGAACAGCGAGTCCCTGCGTCCGTATCCATGATAATTGTGCTGAACTCTTGCAAAAGAAGAAACATACTTTGCTTTTAGAGCTGCAGAAATAGGATATGAGATCATTGAAGTCACCTACAAGCACAGTTTGTTTTGTGCCTCAATGTCAGACACGCAAAGTGATGGGTTTGATAAGAGTTTGTTGTTGAGGCAGAGAGAGAAACAGAGTGGACAGAGGGTCTATGTCACAAACGCTGTTATCTTCTTAACAGTGGGAGGCGTGCAGCCCCGCCTCTCACCGCCCTAATATGGGGGCATCGCTCTTCCCCGTCGGGCCAATCAGGCGGCTGGACGCGTCCCTCCTGTCGACGCCGTGGGCTCGAGCCAGGCCCGAGGCTTCAGTGAGGGGAGCAACAGGCTGGCTGGTGACGAGGGGCAGAGGCTTTAGATAGAGGGGGGAAAGATTTAGAAAAGAAAATACCAGGACGGACAAGTGAAGCAGACCATCTGAGGATAGGAAGCAGATGTGAGGGAGAGGAAGTCTTGGAGAAGAGCATAAAGGAAAAAGAGAGGCGGAGGTTGAAGCTCTGCAGGTGGAAGGTGGAGGTCTGTCATCTTTGAGCCGCCGGAGGAGGCCCGCTGTGGATGAAAGTCAAGGTAGGCTGGATGGATGTGGTTTCATGAAGTCTTTTATGCTCCAGGGCTCTGCAGCGTTGCTCTGTGCAGAAAGAGAAGCAGGTGATTGAAGTCACGGTAGAAAAAGAGGAGCGATCGCTCGCTTTCTGGAGCAGTGTTCATCCATCTTCAGCGAGCCATGCCTCTGTTGCTCTGGGTCCTGTGCATTTACTTTTAAATCAACCCGAGGAACTACTTATTTCTCCTGAAACGTTGCCGTCACGTTCGGCAGCTCAGGGGAGCCGCTGAGAGCTTTGCAGAGTGGTTCGTGTCCCAGCCCGCGGACATTGGGAGAGCAAAACAAAAGTGCGCTGTTTAAAACGCAAAGACAGTTTTAGTAAGACAGCTGCCGCTTGTGTTTATCCCAACGTGCCAGTTGCTGGTTACAAACACTCGAGTATTCACTGGGCTTCATGGGAACTATTTGCAGTGTGGCATGCCACTATGACTCAAAGTTTATAACAGTGTTTTGTAACGTGACCGGGGTCAAATATCACTTGAAAATGATTCGTAGCGTTTATTTAAAACCGTAGGTATGCCCACCATCCCCCTCACGACACCGAACACCACAAGACCACGTTCAGAGAAAAGCACCTAAACTCTAATTTACCACAATAATAGCGTCCGAGTGGCCTCATGCGTGGCTGACAGAGCCGCTGGTGGCCGTACACGCTCATTTCAAATAACCCCTGTCTGAATGTTACACACCGGGGACAGCTGCGGCGTGATGGTCATTGGATCCGCGGCTCCACCGGCCCGGTATGCGTGTTGGCCCAAAGCGGGTACAGAGGAAGTCCAAGCCAAGGCACACCCACTCTGTGATGGAGGACCACCAGCACATATGTGGATAAGGGGTTACATAATGCGATGGCTGGGTCACATTTGGGCCACCGATACTGACGCTTACGATATATTAAATGTATACCAAACCAAGATTGTACTTTCACAACACATTCTCTCTCCAACGTGTTGAAGTATTCATTCTACTTCAAGGTATTTCATGTGTTGGGAGTGAGACTCACAACTTTTTCTCTAAGCAAATCCCCGTTAAGCTCACTAAAAATGACATCTCTATTAGTTTAAGAGAACAGGTTTGATGATTTATTGCCCTCAACCCATTGTTTTTAGTCCGACTGCGTCAGTATCAGATAGTACGAAGCTTAAAACTCAATACTAACACTTCTTCTGCAATGTCAGCTACTGAAATTCCTGTGAACGTGCCGGCGTCAGCACAGACAGGCCGCAGTGAGCTGTAAACAATTCACATGGAAACAAAGCGGTATAAATACTGTCAAGCTATTATAAGCTTCTCAGGGTCGTCAGATTCCAATAAAACTTATCCAACAAGTGTTCGTGCCCGACAAAATGAGCAAAAGCTTCTCCGACAGTGTGGCGATTGCGACTAAAGATCTTTTGACACTTGGTTGCTATAATATTATTATTATATTCCTTTGACCTGAATGTATGTTTTGCAAAGCGTAATGTACAGAAGCCTGGCTGCAGAATCTAGTGGTTGTTTTAATTTACTTATTCAACCAATTCGAGCGCGCTCTAATAAGTTGTTGATGCCTCTCCGTCGTAGTAATGGTCGCTGCCAAACCGCTCTTTACTCCAGCCGGTCTAAATGGAGGCCAGTAACTGAACTCTCCTCTAATCCTGTCCATACGGACTGAGATAAGGTTCACAGGCCTGATGCTACGAGTAAAGTCATCGGTGTCAAACTCTTCTGTAGCGTGTCGCAGGAAGATGTGACGGAAACACAAAAGCAGCAGGTCGGATTTGTGCGATGAGCCGAGAGTTGCTGGCGTCAAAGGTAATATGATGGACGATGATGGCGGTTTCCTGGCGGCAGACTTTGGGTGGTTGCTGTTGTGGGTGTGGCTAATTTTAGCTCAGGAAGTAGGGTGAAGATTGGGCAGTTCAGGAGGGAAACCTCGAGAGGAAACGGCGCTTGATGTATGTACGAGGGTGAACTTCCCTCAGAGAACATTGAGAGAAGACGGGAAGACTTTTCAGGAAGGAAGACTCCTGTAAACAAGACGCTCGAGCACAATAACAGTATCTGAGATTTAAATGAATTTAATTGATTCCCAAACAGAGAAAAGCAGTTCATAGCTGTGGCAAAGTGTGTTTATCCTCAAGTGACCTTGTGATGTCTTTCACCATGTGCCAAGTGTATCTGTCAAGAAAATCTCTGTTTCCTGTTAGCTTGGAGGCATTTCCTGTCCAGAGCCCCACGCCAGCGGGTGTGTCTGGTTTGGATGTCTCTAATCGCCAGGAGACATGCAGCGATCCATCACACACAGCTTGAACATCACGCTGTTCATCTAAAGGGGCTCAAAGCAGCCAGCAACTCCTGAATGTTGGTGTCAGTGTCCTGTTGGAGCCTCTTAACTCTGCCGGCTTTGTCACTCCTCAAGCCGGGTGTCCCACGTCCCGACAAAATCTGTCAAACACTATGAATTGTCCCGGTTTTCACCACAATTAAAATAATAATCGTCTAGTTTTATCTATAAATAGACGTCTGTCATGTTCTGTCCCACTCACCATTACCCAACCCGATATAAAAAACATAAATAATAAACGGACGCTTCTGAATTCCACGGTGATTCGTCTGCATGTGCGTCAATATATATATATATATATATATATATATATATATATATATATATATATATATATATATATATTGATAGTAGTACGTCAGCACATTAACAGTTAGCTGTCATGCCGAAAGAGTAAAGTTGTCTTTGCTCTAAAGAGGAAACGCTGCCTTCAGTTACACACAGTGGAAAAGCAGATATGAAGGATTATATGAAGACGGTCAGATACCAATGTACAGTAGCACGGTGGGTTCGTGCATAAGTGCATACATGTGCATAAACGTGCACTTCGGGCTCCCTGTAAAATACGACACTGAGCAGAAGTGATCAGACTTCATTTCATCCTCTTCTCTTCATCACAGAGTATCGGCAGCAACTCGAAGATGAGTTGTTGGCTCTTGTGAATGATTTAAGTGTATTTATGCTTCAATAATATCTGATTGGTTGGCGGTCTAGATCCGTTACAGATGAACATCAAAAATGACATTATCAGTGGTCGGATACCACAGTTTTATCTCACTTGGTTAAATACGGCGTAACACAAGTCCCTCCTTGTATAAAACCCTCCTTACTGTCTCACAGATAATCTATTAAACAAAAGACTTCATCCCACTTTATTCCCAGTTTATCTGTAATTGTTTCACAACTTAAAATAACACCACATCTTACAAACACACCCTTTCACTTCAACTTTTTGGTTTTGTTTTTGTCACATTTTGCCGTTATTCCTCCGGTGATGTTCCCAAAACCGATTGTTGGATGCTGCGGCACCGTCATTATGCTTTATTATGCACAGCTGCTCTCAGCTTTGACTGTAAATACCTTCTTGATACACACTGAACTTCAGAGCAAACGATTTACAAATGCATTTCAACCCAAAATAAATCATATTTTTTGCCGCTGCTCTCAGAATAAACTACTGATCTGAGTGTCGTTTAAGGACTGGTGTATTTCCTTCATGTGTTTTCAGCCCGTCTGGTCTCTGGAATAGAAGTTTCCCTCCTCCGGTCTTGTGACTGTCCTGAAATTAGATCCAATACGGTTTGTGTTATGTACTCAGGCTGCCACCAATTGTGAAAAAGTGTTGTGGTATTTCCCCTGTGTGTGTGTGTGTGTGTAGAAAACATGTCAATATCTGCCCTCTGCTGATAACTCAGTTCACAAATAAATCCCGGCTGTCCCTCGCCGTGTTACATCAAAGAAATGTCCACGTCTTAAAGGACACCTGATGCTGAAGTCCTGCTCTTTCTGAGCCGACGATAACATCGTTAACGTAATCGGATTAAAGCGAGAGGGTCAGTCAGAGCAGGACAACAACTATGCCAGCGTTCACAGCATTTGTTTTGGCTCTTTGATTGAAGAAGATTGAAGATCGTTCTGGACGGGACCGACCATCTCATCGCTCCTCTTCCTACCAGCAACAGTCCAGAAGTTTATCCTTCCTGTGCAAGAACAAAACGATTGTAAATCATTTCACTTTGCAGGAGAAAGTCTTTTGGAGTCTTGAATGTCATCGAGACTTTTCTTCTTTTTCTTGATACTTCTTTTGAGAAAGCTAAAGTTTTTGTTCAGGAACTGAAGATAAAAACAAGGTGTTACATTTAAGCTGTCTATCTTTTGCTCGATGATGTCACTGAGAAGCCCGCCTGCACATCAGATCTACTCACGACAACTTCATCCGGCTCCTGTTGGGCAGACTGCAGAGTGTGTGTGTGTGTGTGTGCGTGTGTGTGTGTGTGTGTGTGACAGCACCGACGAGCTCTGCTTTCTGGTTTCTTCTCAGATATTTTTGAACTCAGAGTTCATTGTGAGAGCAGTCAGGTTACAAGATCACTCAGTAGCTGAATGGCAGCTGCTTTGGGTCATATTATATTATATTATGGGAAATAATAAGATATGTAATAAAGTCTGCAGAAACTAATCTTTATTTTGTATTTAGCCTCCTGGAGATGTTTTGGGACTTTAGGCTTTAATGTATTTCCTATGAGATTAAATTAGCTTTTCCCAAGTCTTTTTCTGATGGATCTTCTTTGGGGCGTGGTCAACAGGGATGTAGACGTTTCTGCTTTTCAGTGGAAGAAACAGTTGTCAGAGAAAAGTGCGTTAAATCACCTCGCCTTCATAAAGTTTGGTAAAACCTGCAGTTTCTTTCCCTCCGTATGTCCTCCTCTGAATCCCGTTAAGACAACACCGAACACGCTTCCCAGCGACATGCAAAGTGAGACAGAACCTCACTCTTACTCTCCGACATGTGAATCGGGGCAGTCGTCCGGCATGCTGAGGCCTGCAGGTGTGCGGGTCGGATCTATAATAAGACCGGGCCGTGAGGCATTTCAAATCTTCATCTCGTCCTCCTCTACCATTCCTCCATTCCTCCTCTCCGCTCGGGGAGTGCCACCTCCACCACCTGCTGCCGTCCGTCCCACAGCGCTGCAGTTTAAAGCTGCTGTCAGGTGCTCAAGTCTAGAGCTGATAACGCTATTTTTACTTGAACTGAAATGTTCTGTTTTTCTCTGGACATTTAACTCAAGAAACTTTCCATTACTACTACAAGTGATGAGGAAAGATATTTCATTTCTGTGGATGCAAAGCGTTCAGACACATTGTCATCCATTACCGTGACTGTTGAGTTTACTCATTTGCACCTGTTGAGTCCACGCCTGTCACTCAGCACCAAAATAATAGCTGGAGCGCCTGCATCTCAACACGGCTCGTCTGTTTGACGAGTATGTGCTCGTCAAACAATGTGACCGCACATCTGAGCTTCAAACGAGAGGAATTATCTGCACCAGAATCAGATTTTCTTTGAGCACACAGACTATTCATTTGTACCATTTCTCATTTGTTTATGTTTTATTTTAAAGTGTGTTGTCGGTGGCGGGTCGAGCTCAGTGTCCAGACGTATTGTGCAGCGTTGTGTAACGGTTGTGGTTAAAGTTGGTACACGTGCTTCACGCGCAACGGTCGTGGATAACGTTACACAAAGTTGTCGTTAACGCGTGACTCACGGTGGTTGTAATGTCGTGGTTAACGTTGAAGTGTGTAAATAACGAAACACATGTGGTTAAAGTTGTAGAACGGTCTGAGCATTGAAGCGGTGGCAGTTCGGTCCAGACAACCGAACACAGATTTGTTTACATTGGACTTAGTTGCACGCTCACTGTGTGTCGTACAGACGCCTGAGTTTACTTATATTGTGTGTTTGTGATGTTTTTAGGCGTCAACCTGTTTTTTTAAAGTAGCCGCCTGGTACCAGATTGTTAGCATGCGTCCAGAGGAAGCTACAAAAATGAAAAATGGCGGACATGGCACCTGATAAGTAGGGAATCAAAGCGAGGCAAACTAAGCCGTGGAGTACTGGCGGCTTACTTTGAATGTTGGCTTTTCAGAGAGCTGGTGATCTACCAGGAGATCAGGGAGGTTTTGACATCTCCGTTCTCATCACTTCAGAGTGCATCGCTTCATGCGCGAAGGGTCCATCTCTCCAAAACATGTTCGATCCCACGAACGCGATCCCATGTCTCTCCGCTCCTGTGACTGATACACCGACGGCCGTGCAGAAGGAATGCGTGTTATGTGTTCTTGTGACCTGCTGGACACCAGATACCTCCGACACACCCTCGCGGGCACGACATCCACGCTGACAATCCACACGCCAACACACTCGGATGGGCTTTCTCCCCAACACACACACACACACAGCTGAGCTGAGGCAGTTCAAAAAAATAAAAAGGAGGGATCACAAGAAGGCAGGACTGAGAGGAATGGGATTGCTGAGGAACACGGTGACAAGAAGTCAAGTGATTCACTACAAGATATATATTCAAGCTCTCTACCAGCTGATGTGAATCAAACTGGTTGTTTTTCGGCGTTGCCGATTGGTGGATGGACATCAAGCTGGACCACCTTGAATGTCTGAGTGGACCTCAAAGCATTCATGGAATCTGGTTATGAATATTTTCCCGGTCTGGAACGCGTTACTGTATCTGGCTGCACCAATTAGAGAGCCCTAAATCAGCGTGGGGGCGTGGCTTGTACCCAGTGATGCACTGGGTTTAAAGACCGTTAGAAACTTGCACATATTAGCAGCAGCTTATCTGCGTATCTGTCTTTGTCTCTTTTAGTGAGAGTGTTTACTGTTTGTCTGCTGGCATCATTTTATTCAACGTGTAATTTAAGTCATGGTCACCTGGCTGCTGCTTGTTTGTTTGTTTTCAGCGGTTTCACTGGAAACCTCTTCGGGTTTCTCATCTCAAGACCCAATTAGAACCTGCATAATAAACCAATTCTACTCTTTCTGCTTCTTTTATCGTCACTATTTTATATAATACGTTCTGTTTCCTGGGAGCAACAGCCAAGTGGATTTTAACATGTAACAAGCACACAGACATACTTCTAATAATGCTCATCATAATCAAAAGGCTTCCTGTTTATAGTTCCATTTTTGATTGTTTTGACAATATCACAGATGTTTTGAGGCAGTTCAAGTAGTCATGTTTTTTTTATTTATACAGCTTTACATCACAACGGGGGCTTTCCAATCCGTACACATACCGACCCTCATTTGTCCTTTTAGACTCTTCGATGAGGAAGAACACACATGTTTGAACACTTTGGATGGTTTGGGCTCAGGTGGAAAGAATCTGAAGACCTTCTGTCCCAGAAGCTCCAGACTGACGAGCCATGTCACGACCATCTGAAGCTTCAAGTGCACATGCACGAGCCCGTCACGCGCCTCCTCAGGAACGCTTATGTACTGTCAGATGACACCGTCAGCGGCGCACGATGTCGCCCTGCGTTCACCGCAGTACAAAACCTATTGCATGTTGTATTTGTTTTATTTGTTTTAAAAGTAAAACACTCTATAAAACAAATACTGAGAGCCTCAAAAATGTGATGTGGAATCATAAGCGACACAAGGTCAGACTAAAGAAAGAAATGAGCAGACTTTCTGAAAGAAAAGAAAGCAACTATCACAGTGTGAAGTTGGAGTAACATGATTAAATATTGCTTTTTCCATGCCTCTTTTCTGTCTTCTTCTTTCAACCAATTTGAGTTATTGGACCAGTGTTAGTGTAATCACTTTTCAGTTCAATGTCTTTCCACCCTTATTTTTTGTCTCTCTATCTAATCACTCAGCAATTACAACAACAGAATAACCTGCATTGTTTCTGTTTCTTTTCTGTTTCAGACTCTGACAGGGACCAAGAGGACAGCCATGCTTTCAGCCAGACCAGAGATCAAGCCGTGAGTACACACAGCTGACCTTCTGCTGGTGCAAACGCACAACCCGACCACGCTACTGTCGTTCTTCTGCCACAACAATAAAGTCTCCATCAGTATTCACGCAGAAGGAGACGCTAAATGTTTTATGTCTGTGTTCTCGATCCCTTTTTAAAAGTGCCATCTGTCCGCCAGCCGGCAGCAACATGAATGTGGAGACATGTTTAACTCAGTGGAGCGACGCTTTTATGTGAATGTGGTTTGATGACTGAAATAAGGGACGACAGATGTTGCCGTTTGTTATTCTGCAGAATATTTGACTTTACCGTGTTATTACACTTATTATACTTAATGAAAAGAGTTGTGATTATTGTTTTATAGTAAGCTTAACTCAATATATAAGGTGCTAAATCATTCAAGAGCGTGCGTGTTTGTGGTTGTTGATATTGAATCCCAATGACTCTTTTTTTAAGCATTAAATGGAATAATTATGTTTCTCTTTCAAGGAGTTTAGCTCACAATCTTGGTTAAGAGTCAGAGGTCAAGGCGGCCTGACAACAGGTCAAGAGCTAACACAGGATGTTTTTACAAGATTAACCATGCGAGGGTTTAAAAAGCAGTGGAGGAAGGAGATGTGGGAGGCTGGGACATGGCGTGTTTCCTGCAGAGAGGAGGCAAGAGGTAAAGGGAGGGGGAACCAGCAGAGATACTGTGGAAAACACACAATAATAATGTCAGTAAAGCTTCTGAAGCATCAATACTATTATATAGGTGAAATCAAACAAAGGAGATACATAATTATCCCCCCACACTCTCAGTGAGAGAACTGGGTCCCAAATCATGAAGTGACCCAAAAGGATAAAAGACTTTTAAATGAAAGAAGACATGTTGTTGCTGCCTCTGTGCTCAGACTGAAGTTTCCTCTCCACATCCTCAGGTTTCAGTGGGTTGGTAGCAACACATGTTCAGCATACTGAGTGTCTCAGAGTACAACAGCTTGTATTTCCTTTTCTTCCAAGCTGCATGAGCCTCACGTGCACACCGTGACTTACACTCAATCCTGCAGCGCCTGGAGCTCCGCTTCTCTCAGGTTGAGTCGTGAATGTCAGCGGTGGCTGTGAAATAAATTCACGCCCCCGGTTCCCCGTGTGCTTTACATCCCCCCAGAAGCCACAGAGGAGGCACAGATGTTCTTGTTAGTTTAAAGAGTAAAACCCCACCGAAAAAACAACAAACATGCAACTGTGTGAATGTTTCAAAGTGACCTCACGCCATCTTCTGCAGGTGAAAGACAAGAGGCGGTCGCCCCCCTCCAACAGATCCCCCTCCGCCCAACAACGCAACCCTCACCACAGCGGCTCTGCAGACGAACAGGAGAGCCCCGAGAGAGTGGTGAGACACACACACACACACACACACACACACACCCTGCATGATTTAAAACACTACTATACACGCACACACAAGGGAACCCATTCACACATGCATGCATATGCAGGATTGTTGTTGGTGTGCCTATAAAGGTGTGAAGAAATATATCTCACAAAGAAAAAGCAATATAATGACATTTCAGGTCAAGTGGTGCTGAAGCTCTGCTCGAGTCTTGAAGGTAACTGGAATACTGATTTGGTTGCGCGTGCAACCAAGTAACCGATTGCCACCGTCTATCTTTCAATTCCCTATTTCTGTTTGATTTCTTTATCGAGAAAGTGCTTTGTGCTGCCTGAGAGACGAAGTGAATCAGTCTGATGCCATTTAGGATGAAAAACAGGCCTCCAGGAAGTCCCTGCCCCCAACCAAGAAGTAGTTCTTTCTACCCACCAGGGACCCTTTAGAAAACCTCTCACTGCAGCAGGGGTCAGACAGTCCGTCCAGCACAACCCGTCTCAGCCTGGTTCTGGTTCCCCCAGTCTTCCTTCACACCAGCGAGACTAGCAGCTCCCCCTGGGTTTCCCCGCTGAAGGAGTTTCTGCATGGACCTGCAGTCGGACTGACATCGTGACCCCAGCAGCCACAAGGCGGGCCCATTCAATCCGGACCACAATAGTCCCGGCCGGATCTGCTGAGGTCTTTACCCAGCACATAAACAACCTCTCATTTCTCCGAGCTCAGCACATGCCAGTCGCGGCCCTTTCATGGTGCAGCAGCGACCGCCAGCTGCTGGACACAAAGTCAACAACAAAAAGCATCTGAATGTGGCGGGTCTGAAACCAGCTGCAGATGCCGGTGTGACCCACTAAAAAGTAGCATGTTAGCACTTGTGAGGCAAAAATAAAAACGCCAGTGCAGCTAACAAACATGTTGAAACTACAGAATTGGAATCCTCTAAGATTGCCCAGTAATGTATATATTGAAGAAATAAGGGTCAAGTTCTAATAAGAGAGTCGAGGTAAAAGCAATACACCCAAAATAGTATCGTGATGATGACATTTAAACAATGTTTTTTACCCTAGTTTGGTTGTTTCTGTGTTGTTCTTTTGGCTCCTTGACGTCCACTCACACTGCACATCCTCTCACCTGTATGCGCGGTGTCTGTGTCGTCTGCAGGTGCAGAAGGAGAAGCTCCATGCAGAGCTGAAGCAGGTGTTGAGTCAGAAGAGAAGTCACCTGAGAGAGTCCACCTGCCAACTGGCCCAACCAGAGATGGACTCCGAGCCCACAGACGGACAGACAGTAAGCAGCCGTTTAATGAACACTATATATATTAACCGCCATCACTAATGGTAAAGTTGATGTCACTCCACTGGTTGATAAAGTTAACTTTTTCCTTTTATGGCTCGAGTTGTTTCCTCGGCTCAGTCACTGGAAAACTGGAAGTAATCCAAGAATAGACTGACCTTTCCTCCGTGACAGCTTAATAGATCAAATGGACTTAGAAGTAAAGTGTGAAGTGACAAATAACTTCACAGTAAATTCTGCACTCACTCACGCAAGCGAAACAAGATTTAAGACGCATTCAAAGTCCTCGTGCGTCTAATCTTTACGCAGAAAATAAAAAAAGTTAAATGCAAGACAGAAGAACATTCAGTTTGTTTTGATTGGTTGATATTTTTATGGACTCTTTTATATTCTTCCCTTGTAATTCGGACCAATAGTTTAAATATTCAGTGTCCCTGGTGGTTTGGATCAGGCACTCTCACTTTGTGACTTTATACTTCAAAATTACTTAAAATAGTACCACTGCTGAGATGTTGTGATCAAGTTGTCTAGTCACTAGTGTCCCAAGTTGATACAACCAAATAAATTGAATACTTAATACATTTGTCGCTCTGCAAAATGTATAAAATCAGGGCTTCATCTTCAAGTATAAATCTAAAGTATTACAACAACTACTACGGCAGTCTGGGATCAAATCAAAATGGAAATGAAATGCTTATCTTGGGTCGCATTTTGTGAAAAGTAGAGCTATTAAAAGTTGTATGTGTGTCTGTCAGTGTGTGGAGGAAGCCTCTCCATCCGTGGAAATCGTGGTGGAGACGGAGGCGGAGGCCGGAGCCAGTGGCTACAGCGTGACTGGTGGAGGACAGCGAGGGATTTTTGTGAAAGACGTCCTCAGAGACTCGCCTGCTGCCAAGCATCTCAGTCTGCAGGAAGGTACCTGTGGTCACAGCGGACTCATTTAAGCCCTACTTGTAGGAAACATACTTTTATTGAAGACTATAATAAAGATATGGAACGGGATGAAATAGATAATAACGATAACGTTCAACCTATGAGATCTCACCGAGGTGGCTTTAGCATAACGCCAAGTATCAGTGAGTCACGCATGTGCAAACGTAACCTGTTAATGGCGT
The DNA here is from genome assembly GCF_023055335.1 of Clinocottus analis. NCBI lineage: Eukaryota > Metazoa > Chordata > Actinopteri > Perciformes > Cottidae > Clinocottus > Clinocottus analis. The sequence goes on from NW_027175931.1 coordinate 24,060,229, forward strand.
AATGTAAGCATTTTCAATTACGTACAGGTATTTCGCAATGTATTTATTAATGATGCTAGTTTGTCTGAGTGTCCTTGGAGATCTGAGTGTCTGCTGAGTTGACAGCGGTGGTCCATAGATGGAGTTTATCACTTACTTGGGGATGCAAGTTGATTGTAATTTTTAGGAGGTTGGGTTGCACAAATATTTTAACAGTCATACCTTCCAGGAGCTTAAAGTATTGTCAAATAATGATAATAAAGGGTTAACTGTTGTGGAACCTTTCCAAAACAGCTCTCAAACAGAGCCAGCTGCCACAGCAAGTCATTGCAACTAACTCTCCAACACAGCTGCTGCAAAAAGCTGCAAGAACTAGTGAAAACTGTCTGTGGCACCGGCAGGTGTCAGAGGAAGTGCCTCTACGAGGTGCAGGTGCTAAAGCTAGAGGCAATTTGTACTGGCAATTGAGAGGTGCCACTACGAGTTGCCACAAAGTGCCTCCACGAGGTGCCGGTGCCACGGTTGCCCTCTCTTATTTTTGGCTACTACTCACCACTGGATGCAGGACACTACCAGTCCCTTACGCGTAAAGGATGCATCAGAACGAGTTTAAAATGTAGATCTTTGAACCCCAGTTCAATAAATTCCTCTGACAGGTCTTAACACTGGACCTAGAAACTTACGCTGCTCTCTGTGTGAAGGTGACCAGCTGCTGAGCGCCAAGGTCTACTTTGACAATGTGAAATATGAAGATGCTCTGAAGATCCTTCAGTGTGCGGAGCCGTACAAGGTCAGCTTCCAGCTGAGGAGGACCATCCCTGAAGCAGAGGTCTGCATGCGACCTCGAGTTCCTAGTGTGGAGGTCAAAGGTCCCAAAACCAAGATAGCCAAAATGGTAATGAAATATATTCTACATTTCTGTGTGGCATGTTTTTAAATAGAGTAGGATTTAAATACTTTTCCATGGTTATGATGCAGATTTTCAATAAAATTGTAACTTAACTTCTTCCACTGCTCGTGTCCAATCATGTCACCTCAAATAAGATTTAAAGTTCAAAAACACTTTCTATTACATTGATAAACCTACATGAAGCACCTCGGGGAATAGTACAACACTCAAAGTTGTCATTTGTTTGTGTTTCAGAGTGTAAAGGGCAGCAAGACCTTCAAGGTCAAGAAGAAGCGAGGTGGTCGTTTTGGTCTGAAGAGGCTGAAGGAGAAGCGCAAGGAGGAGCTGGTGATAGAGGGAACGCCCCCCCGGCTGGAGATGAGCGACGTAGACGTGGAGTTTTCTCTCCCCAAATTCAAACAGAGGAAGAGCACGGAGGTCGAAGCAGAAGGAAGAGAAGCCGCTGTGGGGAAGGCAAAGAGGATCAGGTTGGCCTTGCTTGTGTCCACTCTGTGCTTACTTTTCACGTAGAAATATTCACAATTACCTGCTCAGAAACACGTGAGCAGCGTGTGAAGAGGTATGTCGAGAACATTATGATGATGAAGAATAGTATAATGCAATATTAATACTTGAAAAGCTTTTTTCTCTTTTATAAATAATTATTTAGAAGGCATTTTAGATTGCCTTATCTTTGAAATAATGTTTCCTTCATCTCACCTCCTTTCTTTACATGGTCCTCTCAGGTTTCCCCATATGAAAACAAAAGTGGACACAGGAGAACTCGAGGGACAGGTGAATATCTCTCCACCTGAGATAACTGGAGCTCCAGTGAAAACCAAAGAAAAAGGACACAAGTTTGGAATTATGTTTCCTAAGACCAAACACACAAGGTCAAGCTCAGCGTTGGAAACTGGATCTGTAGAACTGAACCCACCCGGTGTGAACACCCAGCTGCCATCAGTGAAGTTCAATTTGTCTGGTGATGAAAACAGAAAGACAGAGAAGGGAGGGGTTAAGATTAATGCGCCTGATGTGGAGTTTGCACTCCCTTCAGGAAAAGCTGAGGCATCTTTGCCCACTGTGAAAGGAAAAGCAGAAATCAAGGCTCCCAAAATTAACGTCAGAGGAGGAGCTGATGCAGAAGTAGCTGTGGGAAAGGGGGATGTAGACGTAGGCCAAGGAGCCACAAAGTTAAGAATGCCAAAGTTGAAACTGCCAAAGGTTAGACTCTCACGTCATTCGGATGAGATAGATGGTGACATGAAGGTAAAAACCAAAGGAATGGATCTGCCTCACGCTGATATAATGCCTCCAAAAGTCACAATTAAAGGCGGTGGGGAAATGAATCTCCCCGGGGCAAATATCACCAAACCAAAGAAGAAAATCGATCCCTCAGTAACAGACGCATCTATTCAAATGCCTTCTGTAGATTTTTCGGGACCAAAAGTGACGGGAAAGTCTGACGTGGAAGTATCACTCCCAGAGTTTGAAGGAGCTGGGAAGACCGCAATCAAAATGCCTTCAGTTGACATCTCTGTACCCGATGTGGATTTGGAATTGGACACCAGATGCAGAATTCCTGATGAGGTGGAGGGCACTTTCAAAGGGCCCAAAATCTCTTTGCCAAATATCCGATCATCCAAAGTGGACATTGTAGGTCCAGAAGTTGGAGGGAAATTCAATCTACCTTCCGTAGATGTCTCTCTCCCAAAGGGGAAACCAGAAGGTGGGGATGTGGATATGGATTACTATGTTGGTGGAGATGGGAAATTCAAATTGCCGGAGTTTGATGTATGTCTCCCAAAGATTAAGTCACCGGAAGGAGAAGTTAATATGAAAGGAGAAGGCTTCAAGTTACCCAAAGTAGATCTGACGCTTCCCAAAGGCAAAGCAGGAACACCTGATTTTGAAGGAGGAAAATTTCAGTTACCATCTCTTGACATTTCCCTCCCTAAAAGTAAAACTGGTGAGATAGAGGTCGACATTGAAGGCCCTGAAGTGAAAGGTGGTCAATTTGAAACGCCCACACTCAACATTTCTCTGCCCAAAGGCAAAATGCAAGGAGACATTGAAGTAAAAGGGAATGCTGGGAAAGGAGGAAACTTCAACATGCCTACCTTTGATATTTCTCTACCAAAGCTGAAACAACCAGAGGGACACATGAACATCGAGACACCCAAGCTTGAGAGTGGGGGTAAGATTCAGATGCCATCTATTGATATATCAATGCCCAAAGGAAAGATGGAGGGTGACATAGAAATTGATGGTCCATCTATGAAAGGAGGGAAGTTAAAAATGCCCTCACTCAACACCAAACTCCCTGAAATGGGGACATCTGGGGTTAAAGTTGATTTACCAGAGATTAAAGGAGGTCAGATTGAGGTGGAATCAGTCGACATGTCTCTACCAAAAGTTAAATCCAAGAGTGACGTTGACTTTGATGGACAAGGTAGCAAGTTTAAAATGCCTTCATATAATATAACTCTTCCAAAAATGAAGTTGCCTGAGGGAGAGGTTGTTTTGGAGGGACCTGAAATCAAAGGTGGGAACATCAAGATGCCTAATGTCGATATCTCTGTTCCACAAGGAAACGTCGAAGGAGATTTGAACATTGATGGTAGTAAATTAAAAGGAAGCAAATTCAACATGCCGTCAGTTGACATCTCTCTTCCTGTTATGAAATCACCAGCAGGAGATGCAAAGATTAAAGGTCCTGGAGCCATAGAAGGAAAGTTCCAGATGCCTTCCTTAGATGTGTCACAGCCAAATATCAAATCACTAGGGGGTAACATCAATGTTGAAGCTGAACTGCCTACAATTGATATCTCTCTTCCGAAAGCAGAGAATACAATTAATATTGAGGCACCAACAGGAAAAGGAGGCAAGTTTAAGATGCCTACATTTGATGCATCGCTACCAAAGATGAAGATGCCTGAGGGAAATATTGGTCTTGAGCGACCCTCAATTGATATCTCTCTTCCAAAGGGCAAAGTAGAGGGTGACCTAGAAACTAAAAGTAAAGGAGGGCATTTTCATATGCCATCAATTGATTTTTCTCTCCCTAAAATGAAATCAAAGCGAAGTGACATCAACATCGAGGGACCAGAAATCAAAGGTGGGAAAATTCAAACGCCAACTATTGACATCTCAACGCCTCAGGGAACATTAGAGGGTGATATCAGTTTCGAAGGTGAAGGAAAAGGAGGGAAATTCAACCTGCCAGCTGTAGACATCTCCCTTCCTGCAGTAAAATTCCCTGAAGGGGATGTGAATATTCAAGGGCCAAAAGTTAAAGGTTTGAAATTTGAAATGCCAAAAATTGACCTCTCACTTCCGAAAGGAAAAGCACACGGAGACATGGATATTGAGATTCACCCTGGAAAAGATGGGAATATTCAAATCCCCTCATGTGATATTGGACTTCCAAAAGGAAGGGTCAAAGGTCCTGAATTTAAAGGAGGAAAAATCCAAATGCCAGACATTGACCTGTCACTCCCCAAAGGAAAGGCTGATGCTGACCTCAGTATTGAGGGTCCTGAAGTAAAAGGAGGAAAATTCAACATGCCCAAATTTGATGTTTCCCTTCCAAAAATGAACCTGCCAGAGGGCAATGTGGAAATGCCAACAGTTGATATTTCACTCCCACAAGGAAAAGTAAAGAGAGATATTGACATTGAGGGACATGTGGGCAAAGGAGGCAAGTTTCATATGCCCTCGGTTGATATCTCTCTTCCTAAAATAAAAGCCAAGGGAGTTGATGTTGATGGGCCTGAACTTAAAGGTGGCGTTTCATTCCCTGAAGGAAAAGTTGAGTGTGACCTTGATATTGAGGGGCCTGAGTTGCAGGGGGTTAAATATAAAATGCCAAAAGGTGATGTTTCATTGCCAGAAGTGAGTCTCCCATCGGGGAATGTCAAACTAAAAGGCCCAGACATTAAGGGAGGGAAGATTGAAATGCCAAACATTGATATTTCACTCCCGAAAGCAGCAGGGAAAATTGAAATTGAAGGGCATGCTGGCAAAGGAGGCAAGTTCCACATGCCCTCTGTTGATATCTCTCTTCCTAAAATGAAAGCTAAGGGTCCAGACATGAATATTGATGGTCAGGGTGTTAAAGGTGGAAAACTAAACATGCCATCCCTTGATGTTTCTCTGCCCACAGTAAAATCTCCGGATGTTGATATCAGCCTTGAGGGTCCTGATTTCAAAGGAGGAAAAGTCAACATCCCAACTGTTGACATTTCACTTCCAAAAGTAAAACTTGAGGGAGAAATGCATGTTGATGGCCCTGAAGTGAAGGGAGAGAAATTCAAAATGCCGAAATATGATGTCACTCTACCAAAATTGAGTCTCCCAAATGTTGACGCCAATGTGGAAGGACCAGATATGAAAGGAAAAATTGATATGCCAACGATGGAATTGTCCCTTCCAAAAGGAAAAGCAGATGTGGATATTGACATTGATGGTCACAGTGCTAAAGGAGGCAAGTTTCACATGCCCTCTGTTGATATCTCACTTCCTAAAATCAAAGCAAAGGGAGTTGATGTTGGTATTCAAGGACCTGAAGTAAAAGGAGACATTTTACTCCCTAAAATGAAGTCTCTAAAAGTAGATATCAGCCCTGAAGTTCCTGATGTTGAAGGAGGAAAGTTTAATTTGCCACCTGTTGACATTTCACTACAAAAAGGAAAAGTTGAAGGTGACCTTAATGTTGAGTGTCCTGAGGTAAAGGGGGGCAAATTTCAAATGCCCAAATTCGATGTGTCTTTACCAAACGTGAGTCAACCAGAGGGCGATGTCAAAATAAAAGGCTGGGACATCAGAGGAGGGAAGATTGAGATGCCAGACATTGACATGTCACTCCACAAAGAAAAAACAGGAGTAGACATTGACATTGAAGGGCATGCTGGAAAAGGAGGCAAGTTCCATATGCCCTCTGTTGATATCTCACTTCCTAAAATAAAAGCAAAGGCACTTGATGTGAACATCGAAGGTCCTGAACTAAAGGGAGGAAAAATCAACATGCCAGACATTGATCTGTCACTCCCTAAAGGAAAGACTGACCTGATTATTGAAGGTCCTGAGGTAAAAGGAGGCAAATTTAAAATGCCCAAATTGGATGTTTCACTTCCAAAGATGAACTTGCCAGAAGGCAATGTCAAAGTGGAAAAACCAGAGATAAAGGGTGGAGATGTTGCGATGCCAACTGTTGAAATGTCTCTTCCAGTGGGAAAAGTCAAGGGAGATATCAATATTGAAGGACCATCTGGAAAGGGAAAGTTTGAAGTGCCAAAAGTTGACCTGTCTGGTAAAAAAGGTGGTGGGCTCCAAATGCCGAGTTTGGACATTAATCTCCCGAAACTCGATCTTGACCTCAGCCTTCCCTCTGGGCTGAAAGACAGAAGTCTTAAAGTGGACACCAGTAGTCCTGAAGCATCAGGAGATTTGAAGATTTCTGGTCTAAAAAAAGACATTAATCCAGCAACATTAAAGGTTAAAGGTGCAGAAATCAAGACAGGTGATATAGATGGTCCAGATGCATCGCTCAAACTTCCTTCTGTTAAACTACCGATAGTTGACATCTCAGCTCCAACAGTGGATCTAGACTTTGGCCTCAGCAAACCAAAAGTTGACGATGTGAAAGTGGAGCTTCTTAAAGCAGAGGGAGGCAGGCCTTCTTCCGGGGGCAGCTTTGATATACCTGATGTCTCCCTTAAAGTGCCCAGTTTCTCTCTTCCCAGGTTTGGTGGAAAGTCCAAGAGTGGTGATTTGGGAATATCTGGCCCCAAGGGAGATGTTTCCCTCAGCCCACCACATGTGGAAGGAGAGATTAGGGCACCATCAGTGGAGTTTGATGGGGATGGGAAAGTTAAAATGAAAAAGACAAAAATCAAAATGCCTTCATTTGGTGTATCCAAAAAGCATGCAGATGTATCTGTGTCTTGTCCTGATGTAGATGTCAAAGTAAAAAAGGGAGAAATTGACATTTCTAATCCGGACATCCGTGTTGAGAATCGAGACCAAAAATCTAAATACAAAGTTAAATTCCCCAAGTTTAAAATATCATCACCAAAAGGTCAACTACCGGAGGGAGACGTTGATGCTAAACTGGAGGCCGAAGCAGAAGGAAAGGGTGGCTTCCATGCACCGGATGTCTCCATTAAACTACCAAAGTTCTCCATGCCAGGATTTGGCTCGAAAGAAAAAGATTTAGGTAAGCCAAGTGGTCACCTTGAGTCTAAGACCAAGGTTAAGATGCCCTCTATTGAGCTGTCACTACCAGCAGCTAAAACACCAGAGACTGAGGTTCTTCTCCCAAAAGCAGAGGTTGATGTGTCAGAGGCTAGTATCAGAAGTTATGAGGGAAACCTCAAAATTCCCAAAATGCCAACAATTGACGTTTCCATTCCCAAAATAGACCTGGATGTGTCCTTGCCAAGAGTAAAGCATGAGGCAAAGGTTAATGAACCAGGAGGCAAATTCAAGATGCCAGACATCAAGATTCCTGAAATTGACTTGTCTCTTCCTCAAGGAAAATCGGGTAACATTGAAGGTCACATATCGCTACCAAAAGTAAAGTGTGATGGTAAAGATGTTGAAATGGAGGGAAGTACTGGGGGTAAATTTAAAATGCCACACCTCAGTATGCCCTCTGTTGATATATCACTTCCCAAAGGAAAGATTGAAGGTCCAGATATTGAAATGGAGGGAGGTACTGGAGGGAAATTCAAAATGCCACACATGAAGATGCCCAATATCGACATCTCTCTGCCCAAAGGAAAGATCGAAGGTCCAGATATTGAAATGGAGGGAAGTACTGGAGGGAAATTCAAAATGCCTCATATGAAAATGCCCAATATCGACCTCTCTCTGCCTAAAGGAAAGATCGAAGGTCCAGATGTTGAAATGGAGGGAGGTACTGGAGGGAAATTTAAAATGCCTCACATGGAAATGCCAAATATCGACATCTCTCTGCCCAAAGGAAAGATTGAAGGTCCAGAGATGGAGCTCAAAGGAGAAGGTGGAAAATTCAAGATGCCAACTCTCAAGATGCCTTCGGTTGATATATCACTTCCCAAAGGAAAGATTGAAGGTCCAGATGTTGAAATGGAGGGAGGTACTGGAGGGAAATTCAAAATGCCACACATGAAAATGCCCAATATCGACATCTCTCTGCCCAAAGGAAAGATCGAAGGTCCAGATATTGAAATGGAAGGAGGTACTGGAGGGAAATTCAAAATGCCTCATATGAAAATGCCAAATATCGACCTCTCTCTGCCCAAAGGAAAGATTGAAGGTCCAGAGATGGAGCTCAAAGGAGAAGGTGGAAAATTCAAAATGCCAACTCTCAACATGCCTTCGGTTGATATATCACTTCCCAAAGGAAAGATTGAAGGTCCAGATGTTGAAATGGAGGGAGGTACTGGAGGGAAATTCAAAATGCCTCACATGAAAATGCCCAATATCGACATCTCTCTGCCTAAAGGAAATATTGAAGGTCCAGATGTGGAAATGGAGGGAGGTACTGGAGGGAAATTTAAAATGCCACACCTCAGTATGCCCTCTGTTGATATATCACTTCCCAAAGGAAAGATTGAAGGTCCAGATGTTGAAATGGAGGGAGGTACTGGAGGGAAATTCAAAATGCCACACATGAAAATGCCCAATATCGACATTTCTCTGCCCAAAGGAAAGATCGAAGGTCCAGATATTGAAATGGAGGGAGGTACTGGAGGGAAATTCAAAATGCCACATATGAAAATGCCCAATATCGACATCTCTCTGCCTAAAGGAAAGATTGAAGGTCCAGATGTTGAAATGGAGGGAGGTACTGGAGGGAAATTCAAAATGCCTCATATGAAGATGCCCAATATCGACATCTCTCTGCCTAAAGGAAAGATCGAGGGTCCAGAGATGGAGCTCAAAGGAGAAGGTGGAAAATTCAAGATGCCAACTCTCAACATGCCTTCGGTTGATATATCACTTCCCAAAGGAAAGATTGAAGGTCCAGATGTTGAAATGGAGGGAGGTACTGGAGGGAAATTCAAAATGCCTCACATGAAAATGCCCAATATCGACATCTCTCTGCCTAAAGGAAAGATTGAAGGTCCAGATGTTGAAATGGAGGGAGGTACTGGAGGGAAATTCAAAATGCCTCACATGAAAATGCCCAATATCGACATCTCTCTGCCTAAAGGAAATATTGAAGGTCCAGATGTGGAAATGGAGGGAGGTACTGGAGGGAAATTTAAAATGCCACACCTCAGTATGCCCTCTGTTGATATATCACTTCCCAAAGGAAAGATTGAAGGTCCAGATGTTGAAATGGAGGGAGGTACTGGAGGGAAATTCAAAATGCCTCACATGAAAATGCCCAATATCGACATCTCTCTGCCTAAAGGAAAGATCGAAGGTCCAGATATTGAAATGGAGGGAGGTACTGGAGGGAAATTCAAAATGCCTCACATGAAAATGCCAAATATCGACATCTCTCTGCCCAAAGGAAAGATTGAAGGTCCAGATGTAGAAATGGAGGGAAGTACTGGAGGGAAATTCAAAATGCCTCACATGAAAATGCCCAATATCGACCTCTCTCTGCCTAAAGGAAAGATTGAAGGTCCAGATGTTGAAATGGAAGGAGGTACAGTAGGGAAATTTAAAATGCCACACCTCAGTATGCCCTCTGTTGATATATCACTTCCCAAAGGAAAGATTGAAGGTCCAGATGTTGAAATGGAGGGAGGTACTGGAGGGAAATTTAAAATGCCACACCTCAGTATGCCCTCTGTTGATATATCACTTCCCAAAGGAAAGATTGAAGGTGCAGATGTTGAAATGGAGGGAGGTACTGGAGGGAAATTCAAAATGCCTCACATGAAGATGCCCAATATCGACATCTCTCTGCCCAAAGGAAAGATTGAAGGTCCAGATGTGGAAATGGAAGGAGGTACAGGAGGGAAATTTAAAATGCCACACATGAAAATGCCAAATATCGACCTCTCTCTGTCCAAAGGCAAGATTGAAGGTCCAGAGATGGAGCTCAAAGGAGAAGGTGGAAAATTCAAGATGCCAACTCTCAACATGCCTTCGGTTGATATATCACTTCCCAAAGGAAAGATTGAAGGTCCAGATGTTGAAATGGAGGGAGGTACTGGAGGGAAATTCAAAATGCCACACATGAAGATGCCCAATATCGACATCTCTCTGCCCAAAGGAAAGATTGAAGGTCCAGATGTTGAAATGGAGGGAGGTACTGGAGGGAAATTCAAAATGCCTCACATGAAAATGCCCAATATCGACCTCTCTCTGCCTAAAGGAAAGATTGAAGGTCGAGATGTTGAAATGGAAGGAGGTACAGGAGGAAAATTTAAAATGCCACACCTCAGTATGCCCTCTGTTGATATATCACTTCCCAAAGGAAAGATTGAAGGTCCAGATGTTGAAATGGAGGGAGGTACTGGAGGGAAATTCAAAATGCCACAGATGAAGATGCCCAATATCGACCTCTCTCTGCCCAAAGGAAAGATTGAAGGTCCAGATGTTGAAATGGAGGGAAGTACTGGAGGGAAATTCAAAATGCCACATATGAAAATGCCCAATATCGACCTCTCGCTGCCTAAAGGAAAGATTGAAGGTCCAGATGTGGAAATGGAAGGAGGTACAGGAGGGAAATTCAAAATGCCTCACATGAAAATGCCCAATATCGACATCTCTCTGCCCAAAGGAAAGATTGAAGGTCCAGATGTGGAAATGGAGGGAGGTACTGGAGGGAAATTTAAAATGCCACACCTCAGTATGCCCTCTGTTGATATATCACTTCCCAAAGGAAAGATTGAAGGTCCAGATGTTGAAATGGAAGGAGGTACTGGAGGGAAATTCAAAGTGCCTCACATGAAAATGCCCAATATCGACATTTCTCTGCCCAAAGGAAAGATCGAAGGTCCAGATGTTGAAATGGAGGGAGGTACTGGAGGGAAATTCAAAATGCCACACATGAAGATGCCCAATATCGACATCTCTCTGCCCAAAGGAAAGATTGAAGGTCCAGATGTTGAAATGGAGGGAGGTACTGGAGGGAAATTTAAAATGCCTCACATGAAAATGCCAAATATCGACATCTCTCTGCCCAAAGGAAAGATTGAGGGTCCAGAGATGGAGCTCAAAGGAGAAGGTGGAAAATTCAAGATGCCAACTCTCAACATGCCTTCGGTTGATATATCACTTCCCAAAGGAAAGATTGAAGGTCCAGATGTTGAAATGGAGGGAGGTACTGGAGGGAAATTCAAAATGCCACACATGAAAATGCCAAATATCGACATTTCTCTGCCCAAAGGAAAGATCGAAGGTCCAGATGTTGAAATGGAGGGAGGTACTGGAGGGAAATTTAAAATGCCACACCTCAGTATGCCCTCTGTTGATATATCACTTCCCAAAGGAAAGATTGAAGGTCCAGATGTTGAAATGGAGGGAGGTACTGGAGGGAAATTCAAAATGCCACACATGAAAATGCCCAATATCGACCTCTCTCTGCCCAAAGGAAAGATTAAAGGTCCAGATGTTGAAATGGAGGGAGGTACTGGAGGGAAATTTAAAATGCCTCACATGAAAATGCCCAATATCGACCTCTCTCTGCCCAAAGGAAAGATTGAAGGTCCAGATGTTGAAATGGAGGGAAGTACTGGAGGGAAATTCAAAATGCCTCACCTCAGTATGCCCTCTGTTGATATATCACTTCCCAAAGGAAAGATTGAAGGTCCAGATGTTGAAATGGAGGGAGGTACTGGAGGGAAATTCAAAATGCCACACATGAAAATGCCAAATATCGACCTCTCTCTGCCCAAAGGAAAGATCGAAGGTCCAGAAATGGAGCTCAAAGGAGAAGGTGGAAAATTCAAGATGCCAACTCTCAACATGCCTTCGGTTGATATATCACTTCCCAAAGGAAAGATTGAAGGTCCAGATGTTGAAATGGAAGGAGGTACTGGAGGGAAATTCAAAATGCCTCACATGAAAATGCCCAATATCGACATCTCTCTGCCCAAAGGAAAGATTGAAGGTCCAGATGTAGAAATGGAGGGAAGTACTGGAGGGAAATTCAAAATGCCTCACATGAAAATGCCCAATATCGACCTCTCTCTGCCTAAAGGAAAGATTGAAGGTCCAGATGTTGAAATGGAAGGAGGTACAGTAGGGAAATTTAAAATGCCACACCTCAGTATGCCCTCTGTTGATATATCACTTCCCAAAGGAAAGATTGAAGGTCCAGATGTTGAAATGGAGGGAGGTACTGGAGGGAAATTTAAAATGCCACACCTCAGTATGCCCTCTGTTGATATATCACTTCCCAAAGGAAAGATTGAAGGTGCAGATGTTGAAATGGAGGGAGGTACTGGAGGGAAATTCAAAATGCCTCACATGAAGATGCCCAATATCGACATCTCTCTGCCCAAAGGAAAGATTGAAGGTCCAGATGTGGAAATGGAAGGAGGTACAGGAGGGAAATTTAAAATGCCACACATGAAAATGCCAAATATCGACCTCTCTCTGTCCAAAGGCAAGATTGAAGGTCCAGAGATGGAGCTCAAAGGAGAAGGTGGAAAATTCAAGATGCCAACTCTCAACATGCCTTCGGTTGATATATCACTTCCCAAAGGAAAGATTGAAGGTCCAGATGTTGAAATGGAGGGAGGTACTGGAGGGAAATTCAAAATGCCACACATGAAGATGCCCAATATCGACATCTCTCTGCCCAAAGGAAAGATTGAAGGTCCAGATGTTGAAATGGAGGGAGGTACTGGAGGGAAATTCAAAATGCCTCACATGAAAATGCCCAATATCGACCTCTCTCTGCCTAAAGGAAAGATTGAAGGTCGAGATGTTGAAATGGAAGGAGGTACAGGAGGAAAATTTAAAATGCCACACCTCAGTATGCCCTCTGTTGATATATCACTTCCCAAAGGAAAGATTGAAGGTCCAGATGTTGAAATGGAGGGAGGTACTGGAGGGAAATTCAAAATGCCACAGATGAAGATGCCCAATATCGACCTCTCTCTGCCCAAAGGAAAGATTGAAGGTCCAGATGTTGAAATGGAGGGAAGTACTGGAGGGAAATTCAAAATGCCACATATGAAAATGCCCAATATCGACCTCTCGCTGCCTAAAGGAAAGATTGAAGGTCCAGATGTGGAAATGGAAGGAGGTACAGGAGGGAAATTCAAAATGCCTCACATGAAAATGCCCAATATCGACATCTCTCTGCCCAAAGGAAAGATTGAAGGTCCAGATGTGGAAATGGAGGGAGGTACTGGAGGGAAATTTAAAATGCCACACCTCAGTATGCCCTCTGTTGATATATCACTTCCCAAAGGAAAGATTGAAGGTCCAGATGTTGAAATGGAAGGAGGTACTGGAGGGAAATTCAAAGTGCCTCACATGAAAATGCCCAATATCGACATTTCTCTGCCCAAAGGAAAGATCGAAGGTCCAGATGTTGAAATGGAGGGAGGTACTGGAGGGAAATTCAAAATGCCACACATGAAGATGCCCAATATCGACATCTCTCTGCCCAAAGGAAAGATTGAAGGTCCAGATGTTGAAATGGAGGGAGGTACTGGAGGGAAATTTAAAATGCCTCACATGAAAATGCCAAATATCGACATCTCTCTGCCCAAAGGAAAGATTGAGGGTCCAGAGATGGAGCTCAAAGGAGAAGGTGGAAAATTCAAGATGCCAACTCTCAACATGCCTTCGGTTGATATATCACTTCCCAAAGGAAAGATTGAAGGTCCAGATGTTGAAATGGAGGGAGGTACTGGAGGGAAATTCAAAATGCCACACATGAAAATGCCAAATATCGACATTTCTCTGCCCAAAGGAAAGATCGAAGGTCCAGATGTTGAAATGGAGGGAGGTACTGGAGGGAAATTTAAAATGCCACACCTCAGTATGCCCTCTGTTGATATATCACTTCCCAAAGGAAAGATTGAAGGTCCAGATGTTGAAATGGAGGGAGGTACTGGAGGGAAATTCAAAATGCCACACATGAAAATGCCCAATATCGACCTCTCTCTGCCCAAAGGAAAGATTAAAGGTCCAGATGTTGAAATGGAGGGAGGTACTGGAGGGAAATTTAAAATGCCTCACATGAAAATGCCCAATATCGACCTCTCTCTGCCCAAAGGAAAGATTGAAGGTCCAGATGTTGAAATGGAGGGAAGTACTGGAGGGAAATTCAAAATGCCTCACCTCAGTATGCCCTCTGTTGATATATCACTTCCCAAAGGAAAGATTGAAGGTCCAGATGTTGAAATGGAGGGAGGTACTGGAGGGAAATTCAAAATGCCACACATGAAAATGCCAAATATCGACCTCTCTCTGCCCAAAGGAAAGATCGAAGGTCCAGAAATGGAGCTCAAAGGAGAAGGTGGAAAATTCAAGATGCCAACTCTCAACATGCCTTCGGTTGATATATCACTTCCCAAAGGAAAGATTGAAGGTCCAGATGTTGAAATGGAAGGAGGTACTGGAGGGAAATTCAAAATGCCTCACATGAAAATGCCCAATATCGACATCTCTCTGCCCAAAGGAAAGATTGAAGGTCCAGATGTAGAAATGGAGGGAAGTACTGGAGGGAAATTCAAAATGCCTCACATGAAAATGCCCAATATCGACCTCTCTCTGCCTAAAGGAAAGATCGAAGGTCCAGATGTGGAAATGGAGGGAGGTACTGGAGGGAAATTTAAAATGCCACACCTCAACATGCCTTCGGTTGATATATCCCTTCCGAAAGGAAAGATTGAAGGTCCAGATGTTGAAATAGAGGGAGGTACTGGAGGAAAATTTAAAATGCCACACCTCAGTATGCCCTCTGTTGATCTATCACTTCCCAAAGGAAAGATTGAAGGTCCAGATGTTGAAATGGAGGGAGGTACTGGAGGAAAATTCAAAATGCCTCATATGAAAATGCCCAATATTGACATCTCTCTGCCCAAAGGAAAGATTGAAGGTCCAGAAATGGAGCTCAAAGGAGAAGGTGGAAAATTCAAAATGCCAACTCTCAACATGCCTTCGGTTGATATATCCCTTCCCAAAGGAAAGATTGAAGGTCCAGATGTTGAAATGGAGGGAGGTACTGGAGGGAAATTTAAAATGCCTCACATGAAAATGCCAAACACTGACATCTCTCTTCACAAAGGAAAGATTGAGGGTCCCGAGATGGAGCTCAAAGGAGAAGGCGGAAAATTCAATTTGCCTGATTTCAGCATGCCCTCTGTTGGTATTTCATTTCCCAAAGGAAAGTTCAAAAGTCCATATGTTGAAATAGAAGGAGATGCAGGAGGAAAAATTGATGATCCAGATTTTGACATAGAGGGAGGTACTGGGGGAAAGTTAAAAATGCCTCATTGGAAAATGCCAGATTTTGACATCTCTCTGCCTCGAGGAAAACTTGAGGCACCAAATCTAGAAATAGAGGGAGGTGGAGAAGCAAACTTAAAAATGCGAGATGATGACATATCTTTGCCTAAAGGAAAATGTGGTAAAATTGAAGGAGCAAAGCTTGAAATTGAGGGCGACACATCTCGAATGCCACACATGAAAATGCCTTCAGTAGACATTTCAGTGTCAAAAGGAAGCCCTGTAGGTCCCAAAGTTGATGGGGGAGGAAAGTTCAAGATGCCAAAAGTGGACATATGTCTTCCTAAAGGAAAACATTTAATCAAAGGTCCAGAGGTTGAAATTAAGGCAGATGGCGGACAGTTTAAGATGCCGAATGTCAACATATCTATCCCTGAAGGAAAAGCAAATGTTAATGTATCGGAAGAGAAAATGGAGGCAGAGGGAGGAACAATCAAACTGCCACACATCAAGATGCCAAAAGTTGGTATCTCACTACCTAAAGGTAAAAATAAAGATATACCTGCTGGAGAAATGGAAGTCTCAGGAGGTATGTTCAAAGGTCCACATGTTAAACTCCCAAAGGAAAGTATATCACTGCACACGAGTAAATCAGGTGAAGCCGAGATCAATCTACCAACCATTGAGGCAGGAGGGAAAATGCCTTTTCCACAAGTCACATCACCAGATCTGGACATTGATGTGACACAAAGTAAAGTAAAACAAGACACAGAGGCATATGTGGAAGATGCTCTGCATGTTGAGGGAGAGCACAAAGGTCTGAAACTCAAGATGCCAACACTCGATATCAAAGGTCCAAAAGGAGACCTGGAGCTTGATATAGGACTCCATAAAGGAGAGGGCAAGAAGGACAGGAAAAAGGTTGAACTACCTGATTTGGATCTCAACACAGCAGAAATCAGCAGTAAAGTAAAGGGTACAAAAGTCAAAGGAACAAAATTCAGGATTGGAATGCCAAAAAAGAAAACTGGCAGAGATGTAACAGCAGAAGCGAAGATCTGCAAAAACTGTGGCGATGAGGAGTTAGGTGGTGCGGTCAAACACAAATGCAAGAGTAAAGAAAGATTTGAGTATGAAGTTGAAGTTGAAACCCACAATGGACATAAAGAGAACAAAGATCGCATTAATATACCAGTGCCAGAGGTTACATTACCAAGTGTTAGTCTGAAAACCAAACAAGGTTCAACTGACGTCGGAACAGGAGAGTGTGGCTCCTTGTCATCCAAAGCAGAAATCAAAGTTCCCAGGATTCCTGACATAGAGTTTGATATTGGTACATCACAAGACGAAGATGAGGACAGAACAGAAAAGGGCAAGAAAATCAAAATCCCTAAATTTGGTGTTCCATTACCCTCCATCTCCTCTCCTGAGGGAAGAATGAATATATATGGGCAAGAAACCCAGTATGAGGGCCCTAAAATGCCCAAAGTAAAGAAAGCTGTTTTTGTCTTAGTAAATCCTTCACAAGCAGACGGGTCCGCTGCATGTACAGGCCTCCGAGAAGGGGAGATAACATCTGAGGCTGAAAAAGGAGACGTCAACGTGAAGATGCCCAAAGTTAAACCAAGTTTTGACAAGTCCAAAGATAAATCAGTGGCCGTATCATTTTCTCCTGGCAAATCGGGGTTGTTTGATGTCAGTCTAAAGGGCGAAGGTTCAAGTTCAAGTCTCAGCGGTGAAAAAGATGCAAGTCCTCACACGGGGTCTAAGGGCAATAAAGGGGCATTCAGTGGCAAAATGGAACTTCCAAAGGTGGAGTTAACCTCTCCATATGGTAAGATGGCTGCAAAGGGGGATCCGGAAATGAGTATGAAACTGGAAAAGGAGTTGTCACCGGGAGAAGTGGAAGACAATCAAGGGCTTAAAGGAATATCAGGCAAAATGGCCTTTGCTGGTTTTAGTGAGAAGCTCTCGAAGGATGTGGTGACATCTCATGCCAGAACAGATATGCTGGACAGGGACAGCTCAGAGTCCCCGGCTAGTTCTACCATGGAGTTCAGCTCAGAAAAGGTCAATTCTTGGAGCGAGGTTGAGAGCCAAAGCAGGGAGTCTGAAGAAAGAGAGTCTTCTCCCTGGTTCAAGGTCCCGAAGTTCAGCCTGAAGCCACACTCCACAGGTAAGAATCGGGAAACTTCAAACTGACATGACAAGAGAGTGAATAATTGCAGATCTCTTCCCGAATGAATCATAATCATTAGAATAAGCTTTGCATATGTGTTTCATACTTGATACTTGCATCCTTATTTCACTATATTATCATAGAAGTTAATACAATAGGCACTCCATTATGCATCGTACACATGGTGTCCTATTGCCTGTGATTTGTTTTACTTGTGTTAATTCTATAAAGTAGTAATATATCTTCTCCTGTTTTGTCTCTGCTTCATAAGACTAAGTTTCTTATTCCTCTGGATTTCTTCACCTATCCCCCTCTCATCTCCTTGCTTCCTTTCTTCTACTTTCCTCTGCTTGTTTCCCTTTCCTCCGCCTCAAGGCTTCCTCCAAATAACCCCAGAGGGGTCTCCTCGGGCCCAGCGAAGGGGGGAGGTGGCGGGCGAGGCCGACGTCTTGGGGTCTTTCTGCCTCCACGCCTCAGGGCTCCACTTATCCACCCAGGAAATGTCCGAGGAGCAGCAGGTCTCCTCCGCCGAGGAGGGAACTCTTACCATGGTCACCAAGACCACCAGGATCACCCAGCACACGATTACCACGGAGTCGCGAGCCGGCGAATCTTCTGCGACCACGACAACGCACCGGGTGTCGGACTTCAAGCGCTGAGGATGCTGTAATGATATCTTTAATGTATTGTGATTTTGTTTTTCTTTGGTAAGGTTGCAGTGTTCTTGTATGCTAAGCCTGCAACGTGGCAAACCTTGATTTAGTAAAAGTCTTTATTTTAATATTTTATGAGGTGAGGTATGAATGTGATGAAAATATGCGATTTCATCAATCAGCAATATTGTCCTTATTAAAGCAACAGAGTAATATATGCTTCCTTTTTGCATTTTAAATGTGATATTTTTTTGTTTCTGTTCTTTGAGTTTAGTCCTAATTATTTATCAGACTTTGTTTGGTTTGAAAGTTTTCACTCTGAATGTAAACATGTCACATGACTTTATTATTTATTGTTGTTTGTGTGATCAAAATTCGC
This sequence comes from Clinocottus analis, assembly GCF_023055335.1. Taxonomy (NCBI): domain Eukaryota; kingdom Metazoa; phylum Chordata; class Actinopteri; order Perciformes; family Cottidae; genus Clinocottus; species Clinocottus analis. The sequence continues at coordinate 24,078,666 of NW_027175931.1, forward strand.
TGGAATGAGTCTTTCACTCACATCAGCATCATGGATTTGACCATGATTATTTCAAAATAACACATTTTGAACCACTACAGTACACGCCAGAGGAATATTAATGTAAATACAACTATGTCACTGCTTTTTGGAAGCAGCATCCCTTTGATCAGAAATATAACTATTTTCATATTCACCAATCAGGAGTATACTTTTTTTTCTGATCCTGTTTTGTTTGTTTTGGAGGAAAAGTGTGAGCTTTTTGAGATTATAGGTTATTCTCCTTTGTTGCCATAGTTTTATATTTAAGCATTTAGCTGGTGCTGTTACCCAGAGATAGTCACAGAGTGGGCAGGACACTGCACTCTTTTTCTGCTGTGGGGATCAAACCTGTGACCTTGTGGTAACCGGTTGCTCTTGATCATTTACTGTAGGCCACCCTGCTGCTAGTCTATCTTTTATATCTATGTTTTTACTGTACACTGCCAGTAATAGAAGCCACTATATATTTCATGGTAGAGGCTTTTAGCTCCAAGATACACCTCCTGACTGATGCTGATTTGATTTTTTTTTAACTCTGTGAACTGTTTTGAGTTTCAAAACATCGACAACGGGCTGGGAGGGAATTTGGGGAAGTTCTGTGTTTCAACACAATTAGTGAGAGTTTTAAAAAATGTAAACTTTTCTCTCTTAACACTTAAGAAAACTTAAATAAAAACTCTTAAAGTATGCTACTGTCAGGCGGCTACAATGACAGACTGGCTGAGGAAGGGAGTTCCTTGATGTCGTACCTGAGCTTTCCCCAGAAGACAAGGTGATCAAGAACAAAACGATGATTAAAATGTCTTTAATAATCTGACATTTTTCTATTTATTTATAAATATATTAAAGAATATATTACAAAATAGCGCTAAATGTTAAAATGTCAGATTAATAAAAGCATTTTCACTATGGTCCTCTACCCATTATTTTCATCTCTACTTTTTAAAGTATAAATTGTTTTAAATTGGAGAGGATGGGGAGCCTTGTGATGCTTTTAGATCTTTATTTTATTGTCTCTACATTGAGAAATGTAAGTTTCATTCGCAAATGCAGTAAGTATTTCAGAGAAAAATACAGCTATTGATAAGTTTCTGGCAATAAATGACGTATTGCTTTTTAAAAAATACAGCTTGTATGATTATTCAAAATAAGGATCTACTTTTCAAGTGGATGTGAAGCATTTCAGAATGAACACTAAACTTTGAATACTTTATTGGTTGGTGGAATGACATGGTGTGATAAATTGCATGAATCCTGACAAATTGCCTCCCAAACTTTTTGTCATTAACAGCTTTTAACACCACGCCTGTATTTCTGGTGAGAAACAGATAATAGATTTAAAAAGCCAGGACGAGGGTAGTGACATGTCAAGGTAACACGCACTGAGTAGTATCTGTGTAGTAAGATTTTTACCTTTCTGGTTTAATCAAGTCTTCGCATTTCTTTTAGATTATTAGGGTTTTAGTGCCAAGTGTTTTTGTCAAAGCTGCATTGGAGATGTTACATAAATAAAATGATATTCACACAAAAATGCTTTAAATAATTGTTTCCTGATGTCTTGAGATGCTGAATTATTAGTTAGTTATAAAAGAAACTGTATGCTTACTATTTCATAATTTTGACTTTAAATTTAGGATGTAGCAAACATTACCATATTTAAAATAATATTGTGTTTTTTTTATTTATAATGCCTCATGTTTTTCTTTGTATGGTAAAAATTAGCTTAAAAACCTCTTTCTATGCGATTCATCCAAACATCTTCTTTGAGCAATGTGTGGTAAACAACATCCTCATGGCACATGGCTGAATTAGAGTCACACTAATGTACAGAAGAAAAACACGCACCATCTCCAGACACAAACGTCTTGCCCTTTTGCAATGAGGCCCCTCATCAAATCAAATCAGGATTATATTGGCTTAACTACTACAACATGTCACATGTTTTGAAAATTTCATTTTAACGAAGTCAGTGGGTGTTTGTAAAATGTGTTGATGTTGGTTCCCCCTAGTGGTGGAATAGAACATGTAAAAGCTACAGACAGCTCTGCACTCCCCTCAATGATGACCTGTGAAACCTGTATTCTCATTCCCACCTGTGAACATCATGTAGAAAATACTGCATGGACATTTACTGTTCTGTTGGATAAGGACAGGCCCAGCAAAACTATTTTGAGGAACGTGTTACTCTCACCTTTAAATGTAATCCGTCACCAAGTAAAAAATGAGTGTAGATCAATTTTCTGCAGCGGATTATGAAACAAAAACCCACGTACAAGTCTTCTTGAAAAAAATCATCGGAGAGGAGGGACTTTGCGACAGAACGCGATAAACTATGCAAACTGGAGCATGACGTCTTCCCATCGTGTGTGTGTGTGTGTGTGTGTGTGTGTGTGTGTGTGTGTGTGTGTGTGTGTGTGTGTGTGTGTGTGTGTGTGTGTGTGTGTTTGTCTGTGGATGTGTGTTTTTCAATCTACTTACCTACTGCTGTGATGATGCTGTGCTACGTAGGATACAATGGTGAGTGTGTGTGAGGGCATGTATGAGGAGCAAACAGTGCCACATAGTCTATAGGAGGGGCGCAAGCGACTGCAGCATCACTGGATACGTGTTTGTACCGTTTTAATGATCTCACTATGGATGGAGCAGACTTCAAGGAGCATAAGATGAGTAAAGTTTTCTTAGGCATAACAACTCGGACTCTGTTCAAACAGCTGCAGTGTCTTCTTTGTTCTGTTCAGTAGGCACGTCTCATCAGTAGCCCCTCCTCCATCCTGTGGCCCCTCCTCCATCCAGTGGCCCCTCCTCCAGCCAGTGGCCCCTCCTCCATCCAGTGGCCCCTCCTCCATCCAGTGGCCCCTCCTCCAGCCAGTGGCCCCTCCTCCATCCAGTGGCCCTTACTCTAGCATTTGTTTTGCTGAAGAATAATTACTGTGCGATATTTGCAATTTCAACATAGATAGAAAAGGATTTGGTTGGCTGCACAATTAAAGAGTTTGAACCAATTTTTCATGTAGAAACTAAAGTTATTTTCTAACTGCTGTAGGCCAAATTTACTCTTGTCCTTGCTATTTTTGCAATAAATTATGGAAAACAACACCAATGTATATAGTACATTTTTAATATTAGTTCACCTTGAGCAAGTTGAGGAAATACATATCTAGTTGCTGGCTTCCTCTGTGTTACAGAAGAGTATTGGGGCATCAAGGAAGACAATGAGAAGAGGCAGATTTATTTTCATTTTCAGAATAAAGTTAAAATGTGCAGTGCCATAAATCATAAGAGGAAAACACATTTGAGATGGTAAAATGAACTTTTGAGAATAAACTACTAATATTAGCGCATGAGCTGAGATTTCAACTCTATTCTCCACATTTTGAAAATCTTCTGATAATTCCGTTATCCTTGGCCCGAATAATGATGCGCACTGTTTGGAATAGAAAACTGTTGTTTGGAAACCGGTTTCAAAAATATTTGTATCATGTGAAAAACATTATCTTTTCAGCCAGATGTCAAACACTGCCAAATATAGTCAGATTGAATATTTTCTGACACAAACGTAAATAACTACTCAAGAAATCTGGGGCTATGCCGAATATAGATTAATTTCCAAAGCATCTATCCAAATTGTGTCTCTTAATTCATTTTTATATAAAACATAAACTCCCGCAAGGCATCAACAACCCCGCATACACTTCCGCTCTGCTCACGTCAGCCGGGCGCGGCACGGATCTCCTCTCATACAGATGAGTGGGCTGCAAGTCAAATTAGCTCTCCGTCATCCTGCAAGCTGAGCGCACCGGAGGCTACTGCGGTAAGATGCGGCGACGCACTATGCCCAGCCGCGGAGGATGAGATGATGCTCAATGGCCGAACGCGTTGTGGGGGGGCCAGAGACCGAAATAGGATTTCACTGTGCCGCCCGGCTCTATTTCTTGACGTTGGGACAGAAGCGGATGCATGTTTGACTCATTTGTAGCGCTGAAGCGCCAGTGGTGCAGGCCGACTGGATGAATGTGGCGGCGCTGATCCCGCTAAAGGATGCTCCACAGCCCGAGGAGGGGTTGACGAGGACCCGCCTGTAAACACCAGGGAAGCAGGGAGACGTTCAGCAACGGACACTTTGTTCAAACGCCTGCACAGGAAGCACGGAGGCATCGAGGGAGGCGAGAGACGAGGAAACCTTTCCACGGGCATCTCTGTCTTTCAGGACACGCTGGCTGGAGATACGGGTTTTCCAGGTAGGTGTGTGTGGTTCTTTGACGTGGTTCATCTTTGACGTGGAGCACAGCCTGCCGATGCTATTGTGATGCGCGTGGTCCAAACCTATTTATATAGAAGACGTCATTGAAACTGTTATGGCACGAGCAGTGGATTCATGGACGCCTATGTTAAATGTTTAGTCTATGTGGTGGTTCTGTTTGGCTGATGCAACAACTGATCTAATTGGCACCACGATGGACATGACGTGAATAATTTAATATTACGAGTTGGGCTTGTTCGTGTGATTGTGTGAGTAATTTGTGGAGGCGCCACCTGGATTCAGATGTATGACCTTTGACAGACTCACACCCCCACGGACATGATGACTGAATCACAATCACAATTAATTATTAGAAATTAAACGTTTTTTCATTCATGTGTTTATTCACATATATTTTATATTGATTATTTATTACATCTGCTTTAAAGCTGCCGTCATTTTTCTTCTTATTAATCAGAGAAGTAAAGAACGCATCACATTGTTTTAACTATGTTCCTTTAAAGTCCTTCTTTTGTCCCACTTCCCTGCAGGTTGTTTTAAGACAGCTGAGGCCGGCTGACAGGAAGCGCAGTGAAGCTCTGAAGACTGTTTTCTCTGAGCATCAATCTGGGAGAAAACAAACTTCTCCTCATCCTCTCTGTCATCCGCGCTGACAGCTGGACGTCTAACTTGAGCGTTTTTTTTTTTTAAGGAGCATTAAAGGGAAAACAGAGGCACGACTTCGTCTCGCTGCGGGAAAAAACAACATGTTTTCCTTTTTTACTGTTCCAAAACTCAGATGTCCCAATGAGCTCTTAAGCTATTTGTAAAAAAGTTATCTCTCTCTCTTGCGGTGTCAAGTAAATGAATCAGTAAGAAATTCTCAAGAGTATTTTAGCTACTTCATAATGCTTAGTGTATTTTTTCAAAATGATGATATTTTTACCTTTGCGCTGTCACACTCTGAATCAAGAATAGACTCTTGATAGTGCCGCCACTCTCCTTCACAAATGACAAGTCAACTTAACCCGAAAGGCTGATTTTCAATAAAGTTTAAGTGAGGACTTACCAATAAAACATAGATGAGGCCAACAACGAGCAGCATGCTCCAGCAGAATAACAACAACAACTACCCCTGCCTGAATGTGTCGGGCTCCACCAGGGAGATGCTCCAGAAGTGCTCCAGAGCCTCTCTGCCCTTCCCCAGCCGAATGGAGCTGGGCCTGGGAGACCTGCCGCTGATCCGGGGCCTCCGAGCCTGGGCCCTGTGCTCCAAGAACCGGCGGAAGGCTGGTGGTCTGCTGGGTGGAGGCCAAGCCCCCACAGCTCCACCTGCAGGCCGTGGGGGTTCGACTTCCTGCCCCAGGCCTGCAGACGTGTACCTGAGCGGGGAGTGGGGGCGTATGGGCTATGGCCTTCCCATGGGGCTGGATGCCAGGCAGGTCGGGATCGGATCTTTGGTAACAGTCGCCACTCTGAAGACGTCAGAGGGCAGCGGGAAGACACAGACCCAATGCCTCTTCCTCCGGACTGAGAAAGGGAGCTGTTTGTACTCCACGGCTAAGCCCAGTTCTGGTGTGACTACCGGTGCCGCCTCCAGCGTGGTTGGAGGATGGCTGAGAGGGAAGACAGGAGGAGGCAGAGAAATCCCAGCCGGAAGGAGAGACAATGGGCCAACTCCGCCGGCACAAACTGGAGTAAACCGGGTTAGGGTTCGATCCGGCCGGAGATGGAGGAAGTCTGGTAATGCAGCAGCCCGCGAGAAAGCCGACGCGAACAGAGCGGGGCAGGAGAGTAGCAGGGAGGATCCTGCTGGAGAAATCACTCCCGAAGAAAAGCAGGAAGAGAGAGACAAAGGGGGCCTGGCCAGTAAAAAGTCTCCCGGACGGGAGAAAGAGGAAGCATGCAGAAGTCCTCGATGCTGCCACAGTGCTGCTCCCAAAACATGTACTCGGTGTGGAAAGAGAGCACAGAGGAGGGGAAGCCAGGATGAACGCGACGGAGATGAAAGTCCAAGAAGAGGTGCCTCAAGCAGGCTGAACGGCGAGGCCAAAGGAATGAGGAAGGAGAGACTAAGGAATGAGGAGGAAGAGGAGCAGGGGGGTCTCTGCGGGTCAGTGTCTTCTAACTCGTTTTTGGCTGTACCAATCCCTGACCCGGAAGCTAAACACTTTCACCCAGAATCCCACAGCGGCTGTGATGTTGAAGAGATCAGCGAAGTCGAGAGCAGCGAGGAGCCGAGGACACGAGCCTCTCAAGGCGAAGATGGTTATTCAGAGAGAGAGGAGAATACAAACTCTGAGGTTATAAAATTGCCTTCCAGAAATAACCATTTGATTCATAGCCACTCTGGGCAGGTGACTGATGACTTTATATTATTTCCCTATCATGTGGAGGCAGATCCAAAAACTGTGAAAGAGATGGAGAGCGTTGATCTTGAAGATGAGGAAGGGAGCATCAATCAGACTCCTGTTGAATTCCCGGTTGTATCTGTCAAGCATGAGGACATCTCTGTCTCCGCCTGTCCTGCCTCCATCAGCACTGCAGTCGCCCCTGAGCCCTCCCCTCCTGTAGGGGGCAGCACCTGCAATGCAGACCCTCTGATTTGTGGTGTTCAGAGAGAGCAAGAAAACAACAGAGGAGATGATCTTAAGGGCTGTGAACAAGGGGTGGCAGACCCAGACATCGCGGGTAAAGAAGAAGTGTCTGTCAGCAGATTTAAGAAACAAGAAACAAACCAGGTGGCTGAGGAGAACAACACTGTGAACGAGGACACAAGCGGAAAGTCTTTCCTTCAAAATGTGGTTAGCCACAGTGAGCCAGAGGAGAGAGAAGCTTCATCTTTGCCTCTCAGACACAGAGATCCTTCCACATCTAAGACAGACGTAAGGATCATGACAGCAAACGTTTGCAACTGTATGACAACTGAGCTCAACGGAGCAGAGCCGGCGTGGGAAAATAGAGAAGAGGAGTCACAAAAAGAGAACGTCGGAGAGAGAGAAAATCCTGAGGAAAGAGATGAAGCCGGGGCGATTTGGAAGAGGGAGGGCACTTGCGACAAACTGAACGACGGTGATGGTCAAGGCGATGACGACATAAATGACATTAATGACATTAATGACAGCACCATAGGCAAGGATGATGATGATGACGACGACGAAACAAGAAACTGTGCACAAAAAGACAACTCAGTGGAGTTTGTAGATGAATGCAGGGGAAGGAAGGAAGAGGTCGGAGACACCGGTGGACAAACAAGCACCACCCATGTTGAAGCAGATGGAGAGGCCAGTGCCAACGTCACTAATGTTGACTGTGTTGATCCCTCCACCACTCTTGCCCCCACCCTGGCTAATCCTGCCCCCCCCTCGCCGCCCCTGGGATCCATAGCAACCAGCCTGCCGGGTCTGGAGGCGGTGGAGGAAGAGGAGGAGGAAGAGGAGGAGGAGGAGGAGGAGGAGGAAGGGTTCAGAGTGCCGGCAAGAGACGGAAGAGGAGGCCAGGAAGGGAACGGGAGGTTTGGGAGACATCTGGAGGAGCAGAGCAAGGTGGAGAGGAGCTCCACCGTGGCCACTGAGGAGGGGAGCAACGAGGAGGAGGTGAAGGAGGAAGATGAGTTTGGAGTATTCATGCAGGCGGAGGGAGAGTCGGCCTGGAGCGAGGGACACACCATGTCTGCCTCAGTGCCTTGTGGGAGCAGAGAAAGTGTTGGTGAGTCTCACAATTGTTAGTTTGTCTCTTTCTATGTCTTCTGGCCGGCCTTCGCCTCTCTCCCTTTCCCTTTTAGTTCATCTCTCGCCCCTCTGGGAGCTTTAGTAAGTTCGCCTTTCTGTTTGACAAAGACATGGGACAGAGGATCTTTTGGTTGAAGGCAACAACGCTGACATTTAAAGGCTTCAGAGGTAAAGCAGAGTCTTTTAAAGATGTCAGAAAAATACAGATTTAGAGACAGCACTTTCAAACTCGCTCAGAGTATCAGTGCATTTTTAATCTTTTGTGCCATTTCAGGAATGCACACACACACACACACACACACACACACACACACACACACACACACACACACGTACTCACTCTGTGTTTTAAAGGGCCATACTAAATCACATGGACTCTATACGTCACAGTTAATTCTGTTGTGTAACCACGCTGTGTGTTAGAAATGTAAATGTATTTTCCTCTTGTTACAGTATGAATTAGCAGCCACAGTATCAGTATGAGGTAATCAAGGAGACTTTCTAATTTGATCCACACTTAAACTGCTTTGCTTGCAGTAATGATGCAACACTGACAAAAACAGTCCTGCAGACTTGGAGATGTTTTGGTTTCACATGTAAATTTCCCATTAATTTGTCCCATTAACCATGTTATGTGACTCACAGTGGGAGCACGTACCTCTCCTGCTTAATTAAATCAAAAAAAGACATGTGTTTGTTAGAGATGAGATAAGAAGTTAACTAAAACTCCCATGGTGCATTTCAGCTCGCTAATAAATCAAAGTTATCAAAGCTAAAGATTAGGGTGTCGCAAAAACTGAAACACAGTCCACAAACTCAAGGAGGAAGAGTTCCTGAAGCTCTGATAAACACATTTGCCTGGCGTCTTCTTCATGGCAGCCGTGGCTTATGGGTAATGGTGTGTTTCGACCCGTCCGTCCTAAATAAAGCCAATAAGATAAAACTATATGATCATTACATTTACCTGAAGGGCCACATGTTTCTCTGTGAATGAAAAATACAGATATTTTAAAAAGAAAATCTCGAAATTGATGTTGTGAAAAAGCTACAACTCACAAACACACTGGTGACGTCATTTTAAACCAAAACTACTCAATAATAAATGTACGAATAAATAGAATCATCATCGGACAAATTGAATTTTCTCTTATATAGTCAACACACATTCAGCTGCGTGTTTGTGTGACATGTTTGACTCTTTGTGTCTTTTTGTTTTTCTGTGTTAATCAGTCCTTATGTTCCCTCATTATGCTCCTTCAGATTATGAACTAAGCCCAGTTTTCACTGCAGGGCCAAACGAGGCTAATCTGGGGGTTTACTCATTGTTTATTTCCATTCATCCACCTAAAACATACTTTCTGTCATTATTTTTAACATATGGCTGAAGAATTATCAGCAGAAAATACTGTCGACTAACAGAAAACCCTCGAAGGTTAATTAAAGGACCATTCAGATGTTTTTTTAATCCCTTCTCCCTTACTTTTGAAGGGTCGCTTCACCTAAAAAATAACAACAGGTTTTTTTCTCTCAGGTTTGGCGATAATCCCTGCTCCCCATTCATAAAGTTTGGTTGATCATTTTAAAAAGCATCAACATATTCAATTATATTTATACCAATTGACCCATTGCTAAGCACTTGCGCACTTCGAGCACTGACTTTCAGTGCTCAGTGCGCCACACTGACAAAACCAGCAGAATTCAGTGCACTGAAAGTACCCGGATGGCGCACTGCAAACGGTCAAAAAACGTAGTGTAAAGCGATGGACACGACTCGCGCTGAACGGGCGCCATCTTGGCTACGTAGCGGAAAAAGAGGAGCCATTTCGCCAGCTTTTTATTAATTTATTCATATACTCCTGCCGCGATTGTGGAGGTGTCACAGTTTCCACATAGGTTGGAGAAAGGGGAACACAAGGGACGAAACTAGGGTAAGAAGTGCGTTCATTTTGTCAGTTTTAGTTTCGCGGGTATCGCGAGCAGATTTGCGGACGTCACTTCCGGCTTAATTTTCGCGGGTGCCGCGAACAGATTTGCGTCCGTCACTTCCGCCAATTGGTTAACGTAAGTGTTCCATTTGCTACAGCGCTTATCAGCAACACTACATATGTAGGTGCACTGTGTTATAGTGCACTGTATTGCAGTGTACTTCGTAAAGTGTTCGGTAGTGGACACGGCCTAAACATTGTGTTATAGTGATACTACAGGAAGCGCAGTTAGTGGTAGTGTGGGCTCCAATGGTAGCTCTGGCTTTTCAAAGGGTCAATTGTCAGACTTTTAAAGCATTCTCACATCATTGTAAAAATCAGTATTGTGGCACGGCAGTTTAAGTGCTCGTTGATACATTAACAGTAATTTAACACCATTGTTGCTGAGGGCAGACTTGAAATCTCATTCCCAACTCTTTGAATACGACCCTTGGTCAGTATCCCTCGGAGGCGTCCTTTAGCGTTAGCATCAGACGCACCTGACTTTCAACTGATCCACTCATGCAAACGCATCTTCCTCATGAGAGCAACTGGCGAAGCATAAAGAGCATAAAGGTCCACTTTGGGAGAAGGTCAGGATGGGTTGTTGGGTCAGACGGGTTGGGCCATGAGTTCCCCTGTTTGTGTCCGATGTGATACCAAATCTATGTATTTTGTTTACTTTACCTTGGAGTACTTATTTGAATCCAAACCACAATCTGTTCCTGAGCCTCCTAATGCTTTTGTTGCTAAACTTAACCAATGAAACTAAACCTACATTAAAAGTCTTTGAAAAGTGTCCGTATGCATGTGACACGCAAAAGATTATCCCTGATACGTTAAAAACTGATGCTGGATGCATGCCTAGAGCGCCATGATTTGGTGCGTAGTGCCGCTGATCAAGTTGCAGTATTTGAACATGTTCAACCATGCAGAACCACAGGTACACCCCATGGGTAAGGTACTGAGCCTTCATCAGGTTATGAACAGTATTTAATTGCATGAAATGTAAAATGAGTTAACCAATACTCATGTCACTCTTGTCATAAACATGGAGAGTTGTTTCTTGCCCTGGAAAGCACCATTTGGCGCTCCAGTCTGTCCTGACCTGGATTCCTAAGAAATCTCTCGTTCTCGCTCCATGACATTAATCATTCAGAGTTGGGTTCAGGGAGGGAGGAGGCAGAAAACAGGGCCTGGGCTCGAGGCTCCTGTTGGCCTGAGGTTATGGGGCAATGGGGGGAAGAGAAAGTCTCACGCAGGTGACTGAAGAGTCAGATACATGCAGTATATCATGCAAACGACTGAGCTCAGGTGTAAAATTACATCAGACTGAAACTACGCAGCCCTTCTGACGTATTGGTGGAGACTTAAACTGACCCTTTATGTGGTAATTCTCATGATTATTCACATCTTCAATGGCATGGACAAAGTTCTGATTATGAGCGCCGCTTCTTGTTATCTGTTTAGCTAGCTAACAGTCATGAGGGCAAAGCCGAATGTAAACGCACCACAGCTCTACAGGGACGTCTACAGCGCTCTAATATTAACTGTGTTTCTGTCTAAAAACAGCGCTTGGAACCCACGCCATCGCCGGGGAGTCGACCCCCTGGACACCAGGCTGGACGGACAGCTCGTTCCACCAATCAGACGACACCTGGACGGCCTTTTCTCAGGATTCGTCAGAGGAAGGTCGAGATGCGGTGGGACAGTGGTGGCCGACCGGCGCCGTGGAAGGGAGCGGGGACGGACTGTCGTCCAATCAGACTCTGGTAAAGTTGTACTTTTGTGCTCAGCCTCTTTATGACGGCTTCCATGAAACGCTGAAGGAAAAATTCACCCTCATGTCTTCTTCTTGGTTCAATTGCGTCCATTTCTCTGAAAGTTCCCAGACAAACTCTCTGTGATTAGTCCGTTTGGATCATCAGCATCATTGTGGCCCAGCTTCACTGCCTGGTTTTGACCTGTGATGTGCAGGAGTCATTCACCATGCACTTTATGGATCACATGGTAAAAATGTGGAAGTCTGTCTGCAGCTATTACATTGTTGGCCTGTGCGATAATTTAAAATGATCATGCGTCATCCTTCAATGTAATCACATCGTGATGAGATATCATGATACGCAATAATGTTATCTAAATTCATACTAGCTAGCACACACCGGTTCAATATTCTCAGAAAATCGGATCATTTTGCACAGGAAGTTCTTAAATAAATGATAAAACACTAATTTAATTTGTCAAGCCGGTAATTCACACAGTAGTATACAAAACCATGTGGTTACTTCATATAGACTATGTATTTGTTGATTTACTAGAAATCATGCATTTATCGTGATGCAACATTTCTGTGATATTTTCTGAGCCCTAATTGGTCAGTTAGAGTCCAAGCAATCTTCCTCCTGAGCAAAGCTTACACGGCTCCATTAGCGAAGATTACCAAAGGTGTACGTGTTGTGCTAATAGCAGCTAATGTAGCGATGAGGAGCAACCAACAGCAACTTAAGAGAAAGTGAGATTGAAGACCTGTAAACACTGTTTAGCACACGTTGATAAACCAAGCAGCGGTGCACTCAGTCTACAAATCTTACAGCTTTCATTCTGCTGCTTTATTTTAGTCTGCTTCCTGCCTCATGTAGTAGTGCTGTGTATGTTTGGTATAAAGTCCTAGATCACCTTCAGCTAAATCTGCTTCATCTGCTTTCCTACAATTTCCCAAATTGCGTGTAAAACATGTGTTTCAGAGTTCTGCCTCCAACCCAAAACAAACATGCGAGCTGTTGATAGTTCATGAACATGAGCAGTCGAGCTGCTCCTTGACTCCAACATGAATCAATAACGATTAAATGAACATGAACGAGTGCAACGTTGATGTCTAAAAGGCTCCTGCTTCATATCAAGTCAAGCTTGCTTAAGTAACAACCGGCCACCAGCGACCATCGACATGTTTCGGCTTCACTTTTGGGGAGCTGACGAATTTTGCTGAATTTTGCTGAATTTTGCTGAATTCTGCGGCTGCAGCCAAGAGTAGAAACGTAATAAAGCCGACTGAATTACTGAATGGAAATGATTAAATAAACTGAATTCAGGTGAATAAGAATAGATAGATTAGTACATTCGCGGAAATGTAGCACAACATGAAAGTAGCTCAGATCATATAAAACCTCTTAAATATATTAATAATTGTTTAAATAACCATGATGTCCATATGGATAGATTTTGGCCATAATCTAATGACAAATTATGTGTTCTGGCTTCGTGGTCAATCACTGTAAGGATGAGCATCTCTCTAACAAAGGGACTTCTTAACCTGACCTTGACTGATGTCTTTGGATCAATCTAATATTTCATCAAACTGTGGTGAAGTTGTTCCCAGCATCAACATCCCCAATGCTTCTTTTCGCGTAAGGTTTATGTCTAAATGCAATCACTTCCCTCAGATCTGGGCTTAAAATACCAATATGACAAATTGCTCATCAGTTTTGGCATATTGCTTGCCTTGTGTTGATTTAAAAAATTCTGCCTGGAGGATCACTTTCAGTCTGGAGCATATTTTCTAAAAGATGAGTCAGACAATTTTTTTTTTTTTTTGCAATTATTGATGATGAGAGTCAGACAGAGACCGGCGGTACGTGCACATCCCCATGGCAGCCAATGTCACAGGCAGATTGCTGAAAAAGTGGTTCCAATGTAAAGAATTGCTTTGAGATTGCTTCAGTGGAGCAGGTGCGTCTCAGACGCCGCAGTACAGCCGCTCCACTCTATTGAATACGGCTCGGTCCACATGAAACAACAAGTGGTTCTGGGTCCACCGGGAGCTTTTTGGGGTTGCGTTATTGAAGCAGACCGGCTGCTGGCTTCCAAGGCCCTGAGGCCCCCAAAGTAAATCAGTGACAACGATAAACACCCAGTATATGGAATATATTTTCCGGTTATAAATCCAGGCCATATTTATCAGGGCAGTTGTCCCCCGAAGGACACTGAACGTCAACCCAGTCGTGTCTTGAATAAGCGGGTCATGGATTATTTCAGTTCGTCGTTATGTATTCATGCTTTGGTGCATTATTTAATATGCATATCTACTTGAGGCCTCTTCTTTGACAAGGTTAGATTTTTGTGGTTTTTATATATACAGTACATTGTATCTGGTGCTAAGTTGTGTGACCGTATCATCGGCTCTAAAAACTTAATAAAACAAATGGACCCCAAACAATTTAAGCTCCATGTTCAGAAGTAACGCACAGCGTTAAACACAGCTCGCCCTGACATCGCCCTGCAGGGTGGGTGGTTAAGTTTTCAGACTTAAAATTAGTTTTTCTTTGCTCTCAGTGATTTCTCATGGCAAAAGGGGCAAAAAAAAACTGCAGGAAGAATCTCCCAGTGGACATTGAATGCAGCAAAAAAAGATGCAGATGAAAAATGAGCTCTGGCAAAAGCTGCAGTGAAGGAAACTGTTGGGAGAAAACTACTTTAATGACTCGTGCTTATAGCTCCATGAAGAGGCCTTCAGGAACTTCATATCTGTTGAACTGGAGCGGGCTGCTGCAAAACTCTTCGCCGTTGTAGGAACTGATGAGCTCTCTTTTCCCCCCTGTAGGAGTCAGTCTTCTCTGAAGCCTTTCCCTCGCTGCCTCCGTCGTCCCCAAATGACCCCTGTGACCTCCATACTGTCCCCACACTGGCCTGGCTCCTCAGGGGCCGAGCCGGCCATGACCAGGGGTAGGTGAACCACCTCGCCTGAGCTCACTGCATGTTTATGATTCACTGTAGATCTGTTGATCTGCTGCAGTCTTTACCGACTGCGTTGACACATTCCTCCGACTTGTATTAAGATATTTCACAAATCAGCTTTAGGGAAACGACAGTGAGCCTTCTTTCCCGTCAGAAGCTCATATTTACTGCAAATCTGACAGGAAATAGGATTTTTTTGGGGAGGGATTTCATCTCCTGCAGCTTCCCAGCGGTGTTCATTATGTATTTAAATCCCAACATTCACACGTTGGGCCAAGTCAGGACGTTTTAGCGTCATAATGCTGTTTTCATAAGCCCTTGAAAGATGTTTTCCCCTCAACACCTGACGCAGGTTGTTGTATAAAGACACACATAGCAATAACCTTATTCATAACTTATTGATTACTTTGGTAACCGAGCTAAGTCGCTGATCTTTGCATGTGCTCAGTGGGCTCTTCCTTTTGGAAAACTTGGAATATTTTGTCCACATGAATCCTAGTCAATAACACAACTTCTTCATGATAACAGAAAAGTGTAATGGACACAGGATACTTCACTCCATTGAAAAGAGAACTTCTGATTACAAGTGTGAATCATCTTCAAATGCATTTTTAAAAAGTGTTAAAATTTGTGACGAAAGAAATGGAAAAAATGATTAATAAATTATTTCTCATTGCAAACTGTTTGTTTCAGAGTAGTACAATGATGAACCGAGGTTCATTTAAAAAACCTCACCTGGTGTTTTGTTGGGAATGTTTATTCATGTTGGAAACAAGATGGTTGTGTCGAGTTATGTGGCATAAATACTATATTTATAAAATATGTCCATCTTGTGGGTGAAGTGGTGAACTGCAAGGTGGAGGTAGACCATCTCTGAAGACATACACATCCTCTATATATATATATATATATCACAACTGTCTTGAGTGTTTATGACTGATTATCGCATATTTCTGAGTATATAAAAGAAAGTATTATAATAAATACAAGTGGTCACTTACTGACTGTTTGTGTTTCAGTTTTGCGGCTTTAAAAACATTGTCTGTGGATGAAGGCTGTCTGTGACCTTTCTGCACACCTGTCGCTGTGCGACATTGACGTGCATTGAACCATTGCTTCCTGTGCGTTGCTCTCCTTTCACCCCCGCAGGCTGTTGGACGGTTTCCACGACTTGAACAAAATGATCTGTCAGAGATACAAGCGAGCGGCCGGCGTGTCTCGCGACCTCCTGCTGGGGACTTTACACCTGCAGCCGCCGTGCGCCGTGAGTATCATTTAAAACACGCGCTGAGGTCACGTCACGCTGACGTGTTTCAGTGTTCAGCATTCTGCAAGAAAACACAGCAAATTGCATGTTACATTAAATGATATGCCTCTCTCGACATGCACACACGCTTTCTACACCTAATTTCATGCAGAGGAATTAGCACAGTGTGTGTTTAGTGTTCAGTTTTCCTTCGGTAAGCTTCAAGGTTGTTAAAGTGAATTAGTCACGGCTGTATTTACACATTGTAAAACTACCTGTTTGTGCTGTTTGACTGAAGAAAACCGCCGCTCTATTCAAATGAGGAGACCGCTGTTATATGCAAAACATTCCTCACACTTTACGGTGGCTGATAAAGGCGCACACAAGGCAGGCTTGTCTCACAGTTTGACTCAAAGCATGTGAGGAAACTACAGAGCCTCAGATGTGTGATTCACTGCTCCAAAGTCTTTTTTCTTTGGTGGAGCAGAAATACCACACGGACAAAGTTACCTGAAGGTCACTTTAAATTGTGCTTTAGTTTAATCAAATCCTCACATAGCACCAAATACTTTTAAAAAAAATCATATTTGTAGTCCAAACATTTGCTGCTTGATTAATGAACTCATCACATTCGCACTTCGTAGAGCAAACCACTGAGTTGTGTTCGCTTCGCCTAACATCGCGTCTGCATCGTCGTGTTCTTTGCAGGAAAGCAGACCCGCCTCCTGCACGGCCAATCGCCGCCTCTCCCCCGGCCTCCCCTCGGCCAATCGGCACGCTCAGAATGCTGTCGCTAAGCGACGGCTGTCCTACGACTACAACAGAAGCGTCATGGAGTAACTGTGCGGGCTCAGCTCTGGTTGGACTGTGAAACCCTCACGTTTGCCTGAAGAACTGCAGGGTTTGAACCCCGGCACGGCGGCACGGACCAACAGCAGGTTTCCTGACGACATGTGCGCCGCTCGTCCAACACCGACTGACCTTCTGACTCTGTGCTCTCTCCCTGGTGACTTGAACCTGAGCCCAGGAGAAGACGCAACCCGGAGGAACGCGGTTGTGTTTCAGAAGTCGTCTCCTGCAGCTCCTGTCGATGTGCACTGGTGGAGTGTTTCCATCATGCACCGCCTCGTTCACCACCACCCTCATGCTTTCATGTTCCTTGTCCAGCCTGATAACAGCCGGTTGTCATGTCTATGTTGGAGGAAGAGTCAAGAACCTTGTGATGTCACCACGTCAACCTGGGATTTTTCCTTCCTGTTCATTTATTATCTGAAATTGTACCTTAATAGAAATATTTCTCCTCGTCAGAGATGCACAGAAGTTGTCTCACTGTTTGAACTCGTGCAGCACCCATTGGCGGCGTACCCGGTTCAGAGTGGGCGGGTTGCTTGGCTCCCGGGCCCAGAAGGGCTGCGGGGAAGTGCAGAAGAGTTTGGTTGTGATGTTAGTGCATCCAGCACCCTGCAGCATCAGTACAGCCCGGCTGTGGGCGACATGCTAATGTCCGCAGAGCCCTGAAGCTCCTCCCCCTTTAATATATATAAAAATCATGGTGTCCCAATTGCACCAGAAGTCAACAAAGCGCTCTGTGGGGAACTCAGCAAAAACCCCACCAGGTGAAGAAGAAGGTCCGACACGAGGTTCTGGAGACTTCTGGAGACTTCTGGAGACTTCCTGCTTCATGGTCGGACTAAATCTCATCGGGTTGAGCCAAACAAAAACATTCACTAGCAGGGAATGAATGATTAGAGATAAATATCACTCCTAGTTTTGGATGGTGAGCTAGGATCGCTAACTAGCTTCTCTGTGTTAGCGTAGGCAGACGTTTCATCCCTCGCTTCTCCTCTTTTCTTTTGCCTTTTGCTAAATTTGTTTCTTATCTAGAATATGAATTTTCTCTTTGACTCCACGAGGGAGTTCAACCCAATAATATTATTTACTTCTTCTTCTGGAGCTTCTCTGTCTTTTTTTTTTTAGCTATTCTGTATCATTAAGCGCTAACTCTGGTATATTGAGTTATTCCTGCAAAAACTATATTTTCGATTATACTTTCAAATACAGAGACAAATCTTCCAACAGCCTCCAAGAAATGATGTTTCTCCTTTTTTTTGCTTCCACTCTATAAACACAGTAGCTTTGACCTCGTGACCCTGGAAAAATCTGCATTCAAACACAATATAACGTCTCTACTCCCGACAACAGAAACCTGCTGGACTGACGCCGACATATCTCTTCAAATAATTCCAGCTGCATGTCAAAGCTTTCATTTTCCCTCCCTCTCTTGTTTTTGAATGGTAGAAAGAACACGGGTTATGTGATCCAACTGCAGAGCATTGTTTTCACTTGCAGAAAGCTGAAGATGTTCTGGGATGAGTCTGAACCTTTTTTCCATTTTGCAAAGCGGTGCATGTGCTTTCATTGTGTATTTGCCACGAAAAAGCCACGAATGGAAATGAGTCTTTAAAAAAAAAAAAGATTTGGTTCCTGGTAGAAACAAGTTTGTCTTCCAGTCAGTGCCAACAGGAACTGCGATGAAAGTGCCAATGTTTACGAGGAGCGACGCAGACGGTTCAGGAGGAAACAGCGCTCTTGTTTCCAGACACGCTGAAGTGGACTCAAACACAACATTTGGGCACGAGATGTTTCTACTATTCCCTCGTCTGTGTCCCTCTTTCAGAACGATACCCGCTGGGTCCACTTCACGGGCAAAACTTGAATCTCGCTGCCAATCAAAACAATGTTTTTTTTGTTTTTGTTTTATGAGACTATTGTTCACATTACGATGCACTGTACCATTTTTATTTAGACAAACAGTTACACATTGTCACCTCAGAAGGTTTATTTCGCTCTGTTGTATATTTCACTTCATGATGATATGCAGAAACAACCGTGTGTGTGTGTGTGTGCGTGTGTGTGTGTGATTGCGCCATTTGTACAAACTACAAATTGCTGAAAAAGAACAAGATGAATATTTTCTGATCTGTTCAAACGAGGAAGTTGGAGGAGTATGTCGCCTTGGTAACCGATGTAATAAAACAATACTGTGTGACGGCTGCTCGCTTCCTTGTGACAAACAAATGAAGACAGAGAATTTGTTGCATACCAACAGGCCGATATTTTGGACAATACGTACCCCTCCCTCCCCCAGAGGCATTCACACTCTGCATGAGGCTCAAAGAAGTCAAAGTCAGACTCATGTGAGAAGAGTAACGGGCATTTAAAGAGCATCGCGCTGATGTCATCTCATTTTTGCAGGATTACTCCGACTTGAATGCAGCCGCTTCTGCAACATGCATCGCGTCGGACGGTCGGGTCGTGGAGAAAACTCACACAGGGTTGTGCAGACAAACCAGACCGAGTTTGTGTTGAACACGACGCTGAGACCAATATGTTTGTGATGATCTTCTGGGGAGATTAGTGAAGCAGCTCTGTGGCCCAGACAGAGAGAAGCACTTTTATTTGCTGAGTCAGCGCAGCGGCCTGCAGGCTGCAGCGAGATGACTGCTGTGTGCTGCGGCCTGAAGTCTGTCTTTTCTACAATAACACCACAAACAAGCAGGGGCAAGTGAAACCAGCGTGCTGAGGGATCCATTACCGAGCGTCACAGGACCTGCAATTTAAGTGACTCGAAGGAACGATTCGGCATTTTCTCGCTGGGAGTTTGTCGAGTCGATCGACGCCTCTCCAGTGTCTGAAGCGTCGGGTTAGGTCTGGAGGGATTGGAGTTGGCCGCTGGTAACAAGACTGCATCAGTCACTGCTGCAGGCCAGGAGCTAGTCGGGCACATAACACTTGTAGAAGCACAACATGTTGTGTGTATTGTGTTATGTTTTAATGAATGAGCATTCGCGTCTGCCTCTTAATGAATGGCAGTAGTGTATCATTTGTCTCCATTTTGCGATATGATTGATTTTCCTCTTTGGAGAAAACATGCAACAAGTGATTTCCAACCTGACGGATCCAAACCCAAAACCTCCCGCTGACAGCGATGCTGCTGAGCGGATACCAGTTGCCTGTACAAGATATTCACACTGGAGCTGCCCACACTTAACGCTTTGTACTCCAACACCCATAAATGTTCCCATTTTCAGGGCGAATTTTGCCACAGCTTTGCATTTGTGCTGCAGAATTACAGTAACGCCCGTGGAAAACCCTTTAGGCCGTGATGGACATCAGCTCTGACCCCGACTGCCCGGGCTGCTTCAGGTCAACATGAGGCTCAGAAACTTTAACACATCTAACTTCCTTGTTTTAGATGATGGCCAAGAAAATAAGTTCATTAAAATAGGAAAATAATGTAAAATTAGATTCTTATTTTGTCGCGTTAACCCAATTTAACTTTTGTTTTTGCTCATGGAGGCAAGACAAGCAAGGACATGTGTCTCTTCCTGGTTCTTTTTGGCCAAAAGAAGAGAAAGAAATTTGGGGGAAATTTGTGAAAGGAACCGTAATCAGTTAAAGGATTATTTTTTTATTTCAGTAGGATAAAAAATGTCTTAATAGAAGTAATCAATTGGGGAAGTTTCATGTTGATATTAGTTGTTTTTTTTTACCTTATTCCCCTTGAATGTCTTGCAAAATTCTGTTTTAAAAAAGATGAACCAGAAATCTTCACTTAGCTCTTAAATCCACCAAACTTCCCCGTTACAATCCAATCTGTATTTTGAAGGTTTTTCCAGAGCGGATTTGTTCATTTATCATTCATAGCCCGACTTCTACAATATTTTATTAAAACCTGATTCAACATCATGTAGTTTGTGCTCCTTGTGAAATTGTAGTGTATTAAACTGAGATGCTTCAAATGTTGTGTCCACATGTGTCTCCTTCACATGTGTGCATGTGAAGGAGACACGTGTGCATGTGTCTCCTTCACATGTGTGCATGTGAAGGAGACACGTGTGCATGTGAAGGAGACACATGTGCATGTGAAGGAGACAACATATAACAGCTACAGGATGCGTCATATCCCTCCATGTCGGTGCCAAAAGGATAGCTTTTGTCTCAAACATTTCAAAAGTAAGACTTTTTAAATAAAACCCAGATTATAAAATCATTTTAAATCTGCATGTATTTATTTGGAGAGTCAGGGAATGTGTTGTCCAGCTAAAAGTTATTGCCTAACAAGTCTTTCTAAAAAACACTCAGGTAAATATATTGTCGCCCAATTGTCAAGTAAACAGCCTCTCACACCAAACGTTTAGCAGCTGACGTCAGTGAGTCCTGAGGGCTCAGGCCTTCAGGGTTCAGGGTGGAGACTGGGATTGGGCCTCTCAGTCCTGAGTGAACTTTCCAGGATCCAAGATACCAGGATGCAGGATGCAGGACTTCCAGTTCACCACACCCCTGCTGCCGCTGCGGTGGGAGGAGGATGCGTTAAACAGGAGGGCCTCAAGTTCAACTGGGACAACCCCCAAAAAGAAGAAAATCAGTTCCCACGCAGAGAAGGGAAGAAGAGAGAGAGAGAGAGAGAGAGAGAGAGAGAGAGAGAGGCAGAGGAAGAGGGGGAAAGCGGCCACAGAGACGGAGAGGAGCTCCACGCACGCCCACAGACCCGCAACGCACGCAGCCATGCATTCTGCAGGCAGGTCGTGGCTGCTGCTCACCGGCTTCGTGCTGTTTTACGTCATCTACCTGCTCTTCGGAGCGCTCGTTTTCTCCAGCGTCGAGCGGCCGGTGGAGGACAAGCTGCGGCGCGACGTGGAAGTCCTGAAGCGGGAGTTCCTGAACCAGAGCTGCGTCAACGCCGCGGCGCTGGAGCGCTTTCTGCGCAAAGTGCTGGCGGCCAACAAGTACGGCGTCTCCGTGCTCAGCAACTCCTCCGCCGCCTCCAACTGGGACCTGGCGTCCTCCATGTTCTTCGCCAACACTTTGGTCACCACCGTCGGTGAGTTGTGCAGACAATACACAAAGAAAGTGGGTTTTTTTTGGTGGGTTTTAGCCTTAAAGAGACTTGCATGTTACAGTATAAAACAGCGCGTTACTGTGACGCGCAGCCACGCAGAATAAACACCACACCGGTCCAATTCAGAGACTTTTATTTACTTTTTGGGAGTAAACTCCCTAAAAGTCAAATTCTAGTCAAACTTTATGGCGGTTTTCTTTCTTCTTCTTTGAACACGTGTCGTGGGAGTGACGGACGAGTTGTGACTTTCTGACATCAGATGCGACCCAGCATGAGGGGAAATGGGTTTCCTCTTTACTTCTAGCATAAGTGAATCGATTATTTCCTGTTCTTTCAAACGTATAAATGTGAAGAAATGTGCAGACTTTTTTTAAGCAATTGAATTTCTTGGAGGTCCGATGAACACGGTCCAGTGAGCAGCACACAGCAGGGTCATATTCAACGTGACGTCAGACCCCACACCCTGCAGTGCATCTATAGACCTGACCTGGGTTTCACCGGAAGTGACGTATGCAGCTGGTGTCCCACATTGGAGGGTTTTGTGGGACCAGCTGGGTCATCGATAATGTTGTGGTGTCCCTGAACTGTTATTTCATGCTTCCTGCACAACGACCTACTTATACCACATCGTCTTCATCAGTGATCAGTTTGTAAGAACAATACGTTGCGTACAAGATCACATCAGAGTGGAATCAGTTATTTAAGCATTTTACGGAATAAAAAACCAAGGAAACGATCGTTCCGCTCACCTTCCTGCCGACATGACTGATTTGCATGAATGAGTGTATGTCTGGCTGAAATGAATGTCTTGTGACGCCAAGACGTCTATCTTTCATAAATCCCACCTCCATTTTTTAGCTTGTAAAGCTTTCAAACTGGTGGGAGAGATCCACTTGCAGATCCATGCAGAGATCACGTCATCAAGCATGTGACGCTGAGGAATGATTTAGCTCGTTGCCTTGAGTTGAATCATCATTAAGACAACTCTTAATAGTTGGTAGTTGGGGTGGAAATGGGCAACGCTCTCTCAAGACATCTCACATTGTGAAAGTGAAATACTTAATTGCCGGATTCCCCTCTTGTGTTGCTGTGTAGTTGACTTTGTGGGACAGAGTGACACTTAAATCAAACTGAACCACCGTGTCATCAGCTGTCTCTGGCTTCTCACTGGAGACGTCTCTCTTCGACTGCAGACCGCCGGCTGCAGTCGTTCCTCTGAAGACCGCCGGCTCCAGTGGCGCGGTCCAAATATGAGCAGTTTGTTTATTTTTGGAAAGAATTACTCCTTTGTTTATTTACAGACCTTCATTGTCCCCATCCGACCCCTCCCTTCCAAATATATATTTCCAAATATTATCCATACTTTATTGGCGACATAACTCTCCCTTTTTGTAACATTGCTTTAAGTTTGTGTTTTAAAACCACTCCCTGCTTCACATTTAACGACACACAATCCTCCGTGGTGAACCACGGGGCGGCAGCGCTGGTACTGACTTACGTTCTCCTTGCAGAATGTTCCAGCTGGTCTGATTGTTCAGCTGATGTGACAAGAAAAAGAAATTGCATTTTTCCATTTCCTGTGCCCTTAATCTGACTCGTTTCCTGTTGAAACAGGATGTTGGGGTGAAACATAGTGGCACGGGGAAGGCCAGGCCCGCATGTTTGATCAGTAGCTTTTTCTTTCTGCGGAAAGCCCTTAAAAGCAAAACTATTGGAACAAAAAAATCCAGTAAGATAATTCTTGCTGTAGAATTTTAAAGGCAACTCACAAAGACATGTAAAACGCCGACTTACAAGTACATGAAGAGATAGAGAGCGAACATTTCCAAAGTTGTTTCATAGGCGTAATTATCATTGGCTTTAGAAATGATTTATGCGAGACCTTGTGTTGTCTTGCACTTTAACGTCATGACTTGTGGTCTTTCTAAGTTTCTGAAACTCGGCACCAACACGCTGCTGAATCGTTCCAGTTGCGCCGCGCAGAGACGCTACCGGAGAAGTTTCATTGCGAGCTTCCGTCCTGTTTAATCAAAGTACCATGAAAACGCTGCGTCACATTCCCGGGCACGCTGACACTCACATGAGGACATGCAAACTCATGCATGAAGCGGAACAGACGTGACCTTTGTGTTCAGGGGAAATAGTTTGCTGTATGTGATGCATGGCTTTCTTTCACAATGCTGCGTGTGTTTCCTTCTGTGACGCTTCATGTCATGTTAATATGTTTGGTTTGGTTGTCAAGAGAAGCGGTCCGGTGATCGCGCTGCCGGTAAACAAACCTCCGGTGTTTTATCTGAACCTTTTTATCTGGAGGATCAGAAGTTAACACACGCAACATGTAATTCAAGGCAGCGACTACACAGAGTTGCAGAAGACTAAAGAGAGACTGGTTTGTGCATAAATAGATACCATTTCAGCTTCTAGATATTAAAGCTTGTCTAATATTTAAGATACAGTTGTAATGTAGTTTTTAGCTGAAGCTGTTAAGTCATTTTAAAGTTATACTTTCAGGGCTTTAACAGACTTTAAGTACTCATTGAGGATAGCTCCACTGAATTATTTCAGATGACGCTCTCCATCCTACCAGACAGAATATCCAGTCGCTTTTGCACAACTGCAACAGAAACCTTTGCTTTGAGACAAAGGCAGTTTAATTAGTTGTGCTTACAGACGTTAACGGAGAAAAATGTAGTTTTAGATCCTATGAACGAGAGCTCGGTGCCAACATAGGAACCACTGTTTGCAAAGTGAGTTCTCCAACTCAAATCCTCAGGGATTGAATAATTATTCAGATCGAGAGTTGTCTTGTGATACGGTTACTGGGTCCGCCCACTTACTGTCGGAAAACTAAAGAAATAGCTAAAAGGTGAATTTTAGTCCACCAGAGTGGAGCTTTAAATTAATTTAGCCAGAACTTACCACAGTACACAAGTAAAAAAGGACATTCAGGATGAGTCTGTCAAGCTGCTGAGGGATTTAATAATTGTTCATGTTCATGAGCAGGAACTAGCACTTTTCTTTTCGCCCTCGTCTTGGTCTTTTCTCTTCCTTCCCAACATCCCCTGTTGTTGTTCCTCAGGTTACGGTCACACCACTCCACTGTCTGACACGGGAAAGGCCTTCTCCATCCTCTACGCCCTGATCGGCGTCCCCTTCACCATGCTGGTGCTCACCGCCTGCGTCCAGAGGATCATGCACCCTCTGGTCTTGGCGCCCGTCGGCCTCCTGCAGCGCCGCATGCAGCCGCGGCCGGCCACCACCGTCCACTTCGTGCTGCTGCTGGCCGCCGTGGTGCTGTGCTTCTTCGTGACGCCGGCGGCCATCTTCAGCACGCTGGAGCCGTCCTGGTCGTTCTTGGACGGCATCTACTTCTGTTTCATCTCGCTGTGCACCATCGGACTCGGAGACTTCGTTCCGGGGAATCGGCCCCGGCAGAAGTACCGGCAGCTGTACCAGGTCTCCGTCATAGGTGAGTGCAGGTGGTGCATGAATGTGTGCATTTGAAATGTGATGTGTAACAATGATTGTTTCACCACTTGGTTCGTTTGCTCACAATTAGCTCCTGACGGTCAGCTTTGTTTAGTTTAGTCTGAACGTTTCTCCAGTCGCGCTACACGGCTCTCACACTTCCCCTTATTGCGGCTTCATCGTCTTCATGTTTGACAAGAAGGCGTTGTCTCAAGAGCCAGGACGCAGTGACTTGCCAGTGCACAGTTTACTGAGCAAACAAGTACGTTTCAAATGCCCATACCTCAGCTATCGCGGATGAATTAGTCCTCGCGCGTGAACTTTCCCAAAGACGTGTGGAAAGATGCTGACAAATGCCAGACGTTGCTCGCTGTCACAGCCCTTCAAGTTATGACACCGCACACACGCGGCTGACAGTTATTGAAATACATGTATGCGTGTCAAGGTGTGACATCTTGCGTATTATACAGAGTAAAAGTGTGCATCTAGTCCCGTTGGTGTCACCCTATGAACTGTCAAGCCTCTTGGTAAACCTCGCCAGATGCTCGCGTCCTTCTTATCTGAATAATGATCACAAGAGCAACTTCTAAGTGGTGCACTTTGTGTCTCATCAGCTGAGCAAACACACAGGAGCTGACTTGAACTCAACCACCTGCGAGAAGCAACGTGAGCTTTTCTGTTTGAAGTTAAATCTAAATCATCTGTCGTCGATGTTTCTACACTCAACAGCCTTTTAAAAAGACGGTTTTAATCTCCCCTGTTGTTGTTATTTCACTTCATCGATGTCTAAGAATGAAAAACACGAACAGGAGCCCTCACTGAGGTCCACCACATCGGCCTCCAGAGCCAGAGGTGACGGTCTCATCTTCTCCGTCTTCGGAGAGAAAAGATGATATTTCCAGGATGATTTTTCATTACTTTGTCTCCCTCTCTGAGGGGATGAAGCTGACCTCGCACGCAGCCTTCATTCTCACCTCCGCGGTGAGAAGTCGCACCTCTCACCGCTTCTTTCCTCAGTCGAGGCGTCGAGGAGGAGTGGGCTCCTCACCGGAGAAATTGCTCACGTCTGAGCAGTCAGCTGCCTGGTAATTGGAAATGCGCTCTTCTGTGTGGACCAGTGGAAGTCCATCAGATGTAATGGAACTGAAATGATCTTTTGAGACGTTTTGTTTTATTTTTTTATGGGATTTTTACGCAACAGCACTCAAATAATTTACCCAAAGTTACTTTCAAGTGTGTTTTTTTTATGCTAATCCACAAACGCCTCACAGCTGCTCCCGCGGCTGGAGGCTTAGTCTTGTTTGCAGAACAGTTCAGTTCTATTTACAGCCGGTGTAATCCCCAATTTTTTCTGTTTTCGTCAGAATTTTGGCAACATCGTGAGTGCAAGTCATCTTCCATCTCTTTTACCCAGTGATTGTTGATTTTTAGTCACATCATTTTCATCCAAACGCACAGCTACATGCAAAGTACTGTCTGCATGCTTTTATAAACTAAGAGCAGATTGTTTTTTTGGGGGGAGCGAGCGAAGGAATAAATGTCCGGATGGAAAGGTTGAACAGGAAATCCTCCTTCCTGAGTGTGTGAACCGTTTGGGTACTTTCACGAAGACACGCTTCAGATGTTAACTGCGGATGTGGTTCTTCATTTGAAAACCTTGCACTGGATCCCAGTGGTTTCTTTGTCCTTGTTTTAGATTGAGACCTCACCGTCACATGATGCCGTATGTCTTGTTGTTCAGCCTCTGTGCTGCGTGTTTACTCTGTAAATGAATCGGGGTTCAAACTTAAAGCCGTGCTGTTGTTTTACTCCAGCGGTCCATCAGAGAGCTCCACAGCGAATACCTGACTAACACATTTAGGACAACGTCTTGCGATGAATGCTGCCTTTTGTGGGGATTTTAACTCAACAAGATTCCACCTAAAATAGCTCCTTACTCGCAAAACTGTTGGTTTAGGACGTGAACACTTTCAGCTGATACACACTTTTGCCTTAGTGGGGTTTCACATTTGATTTTATGACCAGAAGCACCCAGGTGGACACACTGGATATTACTGTTTTCCCCTCCTGTCCTCGGTTAATCCCTTGACTTGGGTTTGGAAGAAGGCCCAGCAGTTCACACGGACCAGCCGTGTTGTTTCCTTGTCCCGCAGGCTGCATTATATAACACTGATGCAGATCCAGTCTGATTAACACACGTGGGCCATTGCAGGTTTTCAGCTGGAGGTTTGGAGAGCGACGTGACGAGAAGGGCTGAAACTGATCATAAGTACATTCCTCCATGACGCGTTCACTCCTTACATCACCAGGCGTCATGTTGGTCCATCTCAAATCTTTCATTCGTCATCGTATGAAAGATATTTTGATTCTGGAGTCCTGCCATGGAAAGGCTCCCAAACGCGTTGAGACTTCCTCAACATGTTGTTGTAAAAGAGAAAAAGAGGCTTTTCCACGACAGCACAGTATTCTCAGTATTGCTGAAGAGCAAAAAGTTTGAACAAAGTCCTTTTTAACTCGTCATGTTCCTGTTTTACTTCATCACAACGATCGCTTCACAGGTGGAACATAAGAAAAAAAGTAGTATGAGATTAAAAGATGGCAGCTTTCATACTTCTGATTCATCAAAGTAATTGACTTAAGGTGCTCATAAGCTGCTCTTATCTGTGTTTCCTGAAGTCCTGGCTGTGGACCAAAGCTAAAGCCACATTATCTCTGCGACTCCCCTGCAGCCCACTGTCCACCTCCCACAGTGGGCTGGAGGGTGGTGCGCTGAGGCCTCTGTAATCCAGCACTGTTGGCATACTGGTGTCGGGAGAGGCCATCGTCCAGGCCCTGAACTCTGTGTGGCTATCTGGGTCAGTTCTGCAGACATTAGGTCCTCTGCTCTTCAGCGGCCGCGTTTTCAGAGTTTGCGTAGTCATGGGACATTGAGCTTTGTGTCACAAGACTCATCTGGTTGAAACTTTCACAGCAGTGTGGTTGTGCCCTAAAAGCTGCCTGCTCTACTTTTTGTATGTAGTACACAAGAAGGGCTCATGCTGCTTTGCTTGTACCTTGAAACAACAGCTCTGTGGAAAATACCACATCTACCGACGGCATCGGAACCAATTCAGGCTTCAATCATCACGAGGCTTTTTGTGTAAAGGTCCCGGCCAACACTTTAAGGCTGCAAAAAAAGTTATGCAATTCAAGTTTGTCACAGATTATCTGCAACTTGCTGCTGTTTGATTATGAACTTATAAATGAAACGTCAGACCTGGACTCTGTTTTATAGTCCTGTAATAAAGGAACTTGACTTCACACTCGCTCTACGGATCGTAGCCCTAAAGGCATGGAAGAGTTAATGATTATTCTGACTGGAAAATCCTGAAATCCAGGAAGAACAATAATAAAAAGAGCTGTCTTTCCCTTTTAGTGACGGTGAGGATTATAATCAGAGATGGGCAGTATTTCTTACTTGTACTTGAAATACAATTACTTAACTTCCTCTGGGTGGATTAGGACCAGGTCAGGGTAGAAACCTGGGATCAGATCTGTGTTTTATCTGTAGCCACACCCACTGGTGATCGTCCAATCGCTCTGCAGCTCGTAGCGCGTCTCAGCAGTTCTGTAAGACTGTATTGTTCCTAAAATACCTGAATATTATCACGCCAGTTTAGTGGATTCATGAGTCACCTGAACGTGCCGCTGTGAACTTACTCAAATATTTGTATTGAATTTTCAAGCATTAATTGGAGTTTGTCCAACTATAGCAGAAAAGAGATTTTGCTGTTGGGTTTTCAGGTGTGCCATCACAGCAAGTAACATAGATTGTTCAGTCGAATGCATGACCCCCTGTCTCTCTGCCCCACACCCAGTCTACCTGTTCGTGGGCATGATGATGATGTTCCTCCTGCTGCGCACCATACACAAAATGTCCGACCTGCACGGCCTGACCACCTTCCTGCAGCTGCCGCGATGCGAGGAGTCTGACCCGGACGACGACCAGAAGCCCATCGTGGAGGACGGGCACGAGGCTCAGACGCCCTCTTTCATCACGGAGAAAGAGGCCAGCAAGCCCCTGGAGCCGGGATCGCAGCCCTCGTACAACACCATCAACACAGGCTGAGCTGTGGGCGCGATGAAGAAGAGGAGGATGAAAGAAGAAGAAGAAGAAGAAAAAATAGCTCTACCTCTGACATCTACACCGGTGGGTTGAATCTGAATTGTCTTTATTTGTTCCTTTTGTCTTCTTCAGCCTCCTCATTACAACACACCCAGGTCCTTTTCATGTCTGCACATCATGGGGAAAGCACCTCCACACGATAGACCGTCCAGTCATAGTCCAGTCATATTTTAGAGCCTGGGTTGGCCTTCACCACTTGAATGCCTCTTCATAAGCATTATTGATCACAACTGCAGTGAAATGACACACACACATGTGTAAAAACATTGTGTGGATGTGTTCAGATTACCTGAGTAAAAGCAGTGACTTGCCTTGAAGACCAGAGACCAGGACTGGGTTTGCCTCAGGACATGAGGTCATGGCTGTGCTCCTTTTACGGTGCTGCCCCCTGGTGTTACTACATGTTACTACACCTCCAGAAAAACAGGGTCAAAGGGTTGGAACAAACAAAAGACTGTAAATAACAAATGTTTCATTGTGGTGAGTGAGGACGTGATTCATTTCAATGGAAAAAGCACATGTTACTTGTCAAACACGGCACGTTATCTGTGACTTGGAGGTCGGGAACACTTGAAATGCACTTTAACGTTATTTTAGTTTTACCATCAGAAGTTGTAGTTGAATGAGCAGGCTTATCATGTCCTGATCCTGTAAACACAAGTTGTTGGTATTTGTTTGTAGTTTAGTTCGATCAGTTTAACATGTTTTCACATTGGACAGCTATGAATTAAAATAACTCTCCCCTGTATTATGTCGTTCTTCGTTTTGGGGATTTGATCCGCGAATGCTGAGCAAGCAAATGTTCCTTGACGTGTTGTGATGTTGATATCTGCCTCAAAGCAGGAGTCTGTTGCAGCCGACGACACCCAAATTAGAACATCTGAAGTGTTTTGAGGTAGCAGGTCGGCCTGAAACTGCCTCAAAAGTGAAACCTCTCTGGTTGGAGACTTATGTGATGCTCTTTCACTTTCACGGTTGTCTCAATACTCGGTGACGCTGCTTTTCTTCAGGGTCATGAATGAAGCGCAGCATCGAATGACAGAGTTTGTGCAGTAATCATTTTCCCCATCCATTTCCAAAACTGTCAAATATCAGCAGTAAGATGTACTTCATGCATTGTAATGAATAAATAAATTCAAACAGCACCACTTGATTTTCACATTTTATTAAAAATATTGGTATAAATAAAGACTTGTCTTCTGAAAAAAGAGTCTTAATACAGTGTCCGGGCATTCTGCCCTCAATTTCCAAACAACCATTCAAATATGTGTAGAGTAAACAGAATAACTTCCATTATTACATTTTTATACAATTACATTGTCAAACATGGTATGACATTACATATTGTTAAAAAAAATATGCCAGTCATAAATAGTGTGAGACTGCAGCCCAGCTATTCACAAAGGCCCTTTGCATAGAAAGCAACTCTGATCCACAGACACAAGTAAAAAGACCCGACAGTGGTTCCTCAAACACATCGCAGCATTTCCCCTGTTGGACGTTTCATCAGTGTTGGTTTGAATGCTGGACCAACATGTATAGCTGGTTAAGTTTCCTCAAGTGATTTTCTCTTTAAACACATATTTATAGGACATAACAGGTCTCCACTTTAAGGGTTTCAGAAGGAATAATTTGACCAGCAATATTACCATTGCTTAACGAAAAAGAAATGCATATCAAGAAATGCATATTAACAAAAGTGCAATAATTCATACGTACACCAGACATAACATGCGAGCAGACCTACTGATGAGTGAACAGCTGCTCACAGCATGCTAAGCACCCACCAGGACTGACCACAAACACATCTGTACAACAGAAGCTGCCGCATAGTGGTTGTGACGCAGGCTAATGCACAGTGACTCTGTACCGTCGCATTAGAAACCCCACGAGGACGTGTTGCACACAATCTCGGTGCTGTTGACGCGCTTTGAATAACTAGTAAAAGACAGCCGATGCTGTGTCTGAGCACGTGGTGCGTCGCAGAACGGCAATGTGTTTCCTGAGCTGCAGCCGCACTCAGACTGCCTTCGATAGGGAAAACATTTTGGACTAAACTTTTAGTTTCAGCCTTCAGATGGGAGAAAGCTTAAGCTGGTTGAGTGGCATTAAGAGTTGTCTGCTTGTTTCCACTGAGTCCTCGTTACTGCTGATGCAGGACACATAAAACGTCACCGTACTGTACCTGCTAGTTGCTGATTTATAACTGATGATAAAGTGATGGACGGACTTTGAAGAAAACACCGGTTCTTGTGATGGATTTCTTTTCTTTTAGCACCTGATACGACTCCCCTGTTCTAACTCGCTGATAAATATGAGGTTAAACGATTTCTTCACAGAAGTTTGACCTATGATATTAGTGTTTCAAAAATTCTCCTTCAAATCACATTCTCTCAGAACTCATTAACATTTTACACAACTTCCTTCTCTCAGTCCAGGTGAACTGGGGTATTCAATGTGAATGCAGGAATACTTGAAGTTGTTGTGTCGTTGAGACAGTTTAGGGTGAATCATGTATAAAAAAACACAGTTTTTTTTGTGGTGTGGCCTCCATATTGCCGGAGAAACACAAACTCTTCATGTGGCACAAAAAGCCCCATGTCCTTGATTCTGACTAGAGATGTGTGGCTAAGATAGGTGAAAAGGCTGACAATGGAATGAACGAGGAGAACAAAGGCAGGCACTTCAGATCCTGGTTGAGAGAGAGGGAAAAGCGGTGTGAGAAGAGGTGGAAGAGGAGAAAGTGGGCAGATACTGGTAAAAGTCATCCTCAGTCTGGTATCCACCTCCATTGCCCCTGAGCCCGAGCACACCCATGTCTCTCTCCAGCAGGGATGTGTCTATATCCTGAAACAGATCGCTAGACTCTACTTGCTGCTCCCAGCTTCCAGAATAACCTCTGACTCCCTGTTTCGCCCACCCCACGCCGCCATCGCAGGGCCCCGACAGGTTCTCCAAGGACCTGAGAGGTGTCCGCGGAGCTGCCTGAGGGCCCCCGTCAATGATGGAGTCCAACGCAGTGAGAATGGAGTTGATGGCAGCCGAGAGAGAGTAATCGGACTCTGTGGACATCGACCCCCAGTCTTCATCTTCGACTCTAACTGACAGGGGGACATTTGACGCATCCAAGTGGTAGTTTGCAGGAGACCTACTTGTAGCACAATTTGACGTGCAATCTAAAGAAACCAGAGGGCAGCTGACAAGAGCCGAGTGGCTGTCAGAATAAATCACTGTAGAGTGATGCTTTTCTGCAGTGCCTTCGGTAAAAATACTCTCCTGGAGGGCAGATGAAGAGCTACAGGACGGTTGTGACACCTCCATGTCTACAGAGGGCGCCATACAAGCCTCCACGCTGATCAGCCGCAGAGTGTTGGCTATGAGGACAGACCTCCGCAGGCTGGGTTCAGGCAGCACCTGGCCACACTGATACTTGTTCAAGGAGACCGAGAAGACAAACTGGCGCTGGCTTTCCCAGGTGGGGCTGCTCCGGTCGGAGACCTCCACGTCCTCTGGTGGATGTTTGCGCTTCTGCCCCTTTATGATCATCTTTAAACTGTGGAGGAAGGCATAAACCGTTAGGTTGACTTGTATTGCTGCTTAGTTAACATTACAACAGTTGAATACCTAAATGCTTATGAGATGAGAAACTTAGTTATGTCTGCGCTGGATCATAAAATAATCAAGCATTCACTAAATAGAAAGTTAATGAAGGGAAACATAATCTTTTAAATATTGATGCTTAAACACTCAGGATTTAAGGTTAGTGTTTGGTTGGTATCAAAGATATCCTTTTGGGCTCTGACAACCTGTAATAAAAAAAAGTAATATTCTACTGTTGCCGCCTCTAAGCAGGAATAAAGAAAGTATTGGATGCATTGCATCCATGGACTGAGACAGTAGATAGTGAGGGGAGCAAAGACCCTCTGTAACAGATAGCATGTTACCTTGTCAGCTGTTTGGGGGAATAACACATTAGCAACAGCCGTATAAAAAGGTGCAAATGTTTTTACTGCTATCCTTGTTTGTTCAAGTTAGGCCGAACGACTTGGCAAATAACTATGCAACTAATTGTTTCGTTTGAATTAACGCACACTGCTGAAAACACGACACCGTAAAAAAAAATGAAATCAGCATAAAAGTGGTAATATAGTGCATTCAGCGCTGTTTATCTGTAAAGCTAAAGGTGGCTAGCTCCCGTTAGGTCCCGCAGCGAGCGGTCCGCTAGCTAAACTAAATGCGGGTTGGGGGTTGTGACGTTAGGAGGGAAACGGAGCCTTCGACGGAGGCCGTCGAATAACGTGCAGCGGATCGGACCGACTTGAAATATATCGATTAAAGAGACGGAAACTACGAACGTAGTTAGTCAAACACGAGCGTGTTCAACTTTAAACAATGAGGAAGTTAGACACGTTTAAGCGAACAGACCTGTTGAATCACTTCCCGTCTCTCCTCGGCAGCGTTGACTTTAGGTAGTTATTGGGGTTCGTCTCCTCTTCGACCTAAACAACAAAAAAAACAACGTAACGTTTAACTCCGCTAATAAAAAAGTAAATCGACAATTAAAAAACTATTGTAAACCTTCTGTTTCAAACTCACTACGCTACGACTACGCGAGCCGACTGACTCGGTCTTCTCCCGCCCGTGATTTGAGTTTCACTCCAAAAGGCTCACAGTGGGGGCTGGATGCGGCGAGGGGCATTATGGGTAGTGTAGTGTAAGTACGTTACACTCTGAATAAGATGACGTGCAAATCTCACTTTTATCCATCTATATTTATATGTGCATACATATACTTGGCAACTATACTAATCATATCACGGGTCATATAATACGTGGCTAGATATCATTATAATATTCGCTGATTATTTTCTACGCAGGCCGAATTGTCAAGCTTGATATTATGTAATTTGCATAGCTCTAATTCCTAAATGATTACATCACTGACAGAGGAGAGATTTTCATCAGTATATTGGTTTTATTTACAAAGTACGGCAGTGTGTGTGTGCGTAAAACACTAGTAATGACCGCTTTTGGGTTCCAGTCCTATTAAGTTACTGTAAAAACAATATTGTCTGAGAGGATATTATGCTGCTGAACCGATCCTAAATCAAAACAATCGGAGATATTTCGACTTTGTTTCTCGGACCATTTAAATACGCGTGATGACAAAGCAAACTCCATTAGTTAACAGGTCTAAGTCACGTCCACGTGATAAATTAGTTTTTTTTTTAACTCTCGGTGATAAAGGTCGCAGAGGTCCGAGCCCGTCGTATTTCAGAGACGAGTCGTTTACCTGAGAGAGCAGCGGTCGTCGGATCAAGGGTCAACTTCTGCTGAGACAAAGCGTCGACATGTCAAAGTTCACGGTTTCGATTTAAATTCCACAACTCGACTTCTCGCCGCTTGAAGAACCAGTGAGTCCACTTTAAAAAAAGCAGTAGCTCCTCCTCGGCCTGTGCATTGGACGGCAGAGAAAAACATGTCGTCACAACCTCTTGTACTCTGTCAAAATAAAACTTAGCAAACGTCTGCTGCACCTTTTTTTTTTTTTTTTTTTAAATATTATAACATAACATTAGCATTATATTACTATACACTGACTATATTACATTTAATGTAATAAGCATATCATGTTCACATTATTAGTATTATTATTACATATATTATAACATATTATATTACATTGAGTGCAGTCCTGACAATAGAGAAACAATATAGGTGTCCACTATGTTGCAGTATATGCTGTATTTACAATGTTATATAGTACTATATATTGTATATTATAATCCATATAGACAATAATGTGCTATAGTGTATTAAGTTAATGTTATATTTATTTTTACCACATAATATACTAAGCATCATGTGTTTTATGGGCATCTATTAATAAAGAAAATACTAACTGTCATTACTTAATCACATTATATTATTCTGGTTTTCTTATTCGAGTCATATTTTATTGTAAATTTGTATGTTTTCTCATTCACGTTGTTTTGGTGATGCACAAATTCCTTGTATGTTCTCTATCCTTTGAAAAAACAAACAGGTTTTATTTTGAAGGACATAATTGAAAATGTCAGGGATTTTGTTTTCTGCACTTGGGTCACTTGACACATTCTTTTGTCAGAGGGAGTGGCACAACAGCTACACGTCATGCGTAACGCATGAGACTCATCTGACTTTCCGTCTGTCCTTTAGAAAAGGAAAGACTCCCATGAGGTGACCCGCGGCAGGCAGAGAGACTAGACCAATGGACCTGCAAGTTTTTTATCAACTCATTCACGCCGAAAAACACACAACACCAAACCTTAACAAAGACATGTTTAGTAACACTGATCCAGCCCATATGTGTACAGTTTGTACTGCAACAGCACAGTTATCCACAAATTAAAGGTACTCTTGTTAAGTGTTGTTTTATGTATATTTTAATGTATGCCTGATCTACTGTGTTCTTCATGTAGCTTTCACAAAGTGTAATGTAAATGATGTAGAGAACAGAATGCTAGTATACAGTGTATTACTACCATTGATGTTGTTTTGTCACTCCAGCAACAACCAGCCTGCAGCTTCACTCATTCACATGACACTTTACTCATTCAGCACAATAAAATCTTTTATTTTCCACTGCTATAATAAAAAAGTTATGTTAACAGCCACAGCCAAAGCTGATGACCAAATCACACTGGTAATCTTGATCTGCTCATATATCACTCCTTCATTCATCTGCAGAATTCTCTGCATGAACATGGATCTTCTCTTCAGAATGATGCTCAGAAGAGATCTGAAGCCCCTTTCCGGGCGGTTCGGTGGGTTTATTTGTATTCTCCCCACACTCCGACGGTCTTGCCGTCCCACTCTGAGGTGGACAGACACTTGACAAAGAAGTGTCCCAGGTCATGTTTAGAGATGGCTCTTCCTTTTAGCATGTCCGCCGCCGCCGTGTAGCTCTCAGTCAGAGGGAGGTCGCCTGGAGGAGGGCAAGACAGAAACTAAAACTGGTTATAAAGAAACACAAGAAAACACAACAACGCTCTCTTTGTCTACAAAAATAAATTAATAAAAAGGTTTGATGTCATCGTTGGCTGGTTATCAGTTTGTTTTTGCTTGTTCATGTTATTATTATTACAACACATAATTCCCACATGAATTGAATCAGATTGGCTTATTGCAGCACTTTTACATCAGTAAACTGTTTTGATAGTTCCACTTATTTAAATATTATTTTAAATAAAGCTCTACTTCCTACTGACCACCAATGTGAGGAGGCATGACGGCCACGTAGTCCAGCCCCGATGACTGCAGCGCTGCGTACATCCTGTCATGGTCCTCTGTCACAGGGAGCATCCCGGGCGGGACTTTGGCGCGATCCCACAGCAGAAAGGCTGGGAGGGACAAGGAGAAACACAAACGCACTTCATGCAATTGTCTTAATTGTACTGCTTGTCTGAACTTCAGCACTTTATTGTTTAAATTTTTTTTCAAACAGTGAGTCATACCCGACATGCAGCCGACCACTTTGACGATCCCGCGAGCCTTCATGGCGTCAAGGATGTTCTTGGTGCCTTCAGACATCATGGTGGTCGGGCCTGGCGAGCGCAAATCATATTACAGTACCTGACGTGGAGCGTCACTAGACATTTAAAAGCTGTACTCGAGTGCAGTTTGAGAGGCGAGCATTCCTCCACGTATGTGTACATATATGGAAGCACAAGATGAAATAATTAGTGTTTTAATTTTTAGTAGATGCCGTATTCAGAAGACATCCTATGCATCAATTATGTAATCTCTGTTTTCAGATTCGACATTCATGTGACAGCTAAATGGAATTGGTGTTTTATTGAAATTGAATATTTGATGTTTACTGTTCAGCAATTGCTATTATTGTTTTGCTACTTTTGAAAAATAAGGTCCACCTTTTTTGTGTGCTTTAGAACGTGTCATTGAAACAACATAGGGGTATGTGTTGTAAAACGCACACTGCGACCTGTGGTGAAAAGTTCCAACTATTACACCATTCAATACGACGATCCTCCTTGTGTGAGGTGAATGTGAGAAAACGGCGACCAATCAAAGTTATTTTAGCTTTAAACCGTGGAGACTAACTCAGGTTGTTCCTGGTGCCCAGAATGATGACCACAGCGTCCTGGCCCTCCATGGTCTTCTTCACGTCCTCTTTGTTGAGCACATCTCCCACCACCACTCTGGAGGCCTTGTGGTCGGCGGGCAACTTGGCGGGGTCCCGCACCAGCACCGTCACATTGTACCCTGATGGAGGGAACGAGGGCAAATTAAACACACTGGCGTCATCGCTGGATGCTCTTACACATCCAAATACTAGCCCTACAATATACTTTTATGATTTTTGTATCGTATTCATCATGACATCAACGCAGCCTGACGCCATTTCAGGTTCCCGTTGTTATATTCCCTAAATTCTTATGATTTCTCCTTTACACCTCGCAGGAGGTGTAAAATGAAAACTTCATCAAGATCATGAAAAAAAGAGCCAAAAAGGAGTGGGTCAACGAGAGTCACTGCCACAGTGGAGCAGCTGGGGGTCAAGGACCGATTGATGACCTTTCACCCTTGTTTAGAAACCCTCACACTAAAACTGTCCCTTTGGTCGGATTGGTTATATATTGTGCTGTGGTATTAAAATCCCACAGAAAATGCAATGATTATGATGTTTTTGGAACTGGAGCTAAAGTTATAGAGTGTATTTTCACCTGCTGCACTATGGAGATCACACCCTTTCTGCATGGGCAAGATAGTGACCAGCTTCCACTATCAGCTGTGTGACTCAGCAAAGTGCTGCAGACCGCCTGATGTCTAACATGACTCGACAGTATTGCTCGGTCCCCGGTGGTTAAGGAAGGAAAAAGGGACTGAAAACGCTGCTAAATTTAATGAATCATGTGACATTATGTGAGCGTTTCGAAACTTTGGGGAATCCCAATAGATTATAATGGAGCGAACTGCAGCAGAGTATGATCCTAAATGTAAACTGTACATTTGAATGTATTCATTATAAACAAAAGTATATATTTAATTTATGAGATTCAAAAAGAAAGAAAGAAAAAAGTTCCACATGTGAAACGT
This sequence comes from Clinocottus analis, assembly GCF_023055335.1. Taxonomy (NCBI): domain Eukaryota; kingdom Metazoa; phylum Chordata; class Actinopteri; order Perciformes; family Cottidae; genus Clinocottus; species Clinocottus analis. The sequence continues at coordinate 24,117,233 of NW_027175931.1, forward strand.
GTAATTGAAATTAAATCAGATTGCATTTGCTGCGACGCAATTAGAGCAGCAGTGCAATTAGAGCAGGTGGATTTTGACAAAATCCCCAAATAACCATAGTTTTCCCCATATAATAATCCAAATATATATTCTAACATTATATGCATTCATGGAATAGCGCTCGTATAGTGGTCCATAACGGGTGAACGGTGTGACCAGCACAAGGCACCGATACATATTCTAATCTCACTCCTCACCTGCAGCCACCGCCAGCGGCAGGGTCGCCATCCCGGTCATTCCCGTGGCTCCAAATATCGCGACGTTTTTGATGGTGTCCGACATCGTTTGCAGGTAAGCGAGTTCCACGACACAACAACGACTAACTATTTGGCCGGTTCAAACTGAGTCCGATGTGGACTTTACTTTAAATGTTTTGAAAAAGTCCCATTTGACATGTGTACAAACCTCTTATGTGACAGAAGAGAGGCACTTCCGCAATCTCAGACTCCTCCCCCTCCTCCTTCACGGAGATTTAAAGGGGCCGCGCTGTAAAAATCGTAAAAATTATTATGCAGTCGTGATGGTACTTTTCATAGCAGTATTGAAACATGTAGATTATACGGCTCCATCACTTTAACGTTACAGCGAGAAGGGACTTACTTAAAATACTTTTACACTCTTTTATTTATTTATTTTTTACCTCTTCTCAGCATTACTTTTAAAATGTTTGCATTGTTTGATGCACACATTTATTATTTTGTATTCCTTATTTTATTATCTACTCACATTCTCTAAATAAATTGTGCTATATATTGTCACTTTGTGCACATTAACATTTCACATTGTCTTGTGTTTCTTATTTCTTTGTGCGTATGTGTAAGAGCATCTGTAGCATATTTATTTACACCTGGGGATCAATCAATCATAGTATAGGATTTATATTTTGTGTTAATAGTCTCCACTTGCAAGTAGTAACTATACTTGGTCAAATTATATTAGATCAAATAAATATCGAATAAAAAAGTATAAAGTGGAATAAAATAGAGTTGAAAATTTTACTTAAATGTACCATTGGTGGACAGGTCAAACCAATACTTTGTTATACACAAGTTGTGCTTCTAATAGGTGAATACGCAAGAGGCTGACCTGCTTTTGTGCAAGTTTTTTTATTTATTTTTTAAAATACATTTCCTCAGGGCTTCCAAAACCGACTCACTTTGAGAGCGAATTCAGGTGCACTTAGTTTTTCTTCTTGCATTTGGACATTTAAACAGAGATGTGAGGATTTATATCACTAAATCCTTTCTTCATTCGTGTTTCTAATGTAGAAAATCTAAAGTATAAAACGAGTTTGGGTTCCAAGCTAATTATAGCTGATTCATTTCAAAGCAGGCGATAACCAACACTAAATTACAGTATTTACTGATGTTAGAACAGCAAGCAGAGTAAAGAGAAGTACAAATCAAAATATAATTACTGTAAAATGAAAATGTTGAATACATAATTGTTTAACCGGTGAATCATCTTTTAGTTTTTTGTAAGTTTCCTGTTGATGATTAAATGTCTTGAAACAAATGTGTCTGTTTAGGCCTATCTCAAGATTATTCACACAAGTCACTAATGCACAGCGACATATAATGGTGTGATTATGGTCCATTTACTTTCTTCACAACAATTAGTTTGTCCTGACCTGCAGTCGCCTAAAAGATGCACAGTCTATGGGAAAGCTCTATCTGCTTTGAACATTTGTCTGACACATACAATGTCAAACAGTCAGTTTGTTTAATATAATATAATCTTCTATTTATATATAGTATTTCACTACATTTAAGTCTACGAAAACTGCAATGTGTTTTTAAGGACTATCATTTATTTAACTAATTTTGACTCATGAACTCAGCATTTAAAAAATAAATAGATATAAAGTGCTTTAAAACAGAAGTTTATTTATAAGTAATTTCAGATTCATAGTTATTTTTAAAAATGATAATGAAAAACAACCGCTGCCCCGCCCACTTCTTCTTCTTCGTGGACCTGAAGATGTGGTAGATAACTAGGTGATATTAATTAACCTAGTTAGTTAGCTAGTTAGTCAGTTAGTTAGCCAAACATCTCAACGCTCTTAACACAACTTGCTTAAGGTATGTTAAACTTTTGTCTTTACAGCAGTAGCCATTGCCTCGTCGTGGGGATAAAGTTAAAGTTTAACATTAGCATAGTGTAATTTGAGCATTTAAAAGCTAGCTTAGTTTAGCTGTGCTAACACCAACATTAGTACGTTTAATTTACGTCTGACTACAGCAGTTTAATATGGGTCAAAGTCACCCAGTTGAATCGAAATATTTTTAAAGCAACATCTGTTTATGTGCTTTCATAGGCTTTTTACATTTTTTTTTACATTTGGTTTTCTGTTTCGCCTTTAAAACCACGTCTGCTGCTGTAAAATGACGACGTGTAACGTTAAAAGCACAGCCTCTTGTGGCTTCCTGCTCACATTTGACACTGACAGTCTCTCTCTCTCTCTCTCTCTCTCTCTCTCTCTCTCTCTCTCGCTCTCTCTCTCTCACTCTCTCTCTCTCTCTCTCTCTGCTCTCCGCACTAATGCTGATATTTCTCTCCAGCATCACCAGCGGAGAGGAAGAGCAGGAGGAGGAGGAGGAGGAGGAGGAGAAGGAAGGAGAGGTTGTGTCAGGTGGAAACGGGGACCTCTATGGATATCATAATCACCCTCCACCGGCTCGCATCCTCCGCACCGACAGCATCTCCCGGCCCGCGGTCACCGCTGCAGGCGCACAGCGCCCGTTCCCTGCGCCAAGGCACCGCGTCTCCACGGCAGAGGCTCTCCGGGCTGCTGCCACCGTGATTACCCGGACAACCCGCTGCATCCTGGTAGTAATAAGGACTAATCGAGGGAAGACCCTGCTGGAATAAGAGCGGAGCGTCAGATTCCTCCATTGATAAACCGCTCTCCTCATCGATTCAGCCAAACGGTCGTCTTGGGTATAAGAGGCGGACAAAACCAATCCAAGAAGCCTGACACTGAAGCTGAGGTAAGGCCGACAGAAGGACGACAGCATGATTCATTCCTCCACGGGATGTCGTTTTATTCAATCATTCCCTGAGTGAGAGCAAGGAGTCGAGGTGCACGATGGTGTTTTTTTTTTTTCTTCCCCTTCCCCCTTTTTTTTTTTTTGCAGGGGACGCCGGCCTGCGATTTGGGTGCAGGGTACCGCAGTGATCCGGCGAGGGGGGAACCGCGCTGTTACATGTCTTTTTTTTGCCACTCCATGTGTTACACGATGCATGCCTGGAAAAAGTTAGGATGCCAGCTGCCAGAGCTGTCTGCCTGCAGTTCGAGAGGATAAATGGGTCAAGGAAGCAGCCGAATAGCGGCCTAGTGTATCGGCTTTGTGATGTTGTTGCATGTTACACAGGATCAGTTTATTATCAATGTTCATCATAACCGGTAACTTTAAATTGCCGGTGGACTACGTTGGGTTCTGGTGGCATTTAGGCAAACTGTACCCCCAATGTAAATTGCAACTTCCCTAAGCGTCCCAGTCATCCTATATATTCCTGCAGGAAAGTAGAGTGTCTCTCTGGCTCACTATGTGACCTGACATTACTTTGGCATTCCTGCCCCTTGTGGTATCAGCTATTCCCCTAATTTCTCTGTTGTATAGCCCCCTTATGCAGGGGTTGGGTGGTGGGAGGCATTCATATTATTCTTACCCTTTTGGGGAGACAAGGCCAGCAGCAGCAGCAGCATAGCTCGCTTTAGCAGCGCGAGCAGAAGGAGCTGATGCACTGTAGCCTGTCAGGTCTCAACGTGGTGTGTTGTTGATCACATCTGCAGCGCAATGTGACCACTACCTCGGTCGGGACTGTTACATGGTCGCCATTTGTGGTAAACATCTGTGCTGGCTAAGCGGGGAGCTAATGCAGAGGTGTGCATGCAGGTGTGGGTCAGTTGGCTAGCTTTGGTTTGTTGGTGCAAGGTGTGTGTGTGTATGGAGAGAGAGAGAGAGAGAGAGAGAGAGAGAGAGAGAGAGAGAGAGAGAGAGAGAGACTCATAATGAGCAAAGGCTGTATAGTCATTCATTTAATTCAGTCATTTGTATTAAATATCACAGCAAACCACAGGCTATCCTGTAGATAACTTTGATGACATTAATAGAGCCAGTTTGATCCTATCACTCTTTATTTTAACAATAGTCCACGGTACATAATAGACTAATGCTTTTTTACCTTATTGTATTTAATGGAAGTTAAAATCTGGTGTCACTATTTAACTTGTGTAATACACCTACAGGGGGGTTTCAAGTGCGCATTTATTAGAAATTATGGTCTCGTCTAGTATCACTTCCATTTGTATAATACCAAAATACATGTCCACATTGACCCCTGTCCTCAAAAGTGTTATAAACACCCACATATTGTTAAAGTAGCATACTACATTTGGATCTAATGCTTCAAGTTAAAAAGCGGGTATATATATATCTTTAGATATATATGTCTATATTTATATGTATGTATCTATATATATATATATATATATACAATAGAAAGCCTCTCTAGGACACTGAAGTCCTCTGCTGCTGATCCGTTGTTTATCGGACCACAAGGTGACAGTTGTGAGTAAGACTTGGGGTCTTTCTCACAGACTCAGGACTGGGCGTCGGCTGCTCTCTCTCTCTCTCTCTCTCTCTCTCTCTCTCTCTCTCTCTCTCTCTCTCTCTCTCTCTCTCTCTCTCTCTCTCTCTCCTAGATGTTGTTTCACTTTGCGGAGGTGAAATGAGTAGAAGTGACTCAGTGCTGTGTGTAAAGTGCGTACTGGGTGACGTCACGATGAAGCACCTGGTGCGTTTGTGTTGAAGAGAGAGAGAGAGAGAGCCAAAGTGAGATCATTCTGGATAAAGTTGTGGATGAGGTTAGGTTTGGGTCAGAATAATTGTTGAATTTGAAGGTTGGCTTGGCGTCTCGTAGGGGCTGAATACAAATGATGGTTTCGTCAAAATGTGTCCTTTGTTGCTGCTTTTTGTTGCAGATCAGCAAGAACAAGGTTTTCTGCCCTGCTGTATTTATTCAGAGCAGCAATAAAGTTGGTTTCTTCTGTGCATATGCAACTTTATCGCCTTTATCACTGATGTGTGCGGGAGTGTGTGTGTGTGTGTGTGGTAAAAAGAGTGGACGCACACACTTAGGGTCTGGTCCCCAATAAGCCTTTAGAGACACAAAGCTGCTGCCTCTGACTGATTAACACTGGCAGCTGTCTCTCCCCCCCCTTTTCTCTCTCTCTCTCTCTCTCTCTCTCTCTCTCTCTCTCTCTCTCTCCATCTTTCCAGTCATATGTGTCCTTTCCCCTGATTCTCACTATTTCACCTCTTCCAAGGTCAGCCTTTCTGTTTCTCTACAACATCTCCCTTCTATAAAACAAATCACTCCCTCTTGATGATTGTGCCTCTCTCACTCAAATCTAACCTAACCTGAAATATAGATGGGCGGTCAGAAAGTATGAATATTGCCAGTTTTATAAATCAACTCACTTCTAAGGCTATCCTACCCACTATATAGATATACCCTGACCAACTAGTGCTTGCTTGCAGTCTAAATTAACGCTGCATGCCATCTGTTTCAGTCTCAAGTTGGTGTTTGGTCATTTAGTGACATCCTATATTTTAAATTCACCCTGATAATTCTTGGGACTAAGGAACATTTGGCCTTTGGAGTAGGGCGCCAGGGCTGGAACCAAGTCACTTGTAAAGGCTCTTGCAGCTTAAAAGGGCCTGGTGAGGAGCTCCTAAAGAGTGGATCTGGACCCGCTTAGCTGTTTGCTGTTTGTGGACTCTGCAGAGGTTAGCACAAGATCAGAAAATACAGTGACACACATGTGATTCTGGATCAAGTCACAATATTTGACTGACTGCTCAAATCACAGAAGTATGAAGAACCTGAGCTGGTGCTTCTGGTTTAACTTGAACCAACAGGCTATTCCCGATGCCGTTCAGCATCAGCACTGAACTCACTGGTGTTAATGACCGAGCTGCCTCACTGCAACGTTCACAGGTTCAGTGCTTGTTTCAAGGGCGCCTGATGTTTGGCATCTTGCGGGCTGAAATAATTGGAGTATTGTCAATCTTTGGTAAGGATGGCCAATAATAATAATAATGTGCCAAATGCCAATAACCCCGAAATGCTAGCTGTGCAGGCCAGAGACAGGACTTGAGTTTAGGACACAGGGGCGGGTGGGAATTTGTTGAAAAAGTGTGAAGGATAATTAAAGGAGAGAGCAGTGTGTGTGTGGAGGGAGGGGGGGGCGACGCTTTCATTACACCATTGGCGTAATGGTGATTTATTGTGGTTACGAACAGCGACAGCATAGCTGGGGAGGGAGGGCAATAATAACACTGAGTGGTTTAGAGGGGAAAGCATAAGACCTGACAGTTCTGCACACGCACATGTTATATACACATACCATACAGGCCATTGTTCCAATAGTAAATCAATAGAAAATACATCTGCAATAACTATTATTATCAATTTATTGTCATTTGCCGATACGTCAATTTAGTCAATTATTTGAATGGAAAACCTAATCATTAGTTTGATCCCTTATACACACCTGTGAAAGCTTGCGATGTAATCATCTTTCTTTAAGACTATGAATAATAGTAATTAATACAAGTATTCTAACAGTTCACAACTATGTCACAGCAGCAGCTGAAAGAGCAACACACTCAACACACCTGGGAGAACATTTCTCTTTAGATGCTGTCCTATGAACCGTGTTGAGGTTCTGGTTGATCCACCAGAAGAAAACCAGGACGCCTCAGATGATCTGCATTCTGTCGTCTGAGCGAGACACTAAAAGACGTCTCTGATGCCCGTTATTGTTTTTACTTAGATTGTCAATAAAGCAGCGTGGGCGGGACATGACAACTTCTTTTGTTCACCTCGACTTTCCTCCTCCTCATCTGTCTCTGGGCTGCAACCAACAATTAGTCGTTTTTTTTAACACAAGAACAAAACAAATATGTCATTACCCAGTTTTCCCAGGTGACTTATTAAACTTGCTTGTTTTTTAGTCCAAAATCCCCAAATATGTTATGTTATTATAACTCAATCATGACAATGAACGCTAGCCAATCCAGAAATTTGAAAACCTGAAACTGCAAAATGTTTACTATTAATGTTTAGCAGATTATCAAAATGGTCAAATTAGTTTTGTTAAACCACTAAATGATGAATCAACGTGTCTATTCCGCTCTACTCTGATTTTTAATCTAGCCTAATCTGCACCACGTGGTTTATTTGCATTACATTTTCACCTGACAGGTAATATTAGTATTATGAAGTAAAGTAAAACAACATGTGTGTGTGATTTTCCACTGAGGTTTTACAATGTATATGGGATGTTCAAAAGCACACACACACACACAGCAGTGATTCCTCCTCTTTCTTCCAGCTCCATGAAGAGATCAGAGAGGCTGCTGCTGTTTAAACATTTGATCCTTCAGGTCCCGGACAGAACCCTGTTGAGTCCACCAGAACCAGATCCCCTGCAGTCTGGGAAAGCACAAAAAGATCCAGGAGCATTGTTTATGATGATCCTGTGTTCGTGATGTTGTTTCACTTACCTTTCTGCTTCCAGATTTCATATTTAAATTGTCTGAGTTTACACAATATCAATACAACTAAATTGATGGACGTTAACAGATTTAATCAACACCGTGTGAAACATAGATATTGCTCTGCGGACATTTTTAAAATCAACAATGTTCACTGTTCAGATTCCCTGAAGATAACCTTCTCAAGTGTGTTGTGTTTATGAGCAGCATGAATATCATTGATAGCATTCGGCAGAGAATCTACTCCATCACCCGCGTTTTAGTTTTAGTGCAGCTTTGTGGTTTTAGTCGTTGATGACTGATCCAACTTTCCATGCCGGCCGGCAGCAGCATTACTCAGCACTTTGTTGTTGACGCTGCAGTCGGGACGGGTGATACTGTGTGTTTCCAGTCGGTTTACTGCAAACCTTCATGGAAGGGAATATGCCCACCGCGTGTTTGTGCATGATGATGAATGAGGAAACTCAGAAGCACTCCACCGGTTTTTGACACATGAAGCTGCAGTTTACAGGGAATAAGAGTCAGCCTGTGAACACAGCTGTTCGTCCTCTAAAATAAATTACCCTTGTGTGTTATCAGGTCCATCTTGGTTTGGGCTTTATAGACTTGAAACTTTTATCAGGAAGGAATGGCACGACCCATCATTTTTGGCCAGGATATCTCCGACTCCGCTCTCTCAATTTTGACCATTTATTTCGGGAGCATGTGTGTGATTGTCGCTCCTGCCCGGGGCCGGCTGATTCCTCAACAGCTGAGTCCCATTATTAAAATAACATCGATAACACACACACACACACACACACACACACACACACACACACACACATGCAGATATTAGTACGAGCAGTGTGTGTCTGATTGATTGAGAGACACCAGGTGGTTGAGGTTAGGCGAGGATCACGCAAGGAGAACAGAGGACACACACACACACACTCTCTCTCTCACACACACACACACACACACAGTATGTTGATGTTGACTGTCATGAGATTAAGGCAGTTTGACTGATGTCGACTTGCCGTTGTGGTAAATCTGTTGTTTCTCCTCGTTAATCCTCTGTAATGGGTTTTGATTCCAGCTTCTTAACGTTATCATAATTTTTCTTATCATGATGCATCTTGATATCACATTCTCTCTCTATTCTTATAATTCCTATAAAGTCTCTCTTTCTACGTCATAACGTCAGGTATTTTTATTTTAGCAATATTTTACGACATGCATTTCAAAAAATGCCGCCAGCTTTCAGATTAGTAAAACTGTCATGATTTTGACTACGACGATTTTGCTTGACAATATATTGACCCAGAAATTGTTGCGATAAATAATATTATTGTCATATTAAAAACATTTTATGCCACTGACATTACGATTACCTCAACTTCGAATTATTAAGAATATTTAGACATTGTGATTGAAACATTTAAAAAAAATGTTTTTAATTAATAGACATAAAATATTTGCACAACGACTCAAAATGTAAAGAAAACTGTTGTTGTTTATTCTGATCACGTTGGCGTGAATAGTGTTGACATTCTTATGTAAACAAACACGTAAACAAGCCATAACAGTAACAATGAAGTCAGAAAAAATGATCGAGGTCATGTCTATATATATGACAGAGGTGTCAAACATACGGCCCGCGGGCCGGATCCGGCCAGCCAGGGGGTCCAATCCAACAGTAAAAAACATTATTTTTTTTCGATCAGAATTAGCAGAGCTGGGATTTGAACCTCTGATCCTCTGCTTGTAAGACGGACATGCAAACCATTGATCCGCAGTCGGATGTGAGAGCTGATATTAATGTGTTGGAAGTCGTTAAAAATGGATCACGTCACGCAAGCGGCGTCACAAACGCGTCACAAAGCGAGGGAATCTGCAGAGGAGCAGAGCCCAGGCAGATAAACAGAGGGCTGATTGGTCTTTATGTTGCTAGTTAATCGTTGAAAATAGGGTTTATCATCCAAAAACCTTCAACAATGATTGAAACATAGAGAAATATTGTCGTTATTCATGCGTTATTATGCTGTGATTTTACCGGTCCGGCCCACTTGAGATTAAAATGGGCAGCATGTGGCCCCTTCACTGAATTAAGTATGACACCCCTGATATATGCATGAGTCGTATAACATAACTGTTGTGACAGGCCCACTGATTGGCTGCCATTGTTTTATTCTCCACGTCCTCCCACCTCTCCGCAGCTACACACACCATAGGAACCTTCTCTCGCTTCATGCTTGGTAGATAGATATCAGTCAGGGGGCTTTGGATGCAGGTATCAGTCGGTCCGCAGTGGGACTGGATACAACCAACCTTGATTTGGCTCTCGCTCTCTCAAGGGAAACAGGCTGATGGGGGAAACATGTACAAGGACGAAGGGGGGTTGAACATGGGGCTCGCTCATTTGCAACATCTGGGATCACACCATCGGCTGCCACTCATCTGAGGCACAACACACCATGCTGAGATATTATCAGCGAAGCTGAGAAAGGCGTTCAATAGCAGACAATGTTCAGCGAGCAGAAGACTGCAAGTTTTTCTGTCAGTCCCTCATCTTCAAAGAAGTCTGATTGTTGGTGCAAGGCAGAAATAACTAATGTTTTTAAAAGACACTACCAGTAGTGCAGCCCTCAATCTATTGTGTTTTATTACTTCAGTAGCAATACTAAAAATAAAATGATGCCTGTGGCAGCATCCTCATAATAAAAACACAGACTTCAGCATCTTCTGGGTGACTTCACATAACGAGCTGATCGAATTCACTAATTAGGCAATAAGGTACGAGAGGCAGTACTGTATCGTCAATAATGTACTTGACGATACAGTTGCCTGCGACATGAGAAATAGTAAGTAAATAGTAAGCTGCCTTGCAGCACAAAATAGTTGTAGCCACCAAACGTTGTGTATTGCATTTCAGTAGCCGAGAGACTGTCCCTGTGTGTTTACAGCAAAATACTATAAATAATACTCAATAAAAGTAAGAGTCCTGCACTTATACGTTTGTTATAAAGGCTGCATAAGCAAAAAAATGTATTTAAAAGAAATAAGCCAAACATAAACTGCTTCTGGCTTTTTAAAGGTTTTGAACTGTGGATCAGACAAAACAAGGTTTTGGACAATTCAATGGACGTTTTAGAAATTTTATCGGAAAGTTATTTGAGAATATAATCATGAGTTGCATCACCAATCACATTATTATAATTTTCTTGTGTAAAACTGATTTGATTGCGTACTGAATATCACCTTTTACACAGCTGCAAACAAGCTCTCCTTTTCATTAGATTAATTCGGTTGACCTATAAATCAACTCCTTTTCCCGTAGGTTTCACTTCTGCGGGTTCTTGTGCAGTCCTTTATCTGCTTCATCACCAGAAACACTGCGCTGGGATGTTGTGCTGCCTTCCTCTCCAGGGAGAAGGGCTAAGTGCATGTGCACAGCTCCCCCTCCTCGCGCTGTCTTGCTGGGCACGCTGACATTTACACGATATGGCTACGTTGTTCTCCAGCGGGGTGAGGTATGGGGACAACAGCAAGCTTAGACTTTTGTTGTAGTGGCAATGGAGAGAGAGGCCAAAAAAAGGGGTCAGATGAGGAGAATAAAAACAGTAAAATGGTTGAGTCGAAGACGACAAAAAAACCCTCAAACCTCTTCTCTTTCACTTGAAACCCCGATGAATCAATTAGTCGTTAATCATAAACATCCTCAGATCCTGTTTTTATGAACGTAAACCTGCGTTTTAAGCACACAACATGAACATACAAACATGTGCCCCTCCCCCAAAGCACCAAATGGCATATTTTGTGTCTTGTGGGCACATATGCTCTTTACCAGGAGAAATTTAATTGTGTAACACAAATAAACATGGAGGAGGAACGGGTCCAAACTAATGTTGTCAGTGTAGCGTCGACCGGCATCACAGATATCATCTCGAAGTAGACATCTTTAGTAGTAGTCGATGTAAAAATCTCATTGTGGGTTAGAAAGTGTTGAAGTTGAGAGAGAGAAAGTGAGTTTTTTGGACATTGGATGAAAATCTGTTATTAACGTAAAAGGAGACTAAAATTCATGAATATCAGAACGTTGAATGGATTCTTTTTTGTTATCATTTTGATGTTTTGAACACTTTCATTTCTCAGCTATTTTTACCCTCCAGTTCTCAGCTGTCAGGGAGATGAGACAGTTCAGGTTTACTCTGCGTCAGGTCAACCCTCCTTCAGGGAGATTTTATTTTATAAAACATATTAAAAAGCTCTGATGCCGAGGACAAGCGCTGCGTCTTTCATGAATGGGTAATAAATGTTATTCATGGACTCTTTTTGCTGCTGTAGTTATTTGTGCATCCTGAAAGGTAAATCGGGAACATTGCAGCAAACGCTTCATATTTTTCTCTGCCTGAATCTAAATTTGTTTCAATGAACCTGTGGGGTTAATCAAGGGTTAAACGTCATCAGTCAGAGTTTAATTGGGAAGTGTGAGCTGCCTCTCGATGCCTTTTGCATGTACCGGTGTGTGTGTGTGTGTGTGTCTGTACAGCATGTGTGTTAATATCGTAGCATGAAGACAAATAAATTCTTAGTTGACCAACACTTTATTGATCTGTGTTAATTGAACTTATTTTCACCACAAGGATTGACACAATCAGCACCATTTCAAATCTTGGTTTTTCCGCAGATGTTCATAATTCTCTGAGGAATAGGTTATTTGGCATGAAAAAAGCCTAAAAATAACAAATTTAAAGAGAAATCTTAGTTGATGAAGACCAAAACAACTGTGGAGGAGAGGGAGGCTGAAATGAATGTCCATGTGTGTCTTATGTCTAAACACGCGTGTCAGACAATTCCAAAACAATTCAGTGTGAAATGAAACAGCGTTTTAACCTTTTTAAACAAAACTGTCTATCGAGAATAAGCACCACTACTTCAATGTGTAGGAGCATTGGGACGACAGCTCCCGATTATTTCCATCATCAAGTAATCGGCAGATTATTTTCTTGATTCAGAGATTAAACATTGAATATAAAAATTGGTCAATGTCTATTTTAATTTTTAATCAAATGTCTTATCTGACCAACAAAAAACCCAAAGATGAAATAATCTATCAACTACTTGATTGATTTACTAATATTTTTCAGCTCTAAAGGTATATGTAGCCATTGGAGTTCATTCCTGGCAAATACGTTCCCATTTACATTGTGTGTGTGTGTGTGTGTGTGTGTGTGTGTGTGTGTGTGTGCTGCAGGGCGTCGGGCGCGATGGCTAATGCCTCCCCAGACCTGGACAACGCGGAAGCCCAGCGCCAGCTCAACAACAACAACCGACCAAGCAGCTCAGGATTCTGGGAGACGGAGTGCACGAGCTCCAAGCTGTTCGAGTGCTCGCGCATCAGGGCCCTGGCAGGTCAGAGGTCACGCACGTGCTTAATCCCATCCATTCAGACACACACATACCTGCATTTGACTCATCCTAACTGCCTCTGATGTGACGCTGATTCCTTTGTCTCCCTTAGATGAGCGAGATGCAGTGCAGAAGAAGACTTTCACCAAGTGGGTCAACTCCCATCTGTCCAGAGTGTCCTGTCGCATAGCGGACCTCTACAACGACCTGAGGGATGGATACATGCTCACCAGACTGCTGGAGGTCCTCAGTGGAGAGCTGCTGGTGCGAACACACACACACACACACACACATGCAGCGAGTCATGGCAAACTGTAATGGCCGTGGTATCTGTTTTGTAGTCTCTCTGAATTGATCCGTCACAGGGTGTGAAGCGTTAACTGGTAAAGGTGCTGTCTGCAGCGTTTCTGAACATCAATACATTGACTCACTAGATCGCTCGTTCCTGAACCTTTCATTATTTCTGCTGTTTCCAAAAAAATCACAAATCTTTAGCTCTTGTCCTGTGTTTCTTTTTTTTTTTTTTATTAAAGTACATTAAAAGTAAAATCCAAGATATGTTCCATGTTTATAATCCCTCTGACCTTCCCCCCCACCCAGCCGAGGCCTACACGGGGTCGAATGCGGATCCACTGCCTGGAGAACGTGGACAAAGCCCTGCAGTTCCTCAAAGAACAGAGGGTTCATTTGGAAAATGTGGGTTCCCACGACATTGTGGATGGCAACCACCGCCTCACGCTGGGCCTCATGTGGACCATCATCCTGCGCTTCCAGGTAAGCAGGAACACTCATAAAGCTCCCGTGCATTGTTCGGGTTATGACATTTTATCACAAGTCGGTGATGTAGTGGCTTTCTTATGGCAATGAGCGAAACACAATTTGGGTTTCCTTTGATTTCTGAAGTGTTATGTGTGGCGATTGCAATTGGTTGTGATATTCCCTGCGATCTTTCTAACTGATCCCTGGTCAAAAAGAAATGCTGAGACTGACTGCGGTCTGTCTGGACGATCGCAGTCAGCATTAACCGCTGTTATATTGAGCGCTTAGCGACTGCTCCACAACCAAGGCTAGGCCATCTGAAGCAGCGGCAGGAAGAAACAGTCCGTTTTTATTCGCAGCGACTACATGCAGCTGTGATTTAAAAGTGAAAACTGGATTACACGCTACACTGTGTCCTCTGAGTCGTGTGTGTGTGTGTGTGTGCGAAAGCAATTTGAACCCAGCGTTGGAGCGGTGGACTCCACCTCTATCAAGCTACAGAGAGGTGCTCATAGAATGTAATAGCATTAAATAGCTGTTGTTGAAAATATCAGCAGGGATTGATTTCAGGAAAATCTTAAAGATTGCTGAATTTATTCTAATATCATCAGTATCACATGGACGTTACGACTGACCTTCAAACATGTGATTCCTCCCGTGGGATACTGAGGCTTAAATGTGAGCTTCTCCATGGTGCACGATCCAATGCTACCGACTGAAGCACGAGGACGCTGTCATCAGCAGCGGCTTCGTTCAGGACGAGCTGCCAGCGGGTCGGTGGCGGGTCTTTTGGGGCGGGTCACAACTGCCGCATCATCAGTATGCGACAGCGGCGTTTGGTGGATAAAGCTTGAATGTCACTCAGGGCTCAGAGGCCTGGAAGGCAGCAGTCGCCTTGCAGTCTGCTCTTCGACAAGGACACACACTCTCCGACATACACACTCCATCAGTCTCACTATACGCACACCTATTAGCACATCTTGACACAGGTTTCCAGGCTGTAGTAGCAGTGATACAGAATCAGTTCCTGCCATGTAAGTACAGCAGAAGCCTCTTCATTGCCCTTAAGCGTGGCTTTGGCACAAAACGCTTATTTAGCGTTATTCGGACCCTTCTGTAACATTCATGGTGCACGGCAGCTGTCTCATGGGACCCAGTATTGTCGCGTTAGGCCTGGTTACCGACCACAAAGCACATTTAACAGCACCGCGAGCAGACTTCTTTGTGTGTTCAGTGATCCTCTTCGAGCTGTCGAGACAAAGAAGACAGATGTTCTGTGTGTGTAATTTGAGTGGATCCGATCATTTCAGTGTAAAGGTTGAAATGAGTGTTGTATGATGTTCATATATATAGTGTGAAGAAATAAAAAATTATGTTCCGCACAAACTGATTTATTAGCTGGAGTTTAGCAATGCTTCAGAAAGTAACAGGCTTGCAAACATGCTTGTTTGGAAACTCAGTAATGCCCCTTTGTGTCGTCGGACAAGCTTGTAACGCGACAGCTTTGAGCTGCATGAGCGTTAGCTGACTGCTAGCTCTGCCGCCATTAGCTGTGAGCCAGCAGGCGATGGTCTCTTCAATTTTGCATGCGCTGAGAAAGAAGATCGGTGCAGAGGACTGGCGTTCAGGAGTGTGTGTGTGTGTGTGTGAAAGATTGTAAGAGTAATTATGAAAGAAGTGAGGACAGGAGAAAAGGATGGTTGGCTGATGAGAGAATACCAGCATTGATGTTGTGTACTAGAAAAGGGTGGGGTCTAACTGTGACCTTCAGTCAATGTTCCCATCAGTGATTTGTTCTCAGTCAGAGGAAAAGTTAATTACAGGAAGTGTTATGAAAAGGGACCATGTAGCAAGAAGATTGGCTATTTCTATATAGTTATTAGTGTCGGATCGCGAACCAAATCAGATGAAATCATGCAGGTTTAACAGAAACGCCTTCAGCCCAGACTCCAGCGCGGCGGCCTCCAGCGCGGCGGCCTCCAGCGCGGCGGCCTCCAGCGCGGCGGCCTCCGGCGCGGCGGCTTTCAGAAGCGACCAGCTCACTGCGGACAGACCAAGATCCCGCTTCAGTGCAGGAAAAGAAGCTGCTGCCGGGTGCTGAGCGCTCCGACTGCAGGTGGAAAGTGGCAGCGAAGCCGGATCTGAGCTGCTCACGGTGGGCTAGTGATGCTGGAGTCTGAGCTGAAGCAGTTTTGAATGATTGTATAGAAATAATGACATCAAAGTGAAAACAAAATACACACAATATCAAGGGACTGAATAAAATATTGACAGAAGCTAAGCTGCACAGTGGATTGAAATGTCACCAGATCGGTCTGAACATATTTGGTCATGTTACTAATGTGACAATGGTCTAACAACGGCATGAATTAAACAGGAAAGTATAAGCACAACTGTTTTGGTCACATTAAATAAGAGAACCTTACTTCTGTCCCAACAGTTCATCACATGCATTTCCATTTCCAAGTGCTGAGTTCAGTGCTCATTTTTTACATATGCTTATGGAACACGTTGCGTTTCAAAGTACATTTGGTTGTTAGTTGTTTTTGTAGTAGGCCTGGGGTGGGATTTACACAATTGTTTAATTCTTTAGTCCAGAACTGTGATGCTAACATGGTAATAAGGTGGATAACCTAATTCAATCTAAACGTATAATGTCCTTAAGGTGGAAAACTGGCCAAGGTCGTCCGAGAGGCTCCCAGTTATCTTGCACTTTGGCTCCTCTCATCTCAACCTTTTCCTCCTTTCCTCTGTGGCCAAAGTGAGAGTTTGCTTTGTCCAGTCAGCAGGTAGGAACCACTGCAGTGACTGCACGCAGGCGGAAAGAGAGAGAGAGAGAGAGAGAGAGAGAGAGAGAGAGAGCGAGAGAGAGAGAGAGAGAGAGAGAGAGAGAGAGAGAGAGAGAGAGATGGAAAGAAAGGAGAGGATTGACAGGCAAAGCAAGAGGAAATCCTCATGTATTTACAGAACCATTCACAAATTATAACAGTTATTATTTCAATTATAATGTGTGTGTTTTAAATGTCCTTGTGTTGCAGTGTGTGTGTGTGTGTGTGAGCTAACACACTGCCAGCTCTCTTCCAGACACATTAATGAGGCTATATTTGACCAGATGTATTCAGATTTAAACTGAGTGCTTATACTGATGTTATCTCGGTGTCACGGTACATGTGTTGATGTTGTGCGCTAGTTGTTGACGAGATGTACTTTTTGTGTGTTTTCTCCTACTAGGAAATCATTTTTGAAAACCTTTTAAATGCAGCGACACATAGGAATTACAATGCCAGTATATAATGTATATTATATTAACATAGAATAAATTAGATCGGCCCCATTGTTACCGATACCAGATTTTTATTGGTCTGATTTATTGATTTGCAATCATGTGATCTGTTTTCATTGTTGTTGTATTAATTACGACATATCTGCCACTCAAATATAATCTAGTGCTGGTTTCACATTGTGATTTATTCTGAGGATGAAGAGACGGACGAAGGATTTTTAGCGTAATCCCAAAACCTCATTTTGTCTCTATTTGTGCTCATGTGTAGTGTTCATCTTTTTGCGTGTGCGTTCATGCGCAGGCATTGTGTGTGTGTGTGTGTGCTGTTATACGTAAGGCCGCGTGTGTGCGTGCAGTGTTGTGCCTAACGACACGGGTAGCAGCTGATTCTAGGGTGTCATGTCTCCCAATTACCTTCGATCATGTCACTGTGATGTTATCGGCTGAATGGCCGTCACTGCCACCTATCATCAGGCGTTACAAAGGCTCCACACGTCCTTGCCCTGAGAGCCTCAACGCTTACTGCTCTTGTCTGTTTCTCCTGATGATCCTCTCTCTCTGTAGGCATTGCTTCCAGGTTTTTAGAAATACTGTTTCACTGACAGGTGATTCAAATCGGGCTGGTGTTGCTCTCGTGGCTAACAGTGGTAGCTTTTCTGCAATTTAATCACAGATCTCATCACTGCTGATGATCTTTTTTGAAGCTGCGTAGTTATATCCATACACAATAAAAACAAAACAAAGCTCTTCCTCCACACTCGCAGACACACTCTTCAGTCACAAACAGGTAAATGAAGCAGGGTCTGAGCCTCGAGGTCTCAGCAACAAACACTGAACTTTTTGTGTTCTTTTTCAGATCCAGGTGATCAAAATAGAGACGGAGGACAACAGAGAAACTCGCTCCGCCAAGGACGCCCTGCTGCTCTGGTGCCAGATGAAGACCGCAGGGTGAGCAGTAGAATAAAGACAATACAGCGGACTGGAAGCCGCAACCGTGGATGTCATGGCCGTTTGTGTAAATGTACCGAATCGGTGTGTTGGTGTTGGCGTTGGCGTTGGCGTGAGAAAGGAATTTCAGGAATTTCTCCGTGCTCCAGGTACCCTGAGGTCAACATCCAGAACTTCACCACCTGCTGGAGAGACGGCCTCGCCTTCAACGCCCTCATACACAGACACAGGTCAGGTGATTTCCAAAGATAGAGTGGAGATATGTGTAGCGGGTTTGGACAATTTTAGCATTAGTGTCACATAGGGGTGCAAAATGCCGGGAATATTCAAAGTTGGAAACTTTCCACGGGAATTAACGGGAATAAACAGGACATTTTGGAGTAATTTAACTGTATTTATCTTGTCATAAGCAGACATGCGTGCAAACATTTAAAAACAACTTTTAAAAATGACTTTTTTGACAATCCAAAAGCCATGAATAGTCGAGGTGATGGTGTACTTTTGTGTGGACGTACATACGTCCGACTCTCACTGCTGTAAAAAGTCTACTGTATACAAATAAACTTGGTATTAAATAAACATGGCTTCAGTTTACCAAGTAATCAATATGCTAATGACAAACAGAGTTGGGAAAGTTCACTTTCTGAAGTTCATAGTCCATAATTCAAAATGTTGAACTAAGTTCACGGCTTCAAAAAATGAACTATTTCAGTTATTTTGTTCAATATGTTGCAGCTGTAATTTAAATCTCTATCCGTCTGCAGTACCGCTCTCGGCCTTTACCGGAAACTTTCCGCCCCTTTGCAACCTTAGTGTCACATAAACATGACAAACTCTGATTCGTCATCTTGCGCCCTGCAGGTCCGACCTGATAGAGTTCCACAAGCTGACGCGGTCCAATGCAACCCACAACCTCCAGCAAGCCTTCAACATCGCTGAGCAGCACCTGGGCCTCACCAAGCTCCTGGACCCCGAGGGTGAGAACGTTCAACTGCTTCTCTAATCAGTCAGACATACAGCTGTATCCGTATTACAACCAAAACAGTGCCATGTATGGACTGAGATAAATAGTTAGTGCTTCTGTGTAAAGTCAAACAGACACTAACTCCTCTGCTCTCCGCCGCCTCCCTCCCTCTCAGATGTGAACACAGAGAACCCAGACGAGAAGTCCATCATCACGTATGTGGTCTCCTACTACCACTACTTCTCCAAGATGAAGGCTCTTATTGTGGAGGGCAAGAGGGTTGGCAAGGTAACGAGTCACACACATGTTGACACACACACACATTCAATGAGAGGTGAAGGGCTGGCAGTATGTTAATTAAATCATCAAAATGTGCGGCGATCTAAAAGTAAAATATGTAACTTTCCCTTGTTGAAATGTCTTAAACGACCAAATCTATTTGAGATTATGTCGTTACATAATCTCAAATGTTTCAACAATTGTCCTCCCATGATCCCACGCTTCTTCATGATGTTACCGCATCCCTCCTTTTGTTAATGCTTTGATTGAGGGAGGAGAACTCCCTCGAGGCTGAACATTACATGTTGTTTGTTTAACAGAAATACACAAACTTTATTCAAAAAACGTATCTTTCTCTATTTATTTTGCTCCTGCCTTGCCTCCTCCTGTCTGACTCAGGTCCTAGAAAACTGTGTTGAGGCGGAGAAGATCGTCAACCGCTACGAGGCTCTGGCGTCGGACCTGCTGGACTGGATAGAAAAGACCATAGCGGTCATCAGCAACCAGAAGTTCGCCAACTCGCTGACTGGAGTTCAGCAGCAGCTGCAGGCCTTCACAACCTACTGCACCATCGAGAAGCCCATCAAGTACGTTTATGTGGGTTTGTGAAAATGTCACGGGATGTGTCGCAAAACAGGACCCAAACGCCGAAGAACCGTGACAGGAATCTTTAATAAAACAAAAACAAGGACCGGCAAGAGCACAAAAAGGCACTAAAAAACAGGATCCAGAGGTGACGATAAGGAAGACTAACACCACGGAGATACACAGCACGAACCGACAAGCAGACAGCAGACAAATGGGCTTTAAATACAAGAGGGAGGTAACGAGTAACAGGTGGACACAATGAGGGCAGCACAGGTGCAGGAAATCCACAATCAGGAACCAAATAGACAGACAATCCCAGACAATCACCAGAACAGGAAGTGCAGAGACGCAGGGGACACAAGACTACAAAATAAAACAGGAACAAAAACTCAACCCATGACAGAAAAGGCGTCTTGATATTTGCACATACTCACGCATGCGTATGAATTCATGCGTAGCCTTTACTGAAGAGTATGTCGTCATTAACGCACTGCTTGTAAACACAACTGGCGACTTGAGCGCATTAAATTAATCTATAAGTCGACACATAGAAAGTGTACCAACTTCCAGTCAGATGACATACTATGAATTTGTTTTTCCCACAGCCAATGTACACACTTGATACCTCTCCTTTGTCCTCAATGTCTTTTATATAAGATTATATATATTCTCGCTCAGGTTCCAGGAGAAAGGGAATCTTGAGGTCCTTCTGTTCACCATCCAAAGCAAGCTCAGAGCCAACAACCAGAAACCCTACGTGCCTCATGAAGGGAAGCTCATCTCTGACATCAACAAGGTCATTTACATCCACCAGCTGTCTTGATTTCCAAAAGTTTTCGCAAACATTTGGCCCGTTTAACCCGTCATAGTTTCTATTCCTTTCATTTTTCCATTAAACAGTTTTTATTTGGGTACTTTTGTCATTTTCCGTCCAGGCCTGGGAGAAGCTTGAGAAGGCGGAGCATGAGCGCGGCGTTGCTCTACGCAAGGAGCTGATTCGTCAGGAGAAACTGGAGCTGCTGGCTCAGTGCTTTGACCACAAGACCACCATGAGACAAGCCTGGCTCAATGAGAACCAGAGGCTGGTATCGCAGGTAGGGACCTCATGCAGCTGCCTCTTCCAGTGGAGGCAGAATCACAATCAAAAGGGGTTCACTGCATGGAGGGAAAACGAGGATCTGCTAAATTTCGGTTTTGCAAGGCAGTTCTTTTTCCTTTTCTAAATGATATTTAATGCATTATGCCCACTATTTAGCCCAGATGATTGGTGACAATGATAAATAACAGATCAATATGTGTTTTTCTTTATTATTACTCAGTACTCAGAGCACCTTAGAGACATCTTTGGTCCAGAAGTTGGACATTGGAAGTGTTTTTTTCTTTTCCATTGTCATGGGATCTGGGTGTTTTAATGAAATTGGAATTAAAATATGCAAGATATAACTAGTTCATGTGTTATATCAGTCAAAATCCCGTAGTAGGCCTGCAACATAGAATATCGTTGCATTCAGATGAATTCCTTTACTACTGTGTGCAAATTAAGGTTCTGCTTTGGTCGTCATTCAGTCCTTAATCTTAATTAGATTAGTCTTCCTTCACTTTCTCTTCTCCCCCTTCGTCTCCTTAACTTCTCTGTGCATCTCACTTCTTTTTTTTCTCCTTTTAATTGTTCTTCTCTTCGCCTACAGGACAATTTCGGCTACGACCTGCCGGCGGTCGAGGCGGCGATGAAGAAACACGAGGCCATCGAGGCGGACATCGCCTCGTACGAAGAGCGAATCGGCGTGGTGGTGGAACTGGCGGCGGAGATGGAGGCGGAAGCGTACTACGACATCCGGCGTATCCTGGCGCGGAAGGAGAACATCCTGGGCCAGTGGAGTCTGCTGAAGGAGCTGGTGGCCGGGAGGAGGACCCGGCTGGAGAAGAACCTGGCCCTGCAGAAGACGTTCCAGGACATGGTCTACATGATCGACTGGATGGAGGACATACAGGTACCGCAGGGAGAGAGGGGGGGTGAAGGGGGGGGGGGGGGGGGAGAAAGAGAGAGAGCGAGAGAGAGAGAGGGGGGAGGGGAAGGGAGAGTGGGGGAGAGAGCGAGAGAGAGTGAGAGAGAGAGAGAGAGAGAGAGGGTGGGAGAGAGAGAGAGAGCGGAGGGGGGAGAGGGGGCAGAGAGAGAGAAAGGGAGGGAGAGGGAGGGAAGGAGGTAGAGAGGGAGAGAGAGAGAGAGGGGGAGAGGGAGAGAGAGCGAGAGGGAGAGAGAGGGAGAGAGAGCGAGAGGGAGAGAGAGAGAGAAAGATGGAGAGAGAGAGAGAGAGAGAGAGAGAGAGAGAGAGAGAGAGAGAGAGAGAGAGAGAGAAAGATGGAGAGAGAGAGAGAGAGAGAGAGAGAGAGAGAGAGACAGACAGAGGGACAGAGAGAGAGAGAGAGAGAGAGGGGACAGAGAGGGAGAGAGAGAGAGAGAGAGAGAGAGCGGAGGGGGGGCAGAGAGAGAGAGAGAGAGAAAGGGAGGGAGAGGGAGGGAAGGAGGTAGAGAGGGGGAGAGAGAAGGAGAGAGAAGGGGAGGGAGGGAGAGAGAGGGAGGTAGAAAGAGGGAGGGAGAGAGGGGGAGAGAGAGAGAGGGAGGGAGAGAGAGAGAGAAAGATGGAGAGAGAGAGAGAGAGAGAAAAAGATGGAGGGAGAGAGAGAGAGAGAGAGAGAGAGAGAGAGAGAGAGAGAAAGATGGAGAGAGAGAGAGAGAGAGAGAGAGAGAGAGAGAGAGAGAGAGAGGGCGAGAGAGAGGGGGAGAGAGAGAGAGGGAGAGAGAGAGAGAGAGAGGGGGAGAGAGAGGGGGAGAGAGAGAGAGAGGGGGAGAGAGAGGGGGAGAGAGAGAGAGAGGGGGAGAGAGAGAGAGAGAGAGAGAGAGATCTGTTTTTCTCTCTATGATTTCCAGGTTTCCTCATTTGAACTGATGGATTACAAGATGTAATTTATAAATACAACTATTATTAATATTATTACAGAGAGGTGAAAAAGTAGAAAAGAGAGACATCCTGATGTGTCACATAACGTCACACCTGCTCGCTGTCGGCTCAGGTGCAGCTTCTGTCCAAGGACTTTGGGAAGCATCTCCTGGAGGTGGACGACCTGCTGCAGAAACACGGCCTGCAGGAAGCCGACATTGCAGTGCAGGCCGAGAGGGTCGAGACCCTCAACACCGCTGCGCTCAAATTCACCACTATAGAGGGTACACACACACACACACACACACACACACACACACACACATCTGTCTTTAGCTGCCACCAACAATGAATTATTTTAATTATCCATCAAGTTTTTGATTATCTTTCTAATAACTGATAAATATTCATTTTAAATTAAGTTCGTTTCATTTTGACAAACTGTAGGCTTTGTCATTTTATAATACTTAACACTTTGTACAACATTATGACTTTTTGAGTGTTTTTACCGGCTTTAAGGACAAAAATATGTTTTTTTAATATTGATGTTGACGCATTTTCAGTGTTGACGTCATGCAGACCTGATTTGACTGATTCAGAATACTAATCACCTTGAAAAAGTTCTGTGTTTAAAAGGCCAGTTAGTCAGAAGGTTAAAAGCAGTTATTAGATTTAATGCATATTTTATTACAAAAGCATGTGCACAATAACTAGAGATGATTACTTTTACTGACACAGACATACGGATGCTGAGTCAGGTGTATTGGATACGGGCGACAAGATGCCGATCTGGTGTTGGATGACGTTATTTTAGAATCTAACAATTCAGGCATTTATATTTATATATATTAGATTTGCTAAGTTAGGAAAGCAATGTTTAAGAAAGACCTGGTGTTGCCTTAAACAAGGATCCCAGTAACTTTCACACACTGAGGCAAACAGCCTATTAATTAATCTGGTATTAGATCGATGCTCGTTATCGTTTCGACTCCAAAAGGCTGATTGGTGGATCCACAACAACAACAACAACAACAACAACAACTCTCCAATATTGTATACATTGAGCCTTTGGTACAAAATATAAGATTTGTTTGAGTGGTAATGAAGTGCACTGAACTGTTCCTCAGCCGACTGAAATAGACCGGTATTGATTTAATTTCGTCCAGTGAAGATGTATTTGACCTTGAGACCACTTGATATCAGGAAGGGGATCTGCTCAGCTCACTTTGTAGGAGGTCCAGCTCAGCACAACAAAGCGCTGCATCCAGTTTGGGATTATCACGCTCATTAACCTAATCTTACCCTTTCCCAGGTTACCAACCGTGCGACCCACAGGTGATCTGTAACCGTGTCAACCACGTCTCTACCTGCCTGGAGGAGCTGAAACAACTGGCAGCGAAACGGCGGGACGAGCTTGAGGAGTCGAGACAACTGTGGGCCTTCTTTCAGGTATGGTGTCCCACCTGAAGGGAGTTTACGATGATGTCTGTTTATTATGTCTTCCATGAGGCTTTAGCTGTGCACTGTCATCCTGCATTCAAACAGCATCGTACATCGCACATCTTCTCAAACCTGCACCGGCTTTAAAGCAAACTACTTTGTTTTGGAAGGGAAATCCTGCCGAATGTAATTTATTATACCATTTTCATACCGACAGCTGGCTAATTAGAGAAATCAAACGGAAATCTCTACTGAAGATATGATAAAGCGGTGCTTCTTTTGCATGCGAACAGAATAGTTTGCAGTGCGGTGAGGACTTTGTGTTTGTTTCTGAATAACACATCTGTGTCTCTTGTAGGTGGGAGAGAAGGTGTGAACTGTAACCCTGTTAGTTATGCACACACACAAAATATGTTCAGTCCAAGTAAACTGTCCTTTTCTGGACCCGCCCTCTCATCATTTGAACACTCAGATTTAAGTTCCAACACCATTTTTTTCATCCGTCTCGTCTCATCGGGCAGTAGTGTGTCTGTCTATGTGCTGGACAAGCTGCTCGTCACTCACACAGTTGATGAACGAGTTATTAGTGTTAGTGAGTAAGCTTTTAAACCCAACTATGAAAGTAATGAGCGTATAACGAGAAGAGCACATTTCGTTGTACAGACAGTCACTGGTTCACAATGTTGAACCACTAATCGCATCACATTTCTGATTCATTTGGCGAGATCCCCTTCTGCCTTTTTGGGAGGCTCTTGGAAACTAAGTGGGATGGACTTCAGCGTTACATGGAGGACTCTTCCTTCAGTGTTTTTCCTTCTCAGTTCTTTCAACGATGTTTCTTCTTTTCATATACTTTTTCTTGAGGATTTTTTCCCCGTTGAAACGTTAAAATGTCAATCTTTGTCGCCCTGTTAGGAGCTGGAGGAGTCGGAGGCCTGGATCAGGGAGAAGAGTGCCATCCTGGGAGCTCAGGGTTATGGGAAGGACCTGAGCAGTGTGCTGAAGTTACTACAGAAGCACAAGACCCTGGCTGGAGAACTGCTGGCTCACCGGTCGCTGCTGCAGGTGTGGATGCGTTTTCTGTGCTTTTGTCTGTGTGTGCATGAGAATGAGCACCTAGAATACCTGCAGGACCTGGAGTTTCAGTTCAGAGCTTCATGTACTTCAGTGCGTTTATTCATTTATAAATGGCTTTTGAGGTCACCCACATAAAAAAAGGGATAGTTGGACGTTTTGAAGTGGGGTTGGGAGACGTATTTATTTATGTAAAAGGTGGTCGACACGCCCCCAATTAGGAGAAACAGGAGTAGCAGCACTGGAGCTATACGGAGCATTTGTGCAGCAGCAAAAATTATATTTAGAGTTATATTTAGAATTTCACCACCACTTTACCCCCCATCCACTGCAGCAGATTGCAATGCTAAAAGGCTGAACTCCATTCACTGATACGTTGACTTCACTCCTTCGTAAGCCACTTCACTCACCGTGTTGTTCCTCCATCCTATCCTGCTCCTCCAGAACACCATGAAGCGAGGGAAGCAGATCCTGAGCGAGAAGAGCTTCGGCACGGCGGGCATCCAGGAGCGCATCATGGAGGTGAAGGGCGAGTGGAAGAGGCTGGAGGACCAGGCCGCGCAGCGTCTGGGCCACCTGCAGGAGGCGCTCAGCTTTTTCCAGTTCTCCACGGAGACGGACGACCTGGTGGCTTGGCTGCAGGACGCCTACCGCCTGGTCTCCAGCGAGGACTTTGGACACGACGAGTACTCCACCCAGTCCCTCCTGAAGAAGCACAGGGGGGTCAGCGAGGCCGTTGACAAACATCGCATGCATGTCGTGGCGCTGCGCAAGCACATGGTGGTGCTGCCTCTGCAGTACCGTGAACAGGAGGTGAGCAGCATATATCTATTTACATACATGTACATATCTGCCTCTATATCTATTTTTTGACCCTTCTCCGTCTTCTCTCCTGTCCTCTCCTCTCTCTGCAGGAGGTGCAGATGCGCATGGGAGAGGTGGAGCAGCTCTACACCGAGGTGGCTGAGGTGGCGGTGCTCAGACAGCAGTGGCTCCACGACGCCCTCGCCGTCTACCGCATGTTCAGCGAGGTCAACGCCTGCGAGCTTTGGATTGACGAGAAGGAGCAATGGCTGGACAAAATGGAGATCCCCGAGAGACTGGAGGACGTGGAGATGGTGGCACACCGGTGAGGCAGGAGAGGTGGAAGTTGTTGGAGTTGTTTCAATCCAAGTGAAAAATAAAGGCTTTGTCCTGTCGTATCCCACAATGCTCTTTGTTCTAGGTTTGAGAGCTTGGACCAGGAGATGAACAGCTTGATGGGAAGGATCCTGGACGTGAACCAGATAGTTCAGCAGCTCCTGGATGGAGGTCATCCGTCCTCTACAGAAGTCAGAGGTTGTCAGGATCACCTCAACTCCAGGTACGGGGAACCAAACTGACTTGTATTTCTCCTGACATTAACCATTACGCATTGGCACTTTTTCCATGCATGCAGCTAGCACCGCTAGCTCCAAAATAATGAACGTAAAGGCCGAACATCGTCGTAGAGATGAGTTCAGTGCCTGAGATGCTCCCTCGTGCTGTTATTTACGCTAACATCCGGCCAGGCCGAAGTGGCTTTTTCAGCAGCCACATTCGTCTGCCAGCAGAGTCCACGGCGGCCGGGTGTCTGCCAGTCTTGTGACCTTGGCTCATGGCGTTTGTCTCGGGGTGAACCATCTGTGCCGGCTGCCTCAGTCAAGACGAGGCCGGCCGAGAGCAAAGGAAGGAAAACAAACAAACACAGATCTCATTGTTGACTTTCTGCTACTGGTCATTCAGATTCAGTGTCTTTGCTGTGCTTACACATGAACACTGTTACACAACATTTTTGGGGTCATTGTGTGTGAGTGCACAATGAAACACAAATATCTCTGTTTCCCAATTTACATTTCCTACCTTTCAAATTTCCGATATAGCATCGGCTGCTGCTATTTTTTTGGTTGAAAATATTAAACATTCAAACGGGAGTTATGAAGCGAACAACAACAACAACAACAATCCAAATGTTGGATCCACAAATATGAACATTTTACTAAACGTGTGCGTCTTCCTTCATTATTATTACAATGTAACATTTTTTATTATTAGTTTTTTGTCTTTAAATCATCAGGATTTGTGTAAGCATGCATTCATGTTTATCCTTAAATTCATACACAAATACATGAAACAAATCTGTGTGTATTTGTGTAAGCTACCTGTATACACACATACAAGCAGCGACCCCCATCCCACGCACACAACCACACACACACACACACACACACACACACACGTTTCTTGTATAGAAGACTTCAGCAGCTCTGAGGTCAGTGTCACCGAGCTGTCTTCCTGCGCCCTCGGCGACTCTGCCATTACCTCATTACAGTCACGAGGGTCGCTGCGTGTGTGTGTGTGTGTGTGTGTGTGTGTGTGCGCGTCTTGGCCGAATAGGTTGTGTACTGAGACCTGCTGGTCTGGAGCAGAATCAGGGGAACATATTGTATGACGATATGGTGAGCAGACCGGCAGAGAGCAAACCAAATCAACCCTCGGGAATCATATCAGGTCATATCTGGTCAGCGTGTCTCTTGCCGGTTATTCAGCATGGCTCTTATCACGGTCGGGATGTTTTATGTTAAAGATATTTAGCTTTGACAGAACAGAAACCAAAAACAAGAGCTTTCATACAGGCGTCAGATCCAACAATAAAAGAGGATTTATAACCATTAAATCAAATAGAGAGCTTGAATATTAGCGTGGTATTAGCATGGTAGCATGGTTAGCTTAGTGGAAGAAAATAAACTCTGTCTTAACCCCCTGAGCACAAAGCAGGTTTAGGTTGTTTCCACTGTAGTATATGAGTCCTGTCCATAAACAACAACAGACTCAAAAGACAACAATAGACAAAGTTCACAGTGCACAACAGACAAAAAACACATGACAAGAACAAACAGCAGAAAATGTGGCATGAAACAAGACAACAAGACACATAACCGACGGAGAAAGATGCTGAATTTAAATCTAAAAACCACAACTAAAGGTGTTCACTAGGAAATGGAACTGTGTTGTGTAGTGTTCAAGCACTAAGCGCTGTACAAGTACATTTTCCATCTTTTGAAAATCATGTCTCGAAGTATCTTCTGTAGAATATAACACGCGGTGTCATTTTACAAACATCAGAAAAACAATAGAGCCTATATATCCCAACATCTTTTTTTACAAGTGTTTGAGGCTCCACCAGCTATATTATATTGAACGTTTTACATATTTACAGCCTCTCCTGTCCTCTCTGCCAAATAAATCAGGGCTTGCAAGTTCCACATTTAAATGAAACATGTTGAATTTAGTGCTTTTGATGAAATATGACATTATTATGTGACAAGAAAGCTTTTTTTTTTACAGCTTCTGGCTGTGATGAACGGTGTAGTTTTGCCGTTTGTTTTTAAGAAAACATGCTTTTCAATCCTGTCGGCGGGTTTTGGGGTTTGAAAGATTTAAGCGATCCAAACTGGCTCTGAAAACCTTTAAAACGAGTCTCTTTGGGAATGAAATTCTGTCGATATCGCACATTTCTCCCTCAGCTCCACATTCTTACTCTGTCCTTGTCCGCCAGGTGGAACAGCATTGTGGAGCTGGTGGAGCAGAAGAAAAATCAGCTGGAGTCCATGCTACGCCTGCAGAACTACCTGCTGGAGTGCGCCGAGATCAAGTCCCAGATCCAGGACAAGAGAAAAGCCATTGACGCCACTCAGTACGTGGGCAGCGACCTGGGAGGAGTCCTGGCTCTGCAGAGACGCCTCTCCACCATGGAGGGAGCGCTGTCCGTCCTGGAGCCCAAACTGATGCATCTCCAGGTAGGGAGTTATGGGAAGAAATACATCGAGGATACGAACGGGTGAAGGAAGACATTCGTTCAAGGTGTTCACTTTGGTTTTTCAAGATACATTAAAATCTGTTTTGATCATTTACATCGTAAACGCTGCTCTTTTTTGAGTCTTGTTAGCCATGACGGCTATCACTGTTAATGTTAACCTTGCAACCTGTATTTATTACAAACAAACCACTGTTGGTGCTGCAGGAAATATATAAGTAAAGTCTCTGTCTGGTGTTGTAGGAGGAGGCCGAGCACATGGCCACCGCACATCCGGGTCGGGCCATGGAGGTGCTCGTGCCGTTCGACGGCATCAGCGTGGAGTGGGAGGAGCTGAAACGCACCCTGCAGGGCTGCGAGGACTCGCTGATGGTTGCCAGCAGGCTGCAGAGCTTCATACAGGTACACGGAGAGGAATCCATCACTCTGAGCGTCCTGAATAGAGACATCTTACTCCCTCCCACTGACACTGCCATGCAACTGAGCAATTGAGGAGCATTTTAAAAAAAAAAATGGGCTCAACAATGTGAAATCACGTTGTTGCCTTGAGTTAGTTGTTGTTACAAGGCAAACAAAAACCATCCCAGCACTTGTTCCAGGAAATAATTTCATCACTAGTATTGATCAGTAACCCACACAGACTCATTACGCTCTGAACATTTTGTGCTATTGAGCAAAATAAACCTTCTCTGCCTATATAAACGTTGAGAAACGTCCCAGAAAGAGGTGCAGGAGACAATTCTATCAACCAGCAAATAGAAATGCATTAGAGTCTGGATTTTAAGATCCACAACGACAAACATGGAGAAAATTGTGCTGGAGAAATTGGTTTTAAGGGGTTCAACAAGCGGGAATTCGCAATAGCTTCAATCAAGTACATGCATGTATTCACAAACACAACCCCACAAACAGGTCTACGGCAAATTTCCACCTCATTGATTGATTTTGGGATGGACCGATGGATAATTGATGGGATGGGATGAGCTTTACTGTAGACCAAGAAAAGAATTGATTCATCGTAGCTCATGTTCGTCTCCCCGACTGTCAGGACCTGGACTCTTTCCTCACCTGGTTGGTCCAGACGCAGACGGCCGCCGCCTCAGACCAGCTTCCCAACGACCTGGAGGAGGCGGAGAAGCTCATCAACAAACACGCGGCCCTGAAGGAGGAGATCGGACGGTGGGTCGCTGAGGACAATCAGAGGCTCATTTAACATAACTTCATTCTTTAAGATGACATCATGAGCCATGGTCTCTGTCGTTTTTCCGTGCAGGTACGAGGAGGATTACGAGCGCCTGCAGGCCATGAACGAGCTGCTGGAGTCCGAGGAGGCTCCCCTCCCTCAGGCCGCCCTGCAGCAGTGGCTCCAGAAGCTCGACGTCGGCTGGAACAAACTCCTGGAGATGTGGGAGAGCCGGAGGGAGGTTCTGGTCCAGGCTCACATCTTCCACCTCTTCCTGCGAGATGTCAAACAGGCCGAATCCTTCCTCAACAACCAGGTGAGACCAGCCAACGGCGAGATTACGAGAAGTCAAAAACCTCTGGTTCAGAACATAAATATCTCAAAAACCTTTGGATGGATTGTTCTGAAATCGTCCATCGTTCTGCATGAAGACTGACTTTGTACGTTATTAACAGATTAGCAAAGCTTCTAGATTACGATGTGCTCTTATGTTTCTGTTTTAACATCAGCTGTTCCCTTAACGATGCCAGTCTGGTAAATGCCCCTTAAACAAAACTAAGATGCTGGATTGGGTATCGGCAAGCAAATCTTAAATGTCACAGGCAGATCTGCCCTGGACTCTGAGTGTGTGTGTGTAAGTGTGTGTGTGTAACGTCCCTTTTGGATCTCTTCCAGGACCCAGCTCTCCTCATTAGCCCGGGGGTTTGATTCCGGGAGAGAGGCATTTCTTCTTTATTAAGTATAAAGGCGCTCCAGGCTGTAGATCTCTCGCTGCCTCTCCGCTGTTTCTTCCTCACTTTCAGTTCAGTTTGTCTGCATCCAGAGGCCACAATTGTGAAACATGTACCCACACAATTTTATCCAAATTAAAAAAAAAACATAAAAGTGTACAATTCATGTGGAGACACCGAGTACTTCTATGTATAAACATCCAGCACTAACCTTAACCCCTGTGATCAACTCATCAACAATGTAAAGAGGGAAACTGGTTGCTGCTCATATCATTTTAAATTCCCAGAAGCTCTTCAGGTGTTTTTTGTATTCCACTGAGGTTTTCCCTCGTGAAACCGCTTCACTGTTACCGTCTCCACCTTCCAGGAGTCGGCTCTGGCTCACGTGGAGCTGCCCGCCACGGTGGAAACGGTGGAGGCCGCCATCAAGAAACACAAGGACTTCACCACCACCATGGAGCTGAACCTGCACAGGATCAAAGCTGTGATCGAGGCTGGAGAGAGTCTGATCAGCCAGAGCAACATCTACTCCGACCGCATCAAGGAACGCATCGACACCCTCGCTAACAGGTACCGCACGCCGACGCCGACAGGTTTACGGAGCAGTTCATGAAGGACGTGGACGAGACTGATTTAAGGCCAAAGATCTGGAGTGGAAGGCAAAATCTGTTGAATGTGGAGTCACATTATTATTTAATTATGAAGCACTAAAAGCTAAAAGAAGGTGCATATCAAAAGCGTTGAATTCTCACAGTTACAATTATGTGACGTGTTATAATTCATAGAGGACATTGAGATGAAATTGTGAGCTCAATAAAGACATTTACAGAGAAATTATGTTTTTTTAAAAACAGTGATGTATGATCTTAGTGAACATATAGTAAAAGAAAAAGAAAATACAGATCTTAAAGTAGTCGCCAGCTTGTGAACCTCAATATGTATTTTCTCCTTTAATAAATCTCCATTTAAGAGGAAGTGATGCCAAAAATTTCAGGTTTCTTCAAGCTCGTTCTGTTCAAAGCGAACAGGAACTGCTTCACACACTTAAGCTGATTCTGAAGCACAAAGAAGCGAGCAGCTGTCCGCACACAATGCAACGACAAGAAAAAAGAATCACGGCAGCTTAAGACTTTGAAAGGAGAGAGACCCTCAAGTGTAAATGAAACAAAGCACAGAGAAGAAGAACACAGAGCTCGGCCTGTTTAGTCCACCACAGCCGACACCTGACCATGAAATCTGTGTGATAGCTGAGGTGGTGTGTGTGTGTGTGTGTGTGTGTGTGTGTTGGGTGGGGGTGTTTTTTGTGTGTGTCCAACAATAGCAATGTAAAGAACCATATGGTTTGTAGGTTTCATTTACATTAATTATTTTGTTGGACATTCAGCTCAGTGCAAGGCGGTCATGTTAAAGTGTTTCATTCAACCATTTCACGATTATTACGTTCATTTAGGTGTTTTTTGTTTTTTATTCAAATGATAACTGGTCTTGTTTGCTGTTTGCTGCAAATACAGATATTATTCCACCATTGCCAAGCTTTTAAAATGCTTGTATGTTGGGAATTTCAGTCAGATGGCGGATTGAGAAAAGATATACAAACACAGAAGTGTTGTACTTATTATTTATCATATTTAAAACTGAATCTCCGGTCTCTCTTTGTCCTTCAGGGGAAACCAGAACCGAGAGCTGGCCCAGCAGTGGCTGGATAAACTGAACGACCAGTGGGAACTTCAGAGGTTTCTTCAGGACTGTCACGAGGTAGGAGACCAATAGACTACTGGTTCCACTGGTTGAACGCACTGGAGTGGAATTGTATTGAATTGGTTTAAGAGTATTTTCTCAGGGGAGGAGAAAAAAAAGGAAAACCATCTCTTTGTTCCTTTTTGTCACCATCGTCAACTTTACATTGTGGCGGCCTCTAGTGGCGGCACGAGACATTTGTACATCGAAAGTTTAGTTTCCTTCAATTACCACACTCAAAACATAAAACGGATATGGGATACAAGCCAAATATATGAGGTTTGAATAAAGAGTCACAAGTTTTAAAGTGGAAACGAGTGTTATGGGCATAGAGAGTAAAATAGGAAGATATTTTAATGTTGTGATTCAAGAATAAAGTCAAAATACATTTCAGTAAATGTGCAATCAGTCTGTTTGATTTATTCTCAAAAGTGTGACATTCTTAACATTTTTTTTTTTTCTTAAAATGATGTTTTGACTTTGCAGTTTTACAAAAATCCCAAAGTTGTCTTTTTTCTAAACATTTTGACTTCATCCTAAAAGTTAGACTTTATTCTTGATGCTATTTCAACTTCATTCTCAACATGTCTTTCTCGATTGGTGCCTTCGTTGATTCTCAGCAAAATAAAATATAAAATATTCACACAAATCTAATGTTTTCGGTCCTAATACTCTTCCAGCAGTGTCCTGATGACATGTTGTGAAAAGTTCCAGCCAGCTTGTTTATAGTTTACAATGGAAACGTTTCTTAGTTGTAAGTCGATGGTCTGTATGGTTAAATCTAATAATCTAATAATTTAATCCTGACTTGTGTTGGAAGCTGTCGTCGACACGCTGCTCACACTTCAGACTCTGCCGAGTCACGGCCGTCTTTCTGGGCCCAGAACCTTGTTTAGTTTCTGCAACTTTCTCTCTTCGTCTCCGCTGAATAATTCAGCAGCACATTTCCTCATTACTAATTCAACAGAGGAAGAGTGTATCCCACAGTGTGTACATGTGTGTACGTGTGTTGGTGTGTGTGCGTCAACCATACATCTCTCTGTCGGCTGGCATGTGGGATGCGTGTCTGTCGGAATACAGTATGCATGAGGAGACTTCCCCCGACCGTGTGTGTGTGTGTGTGTGTGTGAGTGTGTGTGTGTGTGTGTGCTGCCAACAGTGGGCGAGTGACACTGCGTCAGACTGGAGGAACCCGAGCTCTCGGCTGCCAGGGAGTGTTCTTCTGCTCGGTCAATGCTGCGTCCTCGTGTTTCCTCCGTTCACCCGCCAACACATCAACACTCCAATCTTCATACGATCGGATATTTTTGTACAGTACAAGACAGTCCCGCCCGAGGCTGATGATTTTGGACAGAAGCCTGGTGGTTCGTTTGTACAAACTTGTGTCTTTTCATTGGTTGTCAGACAAAAAAAGACTATTCCAGTGATGATAAGTTGATGATAAGGTGCTGCAGGAAGCCGTCAGAGTTCACCTTGGACAACAAAGGCTCTCATGTCGCGGCACTCGCTGCTGTTTTAGACATATTTCTTGGGTTTATTATGTATTTCATGCCTCCGTGCAGGAAAATAACAATATTATCGGGTTGTCCGTCCTTCTGTTGGACCCACAGGCCAACTGATCAGAATGTGGTGGTCAATCATGGGAAGTCATGACATGTTGAACAGATGGATGCAAACTGCAACTCGACTGGTCGGCGGGGGCATACAGCCGCGAGGTGCTAGTTGTACTCATTCAGTTGTTTAATTACTTCCTAATTTCTGATTTCAGTGGAAGAAGAAGCGACAGTATTTCTGCAGTGGAGTAGCATTTCGCTCACTTAAATAATGATTTGTTCTTTTACTTAACTTGACCCAGTGGTTCTCGAACTGTTTCTGTCACGCCCCACTTTGGAGGAAGCAAAATGTTCCACCGCCCCAACAACATGGGAACAAAATGGTCCAACTATTTGTGACTCCTCCATCCGTGCTTTTTTAATTAATAGATTAAAGAAATCCCTTTCAAGTGAACCAGATTGCTCCATCTGACAAAAACTAAAAAAACATGTGCAATCACTTTGTTTAATCAATGCAAATAAAGTTATATATGTGCAAAAAATAACTCATATTTGGATGCTGTTTTCTCCCCATAGTTTCATGTTGAAGTGCCCTTGAGCAAGGCACTGAAGCCCCAGAGCTTCACAGCATCTCAAAGCTGCTTTACTACTAAGGATGGTGACATGCAGAGAAATATTCCCCCACTGTGGGATTAATAAAGTATTCTTTAAAAGAAAAAGGAAGAATCTGCATCTCCCCCCGCGCCCCACCTGTAATACCTCCGCGAGCCACTAGAGGGTCGCGCCCCACAGTTTGAGAACCACTGACTTTACCCAAACCTGGGAAAGCCCCCTTACCTCCCAACAACCTCTCACACACTCCTCCCTCTCGTCTCTCATTCCATTATTTTACAACCTCCAGGGGGTCGTCAGCCGGTGACCCTCCACGACCCCTGCAGCCGGTGTGTTCATGCACAGGGACACACACTCCTGTTTGCCTCTGCATGCGTGTGTGTGTGTGTGTGTGTGTGTGTGTGTGTGCGGCGTCTTTAATCATGTCTCTTGGCGTGTGCTGATAGCTCCAGGAAGAGGAAGACAAACAGAGGGTCCTCTTAAAGAGAAGAGAGCAGTTCTATCCATCCATCTCCCTGCTCTCTCCAGTCCAACTACCTGTCCATCTCTTCCCACTATCATCCCGCCTCTTCTTTGGGTCTCTCTCTCTCTCTCTCTCTCTCTCTCTCTCTCTCTCTCTCTCTCTCTCTCTCTCTCTCTCTCTCTCTCTCTCTCTCCCTCCCTCTTTCTTTTCTCACTGCTTTACCACTGCAGCAGAGTAAGACGAGCCGGAGACGGAGAGTACGGCTGCCTGGTACTGCTGCAGAGAGGGGGACGTTAGAGGGAGGGGGGGGGGGGGGTAGTGTGTGTGGGACGCACACACACACACACACACACACACACACACACACAAGCAGCAATAGTGGCGCTTGTGAGCTGGATAACCTGCACGTTTCAGTCCCAAAATGAAATCTCTTTTTGGGTCTCTCTTGTCCTGCTCACTCGTCTCCATCCTCCTGCTTTGACACCCTTTAAGTCCCGCCCCCTCCCTCCTCCCCCCCCCCTCCTAGCCCCTCCTCCAGTCCAGCACCATTAGCTGTGATCAGTGAGCCCTGGATCCTCACCCCCCCAAAAAAACAAATTCCCAATCCCAGACCTTGGCTCCTCCCTCTCCTCCTCCTCTTCCACCTCGTCTCTCCAACCAGCAGCCGGGCGCTCGCTCGCTGAAAAGGTGCGAGCCGTGGGGAGGGGGGGCGTGGGGGGGGGGGGGGGGGGCACTGGTCGGCTGCCTGCCAATTTATTGTGTTGGGGGAGGATTATTTTTTTCTTCTTCTCTTTCTCTCCTCTCAGTCCTACTCGTTCTTGCTATTTCAGTCGTCACTGGTCCGCCCCTCCTCTCGCTCTCTCTCTCCATCTCTCTCTCTCTCTCTCTCTCTCTCCTCGTTGAGCGAATCCTCAACAACATAGCGAGGAGAGAGAGGTTGAGAGATAGAGAGAAAGGGGGGAGAAGGAGGGAGCGCAGCCTCAGTTTGAAGTCTCCAGTCTGTCTCCTCAGCCTCCAGCATTGTTGTTATTTACCCTACCGCTTGGCATTTTCCTTCTCTCTCTCTCTCTCTCTCTCTCTCTCTCTCTCTCTCTCTCTCTCTCTCTCTCTCCATCTGGCTCTGCGGGTGAAGAGAGTGTCTTTGCGTGTGTGTGTGGCGGCGGACCTGCGAGGATGCGGACACCCGTGGCTCCCAGCAGCCGCGTCAATCCCGCCGGCTTGTTCCCGTTAAGCGCTCCACAGCTGGGTTAAGAGGGCGGAGGTGGAGGTGTGTGGGGGTGGAGGAGGGAGGGGGTGCTGCGCGGGTGGAAGCGTCGCTGACAGGTGTGAGGTCGCCGGTGACGGAGATGCGAGGGCGCCGATGCTGACCTGAATATCTCAGGTGATCTGGTCAGCGCTGATTTTACTCTGTGATGGACAGCAGACGTGTGTGTGTGTGTGTGTGTGTGTTTGTGTTTGTGTTTGGCTGTGTGGATGTGGGAGGGGCTGTTTGCTGTGCGGGTGTGTGTTGATGCTGAGGATGTGGTGGCTGTGTGTGTGTGTACATGTGAAATGTCGCCGCCATGCTTGTTGGTACACGTGTGTCTGCCGGGCATCATTCAATATTCACGTGTGTGTGTTTGACCTTGCGTTTCCCACCGTGCGTTCGTCTACAACACACATGACCCGGTTTATCTGTAGAAAATGTACACGTGTGTGATGATGATGTGGTGTAGGTGTTTGTGTGTGTGTGTGTGTGTGTGTGTGTATTGTGCAGCCGAGCATACAGTATGATTTCTAGAAAGTGGACTCAATGTGTTTGCCCCTATTAGTGTGTGTGTGTGTGTGTGTGTGTGTGTGTGTGTGTGTGTGTGTGTGTGTGTGTGTGTGTGTGTGTGTGTGTGTGTGTGTGTGTGAGAGCGTTTTGGTGCATCCAAATCTTTTTTTAATCGGTTTATCCACACTAACAGTTATTTACAGTATGTTTGCTCATCCAGTATTGACGCCTCTCTCTCTCTCTCTCTCTCTCTCTCTCTCTCTCTCTCTCTCTCTCTCTCATTCTCTTCCTGCCTCTCTCGCCCAGCTGGGGGACTGGGTGTGTGAGAAGATGCTGATGGCGAAGGACAGCAGCCGAGACGAGACCCAGAAGCTTCACAAGAAATGGCTGAAGCACCAAGCCTTCATGGCCGAGTTGGCCCAGAACAAGGAGTGGCTGGACAAGATTGAAAAGGTGAGTCCCGTCGGTTGTAACGGGATGTAATGTCTCTGCAATGTGGAATAATGGTTGTGTGTATTTTATGATGTAGTATTTGGACGTATCTTGGAGCAATTGCAACTTGTGCATCAATAATTTGGCATATTTGAAGCTTGGTTTGCTGTCATATGTCGCTTTGAAACACTGGACTCATCAAGCGTTTACATTATTTTGTTTTCCTCCTTTAGGGCATGTAGACTCTGAGCCATTTTCCTCCAATGGGTCGACAGTTTAAAAGCACTTTACTAGCTCACCGTGCTAACTTTTAGCAGAGAAAGCAATGTTGGTGAAGGATTATGCTCGCTGCTGCTGGAGGGATAGATAGCATCACTTTGGTCACAGAAGTTAATTGTTTATATTTAGCATTTTGAAGAGAACAATTACCTTCTGTGTCCAGCATCGCTGCTCGGATATTATCATCAAAGTTGCACAGCTTTTCATTAACTAATGTCAAAGGAATTTTCTATTTTGTAAAAGTCCTCAGCTGTAAACTCACCTAATTAAAGCGTAACAAAGCCAGTGGCAAAGGCAGACGGGGACTTTTAAAGAGAGAAGATGGGCAATGTAACCTTCACCAGAGCGCTGCGTCCTCATGAGATCTGCTTCATATTAAGGAGATTCATACGGAAACATCAGTTACTCTCGTGGTGTTTCCTCTTGCTGCACACACGTCCAGGTTTTCACACCTCTGGACCGACTGCTGTGACGTGAACCTGGACATGTTGAAACCAGTGTGGCGCTCGTCACCGTACTGTGATGCTCTGTGTGTTTGGCACATTGTCAGAGGCCTCGTCACATGTAACGAGGAAGAAAATCAGGAATTATGAAGCGTTTGAAGGCTTCTATTAATCATGTGGCATTATTTATTTTTTTCACCGTTTGTGAATGGGTTGACAGATGATTGTTTGTTGGCAGGCAACATGTGCAACATACTCCTCTCTCTCTCTCTCTCTCTCTCTCTCTCAGAGAAACAACTCTGCTGAAGCCATTTTAGCTGCACAGAGAGAAATAGTCCCGCAGGTTTTTGTGCAAGGATTGTGTGCGTACATCGGATTGCATTCGAGGCACAAGCCAGAGGAAAATACATAAAAGATTACACAACAAAGCTGAGACAATTCCTGACCTGCAGATGCTTCTTTTCAGGTCATCTGATCGTTGTAACAGTCGCTGGCGAGCGGTCAGCGCTCTCACCCGCGCAGGCTTCCGGTATAAAACTCAATCAGGCTTTGTGATTAGCCTTCAGAGTACTCAGAGTGAGAAACCGAGAATTTTGAGCGGCCACATGGACGATGATGATGATGACGATGATGACGGTGAGCCCATATGGGCTGCTGTTGGTCTCCGAATGTGTGGTGTAAACAAATTATGACGGCACGTCTGCTCTGAAGAAACATCCAACTGTCACTATGCGTATCGTCATGAAGACTCGCACTGCAATGTGATACGTGAAACATTGCTCTGCTGGGTGCATTTCAGGCATTAAACTCGTACTCATCATGTTGGTGTTGCACCGGTGCACACGGCTGACTGCGGCGTCACGGCTCGGTTCTCTGCCGTCTCGCCCCGGACAGGGCTGCAAACTGAACTCGCCTGCTGGGAGCTAATGGAGCCATGCGTCGTGCGTTATCTGTGCATCGTACTCCAAGATTTCCTATCGCACGGTCAAAGCTGTAGAATTGATTAGTCCGTTACTGGATCAGCAGAAAGGTGGAGAACGATGAGGACTTCTCAAACCGAGCATGTTCTGCTGTTACTAAACATTAAAGGAAACTTGGGCTCTGGACTGTTGCTCAGACAAATACAATGTGCAGTTTGAATACACAACTGTTCAACAACATTTCGATGGTTGACTTCTTATTATTTCCTGATGTTTTCCAGCATAAAATAAACAGCTGTTTGTTGAAGCTCTAATTCAAAAGACGGTTAAGTAAGAGGGAGGACAAATATATAAAGCATTTCATTGATGTTGCTAGAGCCATTTAAATGTGCATGTGTCCACTAAATATGTGCAGTGATCAACAAACATCCACCCTAAGATAATATAGAGGGATAATAATAATAATAATAATTACTAGATATTGCATTACTTGCTGAAAATGCGTTGTAATGCAAAAAAGCTGAAGCTTAAAGCTGAAATATTTGAAAAAAAATAGCTGAATATAGCTGAACATCGTGAAATATAGTTGAATATAGCTTAAAAAAGCTGAATATAGCTGAAAGAGAGGTTGAAATAACCGTAGTGGAAGTAGTTGAAGTAACCGTAGTAGAAACCCAAGTAATTATTATTATTATTATTAAGGTATATCCGTCTTAGTCACTAAAATATCCCTTTTCAAAAGAAAACACGCTTCTGTTTTTAGAGGGGTTTTCAGTGAAAACAGTCAGAACAGAAAAGCTTCACATAAACTCGTGTTTTGAGTTGAGGCATTACATCATCTCTCTGTCTTTGTCCAATTATCTCGCTGATCGCTGTGACTTTATGGCTGATAATTACATATAGTTGAACAGCTTCACCCTCTGCCTATAAATACTCTGCTCTTTGTCTTTAACTACTGCTGAGAACCCAATAATATTCCTGTTTCCTCCTCTATTGTGGGCATTGTGAGGTGTGTGTGTAGCCTTGTGTGTGTGTAGCCTTGTTAGCATAACAAGGACATATGATGTGAGAAGAATTGGCTGGTGATATACAGTAATATATAATGTAGAGCGAGAGAGCGGCGCTGCCGGGCCTGAGAGCGCCGTTTCCATTATAGATTCATGGGTCATGTGCTGATCTGAGGGCAGATTTGGGTTACGGGAAAACGCTTCCTGCAGGAGAGAGCGACACCAAGTGAAACTAGCTTGTGGGAAAATTGTAGCCGATCATTTATAAAGCGTTAAAAGGGATTTTACGTGCGATTAAATCTTGTAGAAATGCATTGTTTGAACACATGCTGTAAATAATTGGAAGGATTACTTTGGACATTTTGGTCGCCCACGAGCTAAAGTATCAGAATATTGTTTAGTGCATTTCTTTGTTATGTTGTTTTGTTTGTTAAGTATGTAATTTGGCTGGGAGTAAGAAAAGCAGCATACCATCCTACTCAACACCTCATCTTACACTCCTCAAACACTTAAACTGCTCTCCTCTCTTTATGGATTATTCATATATTTATACAAGCAAGCAAGTCCAACTTGACTTTGCAGCCAAATAAAATGTGTGAGGAGTGTGGAGGCTTCTGTTCACACTGCAGGATGAGTCTCCTTCGCACCCCAACTGAACATCTCCCAAACGCACTCAAAACTAAGTTACGCTTCCGGACTTTGACCAAAAGACGACCACGCTAACATAAAGGCTAACATGCTATTCACAAGCCACCACGTGGACCGGAGCCATATGTTACTATATGCACTCTTACTATGTTTTATTTGCATGCATTTGTGGTCAATCATAGGGTCGGTGGTTCGAGCCCCGGCTCTGCTAATCCATGTCGAACTGCTCCCCGTTGCTGTGTCTACAGCGTATTGAGCAACAATGTTATTTACTTTGGATAAAAGCGTCAAAGTAATGTTATATATATATATAAATTACCCTATTTTAAAGAGCTGTCTACAGGTCAAGAATTGGTTTTAGGAATACAACAAAGTGTTGGGGTTGGGTTAGGTTTAATGTGGTCGTGAATAATATCATAATCCTCACCAGTAGAGCTCTACTGGTCCCATCTCATGTTCCTCAGTGGCAGACTGTCGTCACACCAGGCCATCCAGCTCTTGGCAGCTTGACTGGGTTTAGCTTCTGAAGTCGTACGTGGCGTCCATCTTCACCCCAAAAGCTCGCTCTGTCCCCGTTGCTTGGCAACTTAAACCTTTTTTTTTTGGACAGAAAACCTTCACAGCATTTGACGTGTTGTCGTTTCAGCACTAAGAAGGAGCTGGAGTCCTAATATTAATACATTTGTTATATTAGGACTTTATTGTGACATGTAGAGTAGCATTATTGTTTAATGTTCCAGCTGGCTGTGTGCTGGTTGTGTCTCTGTGTCCTCTGAGAATCTATTTATGTAAACGGCAAAGAACCGTGAAGGACTTTTCGGAGCACATTGTCTGTTTTTTAGGTTAGCGTCAGCCATCTGTGTGTGTGTGTGTGTGTGTGTGTGTGTGTCTGCAGGGTTCACACGTGTCTTGGCAACCTGGAAACCAGGAGAAAAAAATTATTGTCATTGAAAACACATGAAAAATGACACATCTTGTGCTTTGCAGGAAGATTCTATCAACATTATATTTCATAACAAACTGCAAGTCGTATCTATCAGAGCTCTTTAAAAAAGATAACTCTTCCATCTGGAACCTCTGCACTCCTTCACTGTTTGAAATACATAAAAACCTGCATGTAATCATGATTTTGAAGCGTCCCTTCATGGTGCAGCACAGGGGGAGACCCCGGCAGTTCGACGTGTCTTTGGCTGATGTGATGCTTGTTTTGTGCTGTGTCAGTTCCTGTTGTGACGTAAAGCCACTCGTCTCCTCTTCCTGTGCTTGCGCTGGTTCCCTGGCAACAGCTGTCCAATCCCCAAAGCCCATCTCCTCGACTTCCCACCTCTCACGCGTGAAGGTCGTTCCTCCATCCGTCTCCCACCCCTCCTCTTTCTCTCTCTCGCTATCCTTGGCGCACTCGCCGTCTCAATCTCAACCCTCTTCCCCTTTAACCAGGGACAGGAAATGTGTCACGGTACAACAGGAAGTGACGTCAGACTCAGGCTGAGAGAGCACAGCTTTGAGTGCTGAGGTTCAGCCTCCAACAGGAGGCGTTAATGTCGGGCTGAATCTAATAAGCTGAGGTTTGCAGTGCTCTTGGTGTGTAATTGATTCATCAATAACTCTGCTGTTGTGTCGCTGCTGGACGACTGAGCTTCCAGATAGATGCATATGAATATTAATGGATCATGTGATTGACTTAAACTATGACAAGGGAATTAATAAATTACTGTGCAGGTTTCTCTCAACCAGCAATGCAGGCAAAGTGTTTTTAAATCAGCAGGCTGCACACTGTCAGAAGCAGGCGGCAACCTGCCGAGTGAAGCCGATGCGGAAGTGTCTTAAAACCTGCATTATTTCTAATGGCCAGCAGGGGGCGACAAAAGGTTTGATCATATAGAAGTATTTGGGAAAATATTCTACTTCTCTCTCAATGTATCCCTCAGTAAACATAGTAAACATGAGTTTAGATTTGGTAACCTCCGTTCAAAATGTGCCTCGTCATTCTGTGATGTCTCTGCCGCCGGCTGTAACACGCAGCTTTTCCTCCGCGTGCGTGTCGGGGCGTGTGCGAGCGCACACCGAACACGCCTTCCTCCCCACGCTGATGCTCGCCTGAAACCTTTTTTTTTTTCTCAGATTCGCTGACCCCTCCCCCCTCTGTCCCATTAAGCTTGATAATTAATTGGCCTCATTAAGAATAACAATCTCTGCAGCCCTCATCCCTCTCTCTCTCTCTCTCTCTCTCTCTCTCTCTCTCTCTCTCTCTCTGTCTCTCTCTCTCTCTCTC
Source organism: Clinocottus analis (assembly GCF_023055335.1). Classification (NCBI taxonomy): domain Eukaryota; kingdom Metazoa; phylum Chordata; class Actinopteri; order Perciformes; family Cottidae; genus Clinocottus; species Clinocottus analis. The sequence goes on from NW_027175931.1 coordinate 24,160,376, forward strand.
TCTCTCTCTCTCTCTCTCTCTCTCTCTCTCTCTCTCTCTCCTCTCTCTCTCTCTCTCTCTCTCTCTCTCTCTCTCTTTCTCTCTCTCTCAGCATCAAATACTAGTAGAGATTGACATTTTGAGGTGAGCAGACTGTGAATAGGCTTGATGTTTTTTTATTCATAATTGAATGTTAAAACATCGGTTTTTGTTTTTGTGACACGATCTTTTCTTTTTCTTTATCAAACACGTGTTTGTTGCTTTGAGAGGACGCACTTAACAGTTCTAATGGTTTTTAGCGTGTTACTGTTGGGATGTCGGAGCATCACTGGATTTTCTGACATTTTAGATGTTACATGCTAAACGTGGCTATGCATTCATGTAATGGTCAGCATGGTGACATTTAGCCTGTTAGCCTAGCCTCCATGCCCCATTAGCATGTTTCTGAGGCTGATGAAGGGTGTTCTGCTCATCTTTTTGCTAAATGAGTTGCCACAACCTAAATTGTGCATGCACATTAGTCCCTCACTTCAGAAAGCCCTGTGTGCATTAAGCTTTGACCTGTAGCTTTTGTGCTGGCTCTGCAGGACATGAGGGAAGCTAGTGCAGGCGTGCGTGTGCATGTGTGTGTGTGTGTGTGTGTGAGCGTGTCTGGAGGTACGTGTGCGTGCAGCGAGAACATTAATGGAGCAGTGATGAGCACTCTCACTAGGGAAAAATGTTGAACTGAGGCAGAGAGCTGCCATTGTATTTTTATGCTCGTTCGATCCGTTCCAGTTTTATTTCCATACTTCGGCAACACTGACCATGCAGCATTTATTCCAGCATGAAGCATAAAGAGCTGCACTGAACCAAGAAAGGTAAAAGCTGAACGTGTTCCTCTGATATAGAAAGAGATTCCAGGGCTGTCGTAGCATCTTAAAAAACGGTCCAGATGCTGATGTATGATTTAAGCCATTGCACTGGAGGTAGCCACATTTTCCTGGAGCTTTTTTATGATTTTGCTGCATTTGTTGAGTCCGTAGTTTTGCAAACCCGCCCACACACAGAGCTAAAGGGTCGACTCTGCGGCTCTTCGTTCCACATTATATTTCCCATACTGCTATTCTAGTCATATCCACCGTTAAGTAGGCTCCTTCACGTATTGCTGAAACTATGCCGCGCTTTTTTTTTACAACCACAGAAACAAAAAACGAACAAAAGCATCGTCTCGTTGGTGATTCTGACCTCAATGTGTCTCACTGTGGTATCACACACTGCAACCCTGCTGTTCGAGCTTCAAACAGAGCCCTACTTTCAAAGAGTAATGAGTCTGTTGAGTCCAGCAAGGTTTCAAAGAAATGAAACCATGAACATGACTTCAGCACGAGGGTCAACCGATTCCATTCCTATTATTGTGTTAAAACTTTGTGGGGAAGGTGAAGTTCATATCAGACAGGAAAGTGCAGTGAAATGAAATTAATCCCAACAGAGTGATTTGTCCTTTACCTCCCAAATCCTGGAGCACTTTGTGTTGTCTGATGCTCTCAGTCGAAGATAAAAAAAAAAAAAAAAAGACACTCAACACGGTGGCTGAGAAAGACACAAAAAGGTTCAGTCCTTTTCCAGCCAAAGTGCTGCTTTTACGGCAGCACAGAGGAGAGGAGGGCACTTCTCTCTGAGGTGGACGGGTGCTCGTCTCTCGGCTCGAGATAGGCACCTTCTGGGAAATATGTCTCTCTCACAGTGTGTGTTCGTAGTAAGTGCATCGCTCTCTACTCGTATGATGCCTTTTACATATTTATATTTATATATATGTGTGTGTGTGTTGCAGAAACAACATGAGTAGTCGACCAGTGTGATGAATTTAACAAAATATCCCCGGTGCAGTGTTGTCGATGGGCATCATGTTAGTAATATCTCAGTTCGTGTGTGAGGTGAAAGATGTTATTTCTCTTCCCTTTGTCTCCTCTAACTTTTAGCATCATAGCCAACAATACATCATATTATCAGGGAAACATGCTAATAATTTCCAGGTGGTGACCGCACTACATACAAATTATATTATCCACAATAAATACTACATCCTAATCACCATAGTTTGTTTAGCAAAAAAAAATGCTTTAAATTGTATAAATACACAGAATAATGCAATCTATGAATAAAGCTTGCTTGAGAAAATAGTGTGCACGCTATTCAGAAACACTACGTACTGCTATGACTGAATATCTGGTATTAGCTGTTGCTGCTACTATTGCATTCATCACTTCCTGTGTCCTCCAATATTTCCCCTTCACTACAAGCAGAATATAGTTTGGAAGTCTCCAATAATTCTGTTTTTAAAATGAAAGCAATGTGCTGCAAGTTTCCGAGGTTTTTTTTTTGTCTGTTTGGTCGGACGAGCAGATTTCTTTTCCGCACTCAGACTGAATGTTGACACAAGCTGCAGCGGCCCGACACCGAGACCAGCCGGAGTGTCAGCGGTGACGCTCAGGAGCAGATGTCTGCTGTAATCTGCAGACCAGACAGCAGACCGGCGCTGGCAGCGCCAGCGTGGAGTCAGAGTCCTCGTTCCCTGTCCTCCTGCACCTCGCCTGCTCTCTTCTTTTGTTCATGCTCTTCTTTGATTTAGTTTATTCTCTGTGTGTTTTAATTATCTTCAAATCACAGCAGCATGGCTCTGCTTTCTGAGATTGCTGAAAGAGAGTGCTGCATTGTTGTAAGACAGGGATTTAGAAGAATACTTCCTGTCTTTTTATATTTTTTCATTTATTTTTCTAGCATTTTCTCGCTCATAGAACAGGTGAGAGGCAGGTAGGTGGAGAAGCTGACCAGAAATAATGAGGGGAAAGGAGGAGGGCCTGCAACAAGGCTGAGTTTTTAGGTGGGTACCTCAATGACTACCATCGAGTTCGACAATTTGCAAGACAAAGAATTTAAAAAAGAGTCGTCAAAATCAACACAGCGAGGCAGAGATATTCTGAGTTTAAGTCAAGTTGTTGATCAGATTAAATCAATTAAATTTCGCCAGCAGGAAACTCATTCTTCACGGAGATCTTCTCTGAATTTGAGGGAACCGCTATCTGAACGTCTGCTCGTCCTGCGGGGAGGGTGGGAAAAAAATGATGAGTCATTGTTTTTTTCACGTTTCGGACACTTTTCCGATTTAATCGAGCAACCAAACGACCAATCAAAAGATACGGAGGCTGTAGCATCAACACGAGCGTCCTCTTGGCCTCTCGTGTTGGACTGAGGACAGACTGGACGCTACAGGGACTCACCGCCGCCTCTCCGGGTACAAGCGGCGTGACGAGGAGGACGGGCCTGGTGGACGTCTCTGATGATGTCACTTCATCTTGAATTTCCTGCCAGATCCTTAACCCACTTGCACCCTTTGAACCAGGGGTGTCAAACATACGGCCCGCGGGCCAGGGTGTTTTTAAAGAACAAAATCAGCAGAGCTGGGATTCAAACCTCTGATCCTCTGCTGAGAAGACGGACATGCAAACCATTGATCCACAGTCGCAATGGATGTGAGCGCTGATATTAATGTGTTGAAGTCGTTAAACATGGATCACGTCATGAAAGCGGGAAAGCGAGGGAACCTGCAGAGGAGAGCAGGCAGATGAACAGAGGACTGACGTCTGAATGTTTGCTCTTTATGTTTCTAGTTAATTATTGAAAGACCTTAAAATAGAGTTTATCATCTAAAAACCTTCACCAATGACTTAAACATAGAGAAACCTTGTCGTTAATTATGCGTTATTATGCTGTGGTTGTTCTGGTCCGGCCCACTTGAGATTAAAATGGGCAGCATGTGGCCCCTTCACTAACACGAGTTTGACCCCCTGCTTTAAGGGTTCAGGAGAAAACACAGCGTTCCTCTCTGGCGATGCCGCTCGCGGGAGCGGCGCAACATCCCGACGCCCTTTGAACTGCCGGGCCGAGTGTGTGCGAGGGCGGAGCAGCAGCTCTGAGTCGGAGAGGTGAAGCCGCTCGATGCCCACGCACCTCGCCCACGCACACGCATCAGCAGCCGGGGGAAACGCTGGGAATGGGAGGACATCGGGTGGTGTAGCGTAGCGGCCTGGACGGCGCTCAGTTCCTCTCTGTGTCCTGCAGCTGTTCATCACACAGTTTCTCCTCCTGCTCCTCCTTTTTGTTCTTGACTTCGAGGCTGGTTCAGGTTTTTAAAACCAGTAGTGGTTGTATTTCTTTGTTTGTAACTGTTGGAAGAAACAATTATTTACTCTTGATCAGTTACTGTTGCACTGTTGCATTCATAATCATATCTTATTAGAAGGCTCTGACTCTTCATTGAACTCTCTGTCCCATGTTAATATTTACACAAGTGTGTGTGTGTGTGTGTGCGCGTATGTGTGTGTGTGCGTGTGTGTGTCCAGGAGGAGTTGTTCGTGTGTGCTTTCACAGTAGCAGCTGTATTATTAAAATAATCTATTGTCTTTTACAAAGAGGGATGTAATTATTAGGCAGATTATGTTTAAAAGTTATCTTCATTTTCATTTCTTTGTGTATGTGTGTATACATATATATATATATATATATTTATATATATATATATTTATATATATATACATATATATATATATTTTATATATAAAATATATATATATATATATATATATATATTTTATATATATATATATTTTATATATTTTATATATATATATAATATATACATATATATATATATATTATATATATAAATATATATATATATATATTATATATATACATGTATTTAAATATATAAATACATATATATATATATATATACAAATACACACACACCTTAATATATATATATATATATATATATATATATATATATATATATATATATAATTTTTTTCTTTGTTTGTTTTCCTTTCTTTCTCTGTTACTCTTTTTCTCTTCAACACATAAAAAACACACAGGCAGCAAAATCCGAATTACAATTGATGGGGGAAGGATTTTACTGTGGGGGAGGAAAAGTAGAGAGGAAAGGAAGGAAGGGAGCAGGTGTACGTGTGTGTGTGTGTGTGTGTGTGTGTGTGTGTGTGTGTGTGTGTGTGTGTGTGTGTGTAAAGGGGGTTCTGAACAAGATGAGGTACAAAGGGGGGCAGAGAGAGAGAGAGAGAGAGAGAGAGAGAGAGAGAGAGAGAGAGAGAGGAAAAAAGGGGAGTGTGTGGTAATTTATGAGTCATTTCAATACAACAAGGTTTAATCTTTTTTCACACACACACACTCACACTCACACACACACACACACTCACACACACCAGCCCAGTTTCACTGTGTCTGCATGTAAGATCCAGTGAATCTTTGTGGTTCTGCTGAAACAGAGAAAAGAGACCCAGATTCTGGATTTATGAAGAATGAGAAGACCAGACAATATTCACACTTCTGGATTATTTATGATTAATAGATTATTTAAATCGGCGCCAAATCCTTTTTCTTAAGAATTAATCAAATAACTATAACGAATGAAACCGATCGTTAGTTTTAGCCCTGGAAAATGTTTAAAATTTCAACCCTGGTCTATTCTGCACCCTCTATTGTTGTGTATTTCATAAGTATTCTGTTGTTCTTTGATTGTACTCCCAGCTGTTGTCATTTCACCTGAAAGAAACTTTGGTCTCATGCTGTCAGAGCCGATGAGCTCATTAGCTTTTGGGGTTATTTGCATATTGATGAGGACAAAGTGGTTAACACTGATTCATGGGCTTAAAGATTATGAGTTTATGTTCATACTTCCCAAGTGATCTGTGGAGACACAGATTTGCTGATTGAGGTTGGCAGTGACCTTATTATCATAACAGCTTATGTTTAATATTGCACGGTGATTATGGCGTGACATTCGTTAGTTGAAAACATTTTGAATATGAAGCATCAAGATTGTGTTAGCGTTCGGGGGCTGCTGGTGTGAAGCCAGCCAGTGTTACACATGCTATTAAAGTCAATGACTCCTCAAAGTGAAAACATGTCTGGAACAGTCCTAACGGCCGACAAGGCCCAAGGCTCGCTTTAGGAACAATGACGTGTTTTTAAAAGAGCTTTCGAGTGGTCGGACGGTTAGCAAAGTCCTGTTTCCGGGGATTAAACCCTAATCTGTGTGTTAGTATTGCCTTTAATCTGACCCTGGTTTTCCCGCTCTTTCTCTCTCAACCAGGAGGGCCAGCAGCTGATCCAGGAGAAGCCGGAGCTCAGCGCGGTGGTCCGGAGGAAGCTGGAGGAGATCAGGGAGTGCTGGCAGGATCTGGAGAGCACCACCCAGGCCAAAGCCCGCCAGCTCTTTGAGGCCAACAAGGCCGACCTGCTGGTGCAGAGCTACGAAAGCCTGGACCAGAGGCTGGGCCAGCTGGAGGGCCAGCTCGCCTATGTGGACCAGGGACAGGACCTCACCACTGTCAACAAGCAGCTGAAGAAGCTACATGTACGTAGGATGTGAAAAACACAAACAACCAGAAACCCTCTGGGTGAGAAGATCTGTGAAAGATCTCTTCAAAGGCTGCATCAGCAGAGCGTTGATCAGTTCAGCTTCATAATGATTTGACCTCTTCAGCTGTTTGTTTCTTTCACTTGGTTCATTATGAAAGGAGAAGCTTAAAACTCAGTATTTCATTTTTCAATAAAAATTAAAAAGCGTTCAACAGAAACATATGTTTCTGTCCTCCAGCTCGAGGCTTCAGATTATTACACTACAAATAAATTCATATTTGAATGTACAGAAAAGACAAATAAGTTTGCCAAAGTTCACCGTCGCTTTTTCCTAAAGGTTTAAATACGTTTATTGTTGGGGAGGACTCTGCTAGACACTAACAAACTTCTCATGTTTACATTCTCTCCTTTCCCTGTTTTGATAACTTTCACTCTCCTCCTCCTCTTCCTCCTCTTCCTCCTCAGACCATGGAGAATCAGATGGAGGTGTGGTATAAGGAGGTGGGGCAGCTCCAGATGCAGGTGGCCTCCATCCCGCAGCAGACGCAGATCAAGGAGACGGTTGCCGGCCGCCAAGCCGTTGTGGAGGCCAGGATGGTCCGTCTGATCGAGCCGCTGAAGGAGAGGCGGCGCATCCTGCTGGCATCGAAGGAAGTTCACCAAGTCGGACGAGACCTGGAGGACGAGATTGTGAGTGTGACCGCAGTTCCCCGGCACGCAAGCGATCCTGAAATGTTGGGACTAATGAATGGGACGAGATAGTTCAACCCTGTTGTCGTCCAGACAAGATGGTGGATGTCTCCACGTTCTAATCAGATTCACAGATTCACCCACAGTGAGGTGTACATGTGGGCAAAGTGTTGACTGCTGCGCGTCGTCTTGTTTTGGTCGTAGTTATGGATCCAGGAGCGCCTCCCAATGGCCATGTCTCATGAGCACGGCTCCTCTCTGCAGGCCGTCCAGCAGCTCATGAAGAAGAACCAGGTGAGAAGAATAAGCCTCCATACCCGGCCGCTCACCTTATTAGGTAGTCGTCTTGCTCCTGTCCAAATGCTTGGCTCATTATCAGTCTGTGTTACACAACAGAGAAAAAGATTATGTTTCAATTAAATTTAGTACAGCTGAAATTCACAAATTTGCCTCAGAACCGGATCATTTACAGTCTGTACAGTTTACAACATCCTCCTTGGATCTTCGCATCTGACAAAGTAAAAACTCCCTCACAGTCACCTCATCGCCTCGTGTCTCTCTTCCAGACCCTCCAGAGGGAGCTGCAGGGCCACAGGAGCCGGATCGACGATGTCCTGGAGAGGGCCGGGATCATCGCCTCCATACGCAGCCCGGAGGTCAATGGCATCAGAGCGGGCCTCGACCAGCTGGCCCAGCTGTGGGCTCTGCTCTGGGCCGAGACTGAGCGCAGGCAGCTGATCCTGGACGCCATGTACCAGGCCCAGCAGTACTACTTCGACACGGCCGAGGTGGAGGCCTGGCTGAGCGAGCAGGAGCTGCACATGATGAACGAGGAGAAGGGGAAGGTGCGTGTGCATGAAATGTCCGTCATTACAACCACCCTGGTTGACACCAGCAATGCTTTAATGTTGGACCGGCACCGGGGCGTGACTCGTCCCTCTTTGCGCAGACTTAGACATCGAGCATTTGTGCGGCGTTTGTTATTTTGAAAGTTAAACTCTGCCTTGTGTGTGTCTTGTCTTATTCCCAACAGGACGAGCCGAGCACACTGCAGCTGCTGAAGAAACACCTGGTCCTGGAACAAACCATCGAGGACTACGCCGAGACCGTCGGCCTGCTGTCACAGCAGTGTCGACAGCTGCTGGAGATGGGTCATCCGGACTGGTGAGCGTGTAAACACACACACACACACACACAATCTAACACAGTGCAGACGTGGTTGTTGAGACCAATATTTCAGAATCGGGAAGAATTGTGATTTTAATCTTGAAAGTTTACAGAGAATGGTGCAAAACAGAAACAAAAACGCAGTTTTATTGACGGAAACATTTCTTTTAATAGAAGGTATGGTTATGAAGGTATGGTTCACCCTGCAGTAACTGAAAGAACCAGGTGTTGTAATGTTCTGGCACACGTCGGACAGATAGGACACATGCCACTGTTTCAACCACCAGTGTGTCGTGAGAGATCGTCTAGGATCGTGTAAGTATATATATATACTGGCCCTGATACACTCTCTCCTCTCTTCTTCCACAGCGACCAGATCAGCAAGCGTCAGTCGCAGATCGACCGCCTGTACGTGTCCCTGAAGGACCTGGTGGAGGAGAGGAAGAGCCGCCTGGAGCAGCAGTACTGGCTCTACCAGCTCAACAGGGAGGTGGACGAGCTGGAGCAGTGGATCGCTCAGAGAGAGGTGGTGGCCAGCTCGCCGGAACTGGGTCAAGACTACGAGCATGTCACCGTGAGTGTGTCGACAGTGACGAGCATATGGAGGATAGACTCCCTTCTTACGCTTCCTTTCCGCTCTTTCACCCCCCCGACACACCTCCAGGTGCTGCAGGAGAAGTTCACGGAGTTCGCGACAGAGACGGGCAGCGTGGGGCAGGACCGGGTGACGGCCGTCAACCAGATGGTGGACGAGCTCATCGACTACGGCCACTCGGAGGCCGCCACCATCGCCGAGTGGAAGGACGGGGTAAACGAGGCCTGGGCCGACCTGCTGGAGCTCATGGAGACCCGGGCGCAGATGCTCGCCGCCTCACACCAGCTGCACAAGTTCTTCTCCGACTGCAGAGAGGTAAGGGCAACGAGGCAAAACATAAATATGACATGGTGGGTTTTTTTTTACCGTATAGGACGATATATATGGTGCAAATATTCCACCTTATTGATTTTTAAGAGGGTTTCTCATGCAACACAACATGAACCATGCATAATACAACAAAGTTCTCTTTAAAGGCTCAGATTAATTTAGACTGACCTGTTTGTCTTCACACATCTTAAATTCTATGTTCTGGTGCGAGAAGACACGTCTCACCTGTAAAACTGTGCTGTGAAACACTGAAAACCTGGATTTGTGTTTCAATGGAGCACGCTGTATGATGCATGGGACTCTTCTCTACGGCTTCATGTTCTTCTTTTTCAGGTGTTGGCCCAGATCGAGGACAAGCACCGACGGCTGCCAGAAGTTCGGGCTCGGCAGGGCAGCACCGCCAACACCAGCACCCTGCAGAGACTCCTGCACAGCTTCGAGCAGGACATTCAGCTGCTGGTCACACAGGTGTGCAGCGTGAACATGACCTGCTTCAGCTCGAGACACTCACTTGTTTTGGTTTCGTGTCTCTCTGTACATCCCAAAATCTCGAATTGGTTGTGTCGTAAATATGAATATCAATTGGTAGTGAAACATATTTGTCTATTTGTGGGTCTAATAAAACTTACTCTGCATTTAATTTAGCTTCATCTGGTCTCTGTCGTGCACCTGGGGAGCAAAAAAATTAATTAAATCACAGCTGCTCCGCGTCAACTCCTGAGACAGAACCTGTACCATTCGGTCCTGACTACACACAGCTGTCACAGCAGCTGTGTGTAGTGCATCATTTGGAAAACACACTCTTTTCTGTTTTTTCTTTCCTCGCTCGGGCTTAGCGTCTCCCTAAAATCCGCTCCCCTCCACTCTGCCAGGTGCGTCAGCTGCAGGAGAGCGCGGCCCAGCTGAGGACGGTGTACGCCGGCGAGAAGGCCGAAGCCATCGCGTGCCGCGAGAACGAAGTGATGCAGTTGTGGAAAGAGCTGCTGACGTCCTGCGAGGAGTGTCGAGTGCAGATCACCACCGAGACGGACAAGCTGAGGTTCTTCAGCATGGTCCGAGATCAGATCATGTGGATGGAATCCATCATCTGTCAGATCGGGACAGGAGAGAAGCCCAGGTATCATAACATGCATATGGACCTCCATATGTGTTGTTCACCTTGTTGGCGTCACAATAAGCCCCCTCGTCTCTACACCCTGGAGACTAAATATTCGATTAAAGGTTTCTCTGCGCAACACACTGGTTGGTGTTTTTGTGCAGCGAGGAGCTGAGTCTCTGCTCTGTGTCCTGCAGGGACGTGTCCTCAGTGGAGGTGCTGATGAACTACCACCAGAGTCTGCAGAGCGAAGTGGAGGCGCGCACCCGCAGCACCCTGGACTGTATCGAGATGGGCAAAACTCTGCTGGCTGCAAGAAACCCAGCAGCTGAAGAGGTGAGATCAAGAGACATGAAAATGATTGTGAACTTCAGGTAATAATCTGGAGCAGTGCGTTACGAATGAATTGAATGAATGAACTGCAAAAGAAAAATACGACTGTGATTCTGATGTCGCTCATTTTGATTCTCAGATCAAGGAGAGGTTGGACAAGGTGGTTTCCAAGCAATATGAGCTGTCTGAAAAGTGGGACAAGCACTGGGACTTCCTACAGCAATGTGAGCACACACACACACACACACACACACACACACACACACACACACACACACACACACACACACAGGACTGTAGTCAAGACCAGCTTAATCGAGTCCAGAGCGAGTCCTGTTCAAGGCAGTGGGCAATAGTGTCTTTCCCGTGTTAATATAGTGATGAAATAATCTGTCTATAAACAAAATTGATTATCTTACGTCAAACTAATCAATGCAGAGAATTTACGTTTGAGGACATGGTTTATATGTGAAGTATACAAGCGGGATTTGTTTTGTATATGTTTATTATCATATGCATTAGTTAATTATTCAGAGAGAGAGAGGACAGACGTTCAGAGTAGTGTTGTGAAGTAACTACACAGACTGCTTTCTCTACTGAATGTGACCACATGAGAACAGGTCCAGCGTGGGTTGTATGTGCATCGCATGTCCTACAGTGTGTACCGTCTGGTGTCTGAAGTCTCTGTTATAAACTTTGGTAATCTAGTCACACCTCTCGTCGCTCTGACTCGTGTGGATCGAGGAGAAGCACTGTGTCGGTGGAATCAGACGTTCACACACACAGAGACACACATATATAGAAGAACACGCGTTTCTTCACGCGCTTGTGAACATCTGCCTCGACTCCTCCCCTCAGTGTTGGAGGTTCACCAGTTTGCGCAGGAGGCCGTGGTGGCGGAGGCGTGGCTGACGGCTCAGGAGCCGCTCATCAGCAGCAACGAGCTGGGCGCCAGCGTCGACGAGGTGGAGCAGCTGATTCGCCGACACGAAGCCTTCCGCAAAGCCGCCGCCACCTGGGAGGAGCGATTCAGCTCACTGCGGCGGCTCACCACGGTAATATCACCACCGTCATCACTATCATCGTTGTGTGAATACATCGGTCTGTAAGAGAGAGTTCTCAAGTGAAAAGGCGAAGTTGGAAGGATTGGATAGGTTGGAATGGATCTTAAAGTTCGTTCCGTTTTGATTCCGCAGGTGGAAAAGTTGAAAGCCGAGCAAAGCAAACTACCGCCGACCCCTCTGCTGGGTCGTAAAGTCTTCCTGGACCCCCTGGATGCCTTACCCAGCGCGTCCACCCTGCCCCGCCTCCCGATCTCCCCCGTCATGAGACAGACAATCTACGAGCAGAACGAAGCCAACTCTCCTCCCTCGCCCTCGCCCGCCACGCCCACGCCCTCCCCCTCGTCCGTGGCTCGTCGGCTGGGGTCGACGGTGGCCAGCTACACCCCGGTGATGAACGGCTCCGGCTACCGCCACGCGCTGGAGGCGCGGCACGGCGCCGTCGTGGGCGTGGCCGCGGGGCTGGGCCAGCCCGCTCCCTCCTCCATCGCCTCGGTTGCCACGGCGGCCATGCTGGTTTCGGCCAACCAGGCACGAGAAATCGCCGGCGCCACGAGAGAGCAAGCGACCAAGGCCATGAGTCACCTCCATCCGGCACAGGCGGCGAGGACGCTGGAGGCCAAATCGTCCCCGTATCTGCGGCAGGCCAAAATCAGACACCTGGACGACGCGGTGACGCCGCTGCTGGTGGCCAGCCGGCTGGAGAGGGCGAGGGAGAGGGAGAAGGAGAGAGACATGATGATGGGAGAGATAGGAACGGAGAGGCCGGAGGTGGCCGTGATGGCCGAGGTGGTGCTCCAGGAGCCCTGCAGGGAGCGCCTGCACAGCGAGCCCACCAGGGGGCCGCGGGGGTCCAGGACCGACCCGCTGGGCCAGGCCGAGCCCCAGGTCCAGACCCACGGCCACCACCGGATAGAGCGGCAGCTGTCCAGCGAGCAGCTGATCCAGGCACGCAGGGACGAGCTGCCTCAGGAGCTGTGGAGGGAACAGGCCGAGAGGCGGGACAGGCGGACGCTGGAGAGGCAAACGTCCAGCGAGCACGAGGGCCACGGGGGCCACGGGGGCCACGAGGGCCGGCGGAGGGAGAGGGACCGACACCGGCTGGAGAGACAGGAATCCAGTGAGCATGACACCGGGAAAGAGCACTCAGACAGACGCTCAGGAGGAGGGTGAGGCTCTGAGTGACCTGAGGTGTCTTCTCGGTTATGTTGTCTTACGTGTTCTGCAGCACACGGAGGGATTGTCTCCTTTCATGGGACAGAAGCAGGTCATACAGCACATGAACGGATGTTTTGAATTAACTTTTGGAGTTGGTTTATTCCCACTTAAACATGTTTTATCATGAGTGTAGGGCATTGCAGTTGGATAATTTTGCAGGAAAGCAATGCAAAGAAACTGTTTTTATCTACAACATTTAATGTGATTCTCTAATTTGCTTCTTTTTTTTCCACAGAGAAAAGAGATCCACCATGGCAGAAATAGTAGAGCAGCTGCAAGAAAGGGAAGCAGCACAGGTCTGCAGATTTATGTGTCCTGCATTTCATCCACAAACAACTCACAGTGTTTATTTTTGTTATAGCTCATCTGGGTTGTTTTTTGTGACACAAGAAAATATAAAAAAACTCCTGTCCCACCACTGAAATTACAGGTTTTTCATTCCAACACTTATCTGTGAGGGTGTCTGTAGTTCACACCAGCTGGAATATTTAAGTTTTGACCTCTCACATGACTCTGATCTCAGAAAATGCTTATTGCCCAACAATCACACAAAAAAAAGTGTCCGAACCAAGCGTCAGCGACTGTGTGTTCAAAGAAACAGTGAAGAGGGTTAGCTTAGATGCCAAGATAGCATCAGCTGAGTACATTTCTTAGTTGAGGGAAGAACAAAGAACTCCACGAAAGGCTTTTCTCAATGGCGAGGATGTTTCGGGTCCTTGAAAACGGGTCAACGGGCACATGCATGCTCTGGACGATGCGAAAGGCCATCAAAGAGTGACTGACTTTCTTTAAAAAACATGAACCGAATCCTCACTGACTCTATCCCGCCCGCCTCCAGGCCCGTGGCGAGGTGCCCCGCCTGCCCAACGGCGTACCGGAGAAGCCTTCCCGTGTCGACCGACCCCGGGCGCGGGACAGGCCCAAACCGCGCCGCCGGCCGCGACCCAAAGAGGCGGGAGAGACTACGCGGCGGTCCAGGTCCGCCCCGGCCCAGAGCAGCCCAGCGGTGCCGCAGCCGCCGGCACACACCGCACACCACGAGGGCTTCCTGTTCCGCAAGCTGGACATCGAGACCCTGAAGAAGAGCACCAATAGGTGGGTGTTCAGGGCCATAATCATCAGGAGCGCCACATCTGGACTAGCGGATGATGGAAGTCGTAGACAGGGACGCTGATGTCATGATTATCAGGCTTAAGGGTTTCTGATCAAGTCATTACCAATGATTTACCCCAAAAAGAGCAATGCACATGTTGTCAAACAAGTCCACATAGAATGAAACCAACAGGTTTCTGGATTCCAGTCGGCCGTTATATAATATGTCAAATTGTACTATTTGAAACTGGTGTTTCTGCAGCAGACGTCACATCTCCGTCGTCTGTTTCTCATGACATCACTGCCCCACCCTCCATTTAGTGATTAGGAAATGGTGGCAGGGGCACGACTCAAGCATGCTAAGCTAACACGGCTAACACGTTGACCAGAAGCATGACACACGAGGCCTCATTGGTTGGTCCCGCCATGAGGGTCAACAACGCGACACAGGCAACACTCACTCAGCTGAGCTTTGGACTTCCTACATACTGTGTGTCTTTAGAAGCATGCATACATTAAGTTTACTCGTGTTTACGTTCAAGGGATGCTGTGACGTTACCGTGTTTGAACTTTTTTGTTTAGTAGATAACGTATCAGAACAATTTCTACATTCTGCAAAGTAGAAATGAGGTCAGTTTTATCCGCTTCCAAAGAATTTTTGTGCCACATCTTACTGTTCGCTGTAATTAATATTGATATACAAAGAAAAGTCATGTGACACAACGGAAAAGATTCAGCAGTGAAGAAGTAGAAATGAATTACTATACATAGGAAGAGCTGTATGAATATAGAAATCAGTCAGTTGATGATTAACAATCACAATTATTCTATCAATTATTAATCAAATTATAAATTAATTCCAACTCACTATTACAAATTTGTTTTAATAGTTTTTATTATAATTTGTTAATGTTTCCGTCGCAGTTGGATGTTTTCTACAGATTGATATTCACTCGCAAAATAAATAAGAATACATTATTTTATTTAATCGTACATTTAATAAGCAGGTATAAATAAAGAGCTGGGACAAAAATGGTAAAAGCTACAATACATTCATGTTAATGACCTGGAGCTTTTGAATAGTTAATGTATGCCATCTCTGATCACCAGGATCAGAGCGTGAAGACACACATGAAGTTACATGAATTAAAACAACACCCAGCAGAAATGTCACCGCATGTGGGAACATCTTGCATGATGCTTAACGGGGAGAGGAGAGCACAACAGAGATGACTGGCTGGAGAATGGCGTCGGGGTGGAGGTTGACGGAGCTGCGATGGCGTACACTGCCTTGTGCCCCGTCGCTTGGCCTCCCCACACACACACACACACACACACACACACACACACACACACACACACACACACACTACCTGGCCTCCTTAGATGACCGCCCTGCTTCCTCCAGAGAGACACCAACGGCAACGTCTGTCTCTGCACTGCCCTCTAGTGGCTGGGCTGACCCCGCACAGCTAAACGCTCACCCCCCCTTTCCAGCCGTGGATGAGCCCCACTCACGCGCCCCACTAAAGGCAGTGGATGAATGTCTCGCATATGTACATGCCCTGTAATGTACATGGAAGGTAAAGCATAATCCTGAATGGCTTCAGTCGGGACAAGTGAGAATCACCAAACGGCTCCTCGGCCGGGCTGATTGTTTCCTCCCTTTTTGCTTTGTGTTCAACTTTGATTGGAGGAGGAGATCCTCTCTTTCTCTGCAGTCAAAGCAGAGAAAGAGAGGATGCAGTGAGCCTGAGAGGAAGGATTTGAGGTTCAACTTGTCTCTGGTGCACAGCTACATGACAAGGCACTGAGTATGTTGATGTGCACTTTAATATTCTGGTATTATTCAGGACGAGTGGAGGATGCGGTGCATGTGATCGGTGTGTACTCTTTGTAGTGGGACAAACTGATTTTGCGTTTATTGCTCAGTAAATTAAGTTTTTCTGAAACGCTGAGACCGAGGTTTCCTGTCCATATTCTGACATTAATCTACGACATGTACTTATATCTGAGCGGTGGTGGAGGAAGTCCTGCTCACAAAATGTTACCTAAATATAACTATGTAAGTCTCAACATCAAAGTATACTTAAAGTATAAATACATATTATGCACAATATTGTATTTCAGAATCATATATTATTTTATACTACTGCTTATGAAAGTGTCTTTTATGGCATATGTCTTTTATTTGTTGATTATGAGTAAAAGTACTTCTAAAAACAGACGTTTGATGATTATTATACAAAAAGTAAATAGAAAACAGCAAAAAAGAAATCTTGTTATATTTTTTACTTTACTATGATAGATGATTTACTTTCTATTTCCATCTCTATACATTCATTAGATTTCTGTTTCAAGTCGGTTTATTTTGAAATTACAAAACAGATGAGATATATATTTTATATTATTTATTATTTTATACCTATATTTTTAGCCTTGGCCAGATGGAATCGTTTTTTTCCGTCTCATTCTTGTGAACGCAATACCTGAGGAGCGAACGCCTGCAGGGAATGTCCTCAGACCTCGAACAAACGTCCTGTTGGATGACTTGACGAGGTCAAAGGTCACTGTGACCTTGTTGTCCGTCCCAATCTTGTTAAACACGATAGTGAGGGAATTTCTTCAAACATGACAAAGGTCAAAGGTCACTCTGACCCCACACAAAAATTCCTTTTTGGTCATGAATCAAATATAAAAATGGCTAAATATGACAATTTCACACAAATGTCTAAAATGATCAAATCCTGATATTTTGGACTGATGTGGATGTAAACTGCAACACATCAGCAAGGCGTGGATTGTTGCTCCTTCTGCACTATTTGACGTCTTAGATTCTGTTTTTTAGGGACAATATTTTCTATTTATGATCATTATTGGAGGGACCCAGCGGCTGTACAGACGACAATAAAACCCTGAATGAAACAGCAACAGTCACGTGGACGCAGGATCACATGCGCCGTCGGCCTTCTCCAGTCTTCTATTGTCACAAAGAGCTTTTTGAAATCGTGACGTGAAGCAACGCGCAGACAGCTCGCTCTGAATAGTACCTACAGTTGGGCGTAAGCTTATTAACGGGAATGCCGTGTGCATGTAAACACGCTCAAAGAGGCAAAACGGCGCATGACTCGTGAGTTTTAAGTTGCGTTTTCTGCCAAAATGCCATTTAACCAAACTTTCCCCTCTTTTTCTCCTCTCTTCCTCGATGCTACTGGCTGCCCCTCTCGTCTCCTCCAAGGTAAGTCATATATGAGACACACAGACAGAACCTAGCCTCCCTCCCCATCCCTCCATCCTCCGTCCGTCTGTCCGTCCGTCTGTGTTTGTTCAGCAGTGTGTTTCCTCCTCCCTTCTTGGCGCCGGTCCATCCCGCCCTCCTACCTGTCTGCTCTGGTCAGGTGAGTGAGGTGTTAGCTTAGCGAGAGCGACTCCGCAGCTCTTCCTGACTCCTCCCGTCTCCCCCTCCCCCAACCACCACCTTTCCCGTGCTCCTCCCCCCCTGCTCCTCCTCCACTGCTCCCCCCGCCCCTCCCTCACCCCTCCCGCCTTCCCACACCACAGCAGGTCATGGGTCAACCTTTACTGCGTGCTCAACAAAGGGGAGATGGGCTTCTACAAGGACGCCAAGAACACCGCCACGCCCTACAACAGCGAGCCGCTGCTCAACCTCTCGCACTGCCACTGCGACGTCACCAACGGCTACAAGAAGAAGAAGAACGTCTTCACGCTCAAGTGAGAGGGTGGAGTACCTAGCGGGGTTTAATATGCAATTCTTAGTCACCAGGTTCACACTATTTGTGTAGGATTTGCCGGCAACCAGCGGCTCGAAGTCGGCCCTCGCTCAGAGGCCTTCCTCACTGCGATAAGAATATTTTAGGAGCGACAGAAGACGGCGGTTTGGTGACAGTTTGAATGCCGCTAAAGAGCCACTGTTTGGTTTGTCCCTTCTGGGCTTTAAACACTATACGATGTAGGAATGAATCACTCTATCCCAAGATGCTAAACACTTGGAGCCCATTTAACCCCCCCTGAGCCTTCTGGGTACAGCGGGCTGCTGTGAAGCGTCTAGTAAGCAACCCGAGGTTCAGTGTCTCACCGAGCAGGTTTTCTAAGTTTAATTTCTTATTGCAGAACGAAGGACGGCAGTGAGTTCTTGTTCCACGCAAAAGATGAGGTGAGGCCTTCTCGTTTCGTTGTGATCGCATTTATTTGACCACGTGACGTACCGGTAAACCGGTAAAGGACCGTTCGGCTGACATCCGGGGGCCTTCCTTCGCAGGAGGACCTGAAGGTGTGGGTGACCAACATCACCGCCAGCATCACAGAGCACGAGGACATCGCCAAATGGGGTCAGCCCCAACCAACTACCTCATCCACCGACGAGGGCACGCGGCGCGACGGCAGCAAGGCGGACAACAGGTCGGAGCGGGGCGGCGAGCCCTCGGACCGCGGCGAGCGGATCGAGCCGGCGGAGAAGGAGACGGAGAAGGAGAAGGAGAAGGAGAAGGGCGAGCGGTCGGAGAGGTCGGACCGGGGAGGGAAGTCGGACTCGAAGCGCTCAGAGAAGTCCGGTAAGAAAAAGTGAGCCGGGTGACGGAATCGGTCGGGATTGAATCGTACGAACTCCGGATAGGAGGCGGGGTCGTAGACTGCTTGTGAGCGCCCCACCCCTCCCCGCCCTTCTCTCCGCCTGCAACACTGTCCACGAAGCGGTCGCGTCTGGATGGAAAGTGACACGCAGGACAGAGGGACCGACCCGGCTTCACTCATAGGACGGACAGGACGGACTCGGGGCAGGAGACATCTCTCTCTCTCTCTCTCTCTCTCTCTCTCTTTCTATCTCTATCTCTCTCTTCTTCTGCGTCTCTGTGAGAACACACAGAGTCGCTGACGCCTCCGCCAACACTCCCTCTGGTGGCTGTTTCGGAGAACTGCAAGAGAGAGTTTTTGCGCCGCTGAACGGCGCTAACGCACGAGAGAGTGGCGTCACGTTAACTCAAAGGCTGTCGCGCGACACGACGTCGCTCGTTCTGTTCCATGTTAGTTTTTTTCCCATGAGATGAGCTGTACCCGTATGTATTTCTCGTCCGTCTGTCCTATCGACTGTATCTATCTGTAAGTCGAGACATCCTACACTATGTCTTATTACTCCTCTAAAAGAGAACGAAAATTATGCCAAAATGTTTTACAGACATACAAACTTAGAGAAAGTTGTTTTCTTTTTCTTTCCTCCGCTTCGTCTGATCGGCCTCGGAGGTTTGAGGACCTTTTTTTTTTACTTTGATACCAAACAACTGGAACCATTTTCACCGTGGACGAGGTCAACACTGACACACAGCTTCAGTGATGAGCCAGATTCTAGTGCAACGATGATGATTTAAGTGAAGAGGAGAGTAGATGAACTTCATGGGGAAGCGTTTGTCATAGAAAAGCATCCAAAGGCTTCAAATCCTTAAAAATGCTCTTGTTGAAATGTCGACAGATGTGCCCGACAGAGCGGCTTCCCTCCATTCATATAGCATTCATTTTGGATCAAAGATTCTCCCATGAAGATTTCTGCATGACAGATGATTCAGAACGCTCACTGCAGGAACTTTTGCCCTCAAGAGTCTTTTTTCTTCTTTTTTAAACACTTCTTGGATCAGTGATCAGATAGAGATGAAACTAATTAAACGGTAGACTCTGGCTCCCAGCGGCCTCATTTATTAAAATGTTGTTTAATTTTAATTTTTAATTTGTGTTTGTTTGTTTTTAAACACACAAATTTCTTATTTAGGGAAACTGAATATTTAGATTTCGATGCCTTAAAGTAAATTGGGCATTCAGGATCAGCTCTCCATTCATTTCACGTTGGGCTTTGGTCAGAAGCACAAACTCTTTGGCTGGCATGTTTTTAATGAATGAGGCGCTGCAGCTGAACACCGGCCTCATCTACACTTTTAACCTCTCATCACATACACAACTACTCCTGGATCTTTTCATCCGATGGATTCACACAAATCAGTTGCATCCTCTTTTCTTTTTTTTCACAGAATTCAAAATATCTTGTTTTTCTGCGTGCGGTGAGATTGTGTTCATGCATGTGTGTGTGTGAGTGTGTGTGTGAGTGTGTTCATGCATGAGTGTGTGTGTGTGTGTGTGTGTGTGTGCCGCTGCTCTCCGCTTCCAGGGTCTCCATAGCTCTCAGGTTCTTTATGTTTGTGTGTTCTTACCGTGTGCATCGCACGTTGAAATGTTTGTGCCCTCCAACGCCACCTGAGTCTTCCAGACACGTCCCGTCCACAACAGACACACACACACACACACACACACACACACACACAGAAAGAATAATATAACTTAGCAGGTTTCAAATGTCAAAGGTTATAAAGAGTGTGAAAGGTCATGCAGCTGTCCAGGTGCAACATCCCATCAGTGGAGACGGGAATGAATGAATGAATGAATGAATGAATGAATGAATGAATGAATGAATGAACGCCGTCAAGAGTGAGGATATCAGACAGACCAAATATTTAGAAAAGTCTGGAGGTTGTGAGATTGCATGTTCTGCTTGGAGGGAAATGGTGGACAGAAGTTTGTCTGCGCGACGCGCTTCACTCCACGATCCACCGGTTTGCATTTCCTGTCGACTCCACAAAGCCGTAAAGGACGAGGAGGCCAGAGAACAACAAAGATGGAAGAGGAACGCTCAAAGTCAAACACATGACAGTGAATGCAGCTGAGGAGGTTTTTTTGGGAAGCAGCATGCAGCCGCAGTGGCTGATGGGTAAGCTAAAGTTACTGGTGAGAGCATCCTGGTTTTTATCCTTTCAAATACGAATGCTGTTTCGATGTCACTGCTACTGTATGAAAACCTTGTTCATTCTTTTTGTTTATTTTAATGTCTTTAGTTAAAGTCCAGCTGGATTCGCTGCATCTGCTCTGGAAGTCACATGTTCTCCTTTTGATGAAAAAAACAATCAAAATCAGAAGCCAAAATGGAGAAATTCATATGTCATATGTTTAGTTTCCCAATGCTATATTTCTATTTCATTCAGCTAAGTCTTCCCTCGGGTAAAACTGTAAAAACTGACTGAACTGTCTTGGGATGAAGTATTTATCTCACCTTTGGACCGATGAGACAGTCCAGGTCAGAGTCTTTACTCTTAAATACAACGAACACAGTCAGTCTTTCCCCCTTTCTTTAGATAATACTAAAAATATCGCCAATGAATTAAAAGGAATGTTTTTGTCGTGTGTGTTACTGACATTTGTGTGTGTTTTTCATTGTGACTTCAGCTGGACTTTAAACTTAAGAGACTCTTTTTCTTTTTTTTACAACATTTGCCAGGTGAATTTTGGTTATTCCTTTGAGCGTGTGTTATCTGGTTTGTGTTTTATCATAAAAAAACAACTTGTCTCAAGAACTGTAACTTTCTTTCCTCCTGTTTTGATTTCGGCACACTTTATGCATCTAACTTCAGTGTGAATGCCTGATCAATGCAATCATTCTACATGCATGTGGGACACGACGAAGCCGGAGCCAGAAGAGGTGAACTTGGAGCAACAAGACCGTCCACGCGTACGAGGATTACGCGTCTGACGGCACGATGAACACTTTGTTGCTGCACACGAGACGAAGGAGCAGGCGGGTACCGAGACCGCCACGAAGCTCTCCTCTGAACCAGATCCACTCAGCAGCAGCACCGGATGTGTGGAGGCGTGGGAAACGCTCCAGTCTGGTTTGGAACGGTTTGGATGACACCCTGCCTGTTTGTTCTGTTCACGCCACACCTCAAAGTCTGTCGGCCCGAGATGAAAATGACCAATAAAATACCTTTTGGTTTATCATTCACGTGTTTATAGTCGCCATTTGTTCATTTTTTCACATGGAAATACACTTTTTTTAAACGTTGAGTTCCGTTTGGATGCAGGTCGGTGCTCGTTCCCGCGCTTTGAAACCGGCATGTCCATCAGGCCCAAATAAAAATGTATGTTCAACCAGAAGTAAGAGCGTTCAGTCAGTCGACAGACGGTTGAAACCTTCAGCAGAAGGACGCAGTCGTTCAGCCACGAACATGAAACATTCCAGTCTTTCTCTCCTGCACCAAAACCACACAGCTGAATGCAGCCGATGACGAGGAACCAGAAGTGTCTGTTCGAGAATGAGTATTGTTGACGATGATGATGATGATGATGATGCCCATGGTAGCAATGCACTAAAAACGTTATGCAACTTTTTCTTTGCACTATGGGACACGGGCTGCTGCAGAGTTGCTGGTCAGTGGTGTTTGGGATTGTGCGGAGGGAACGAGTTACCTCCTTGAAGCCGTTTCAGGATCAGCTTCATGAAAAGCAGTCGGCACCGACAGGAAACTCATCAAGCAACATTTTTCATGGTCGACTGTTCCGAGTTAATTTTTTCTCTTTTATTTTTTCTCTTGTTTTCGACCCTCCCACGTGTGAACATGTATCTGTATTTAACATTATAACCTGATATATATACATAACATTATGACCTGGATATCTTTATGGACAGTTGATCAGACAAAACATGACGAGACGAAAACCTTGAGCTCCATGGAAATTTTTGTCCTAATCTTTATGCATTGTGTCAAACTTCAGTTTGGTGAAGATCAGCTGTAAGAATCCTCACGTGTCTTCTGTTTACATGATGCATCCAGCTGGAATAAATACTAAATACTTTTAAACAGAGCTCGGACTACCCAGATTATTAGTCTTTTTAAATCTATATATTTTTCTATGTTTCTGAGGACAATCAGGGCTGACAGCGCTAACCACACTGTCGAGTCACCAACAGCCAATTGGAGTTTGATTGTGTGAAATAAGGGTTAGGGTTAGAATAAACAATTGAATAATGATAATAATAACAAATGCACCCGTGTTCTTACAAATTATCCCTCATGAGGACACACACACACACACACACACACACACACACACACACACACACACACACACACACACACACACACACACACACACACACACACACACACACACACAGGACAAAGAGGTTGCATGGATGACATATCTCTTATTATGGTTCTGCTGTGCATGTCTTTCCCATCCCTCCACTCTGCATCACTGTAACCTCAGAACAAGCGATAACAGTGTGTAAAAGGACCAGAATCCTTTGCTCTATACAGACGTAAACAGAATTTCTTTTAATTGATAAATACAGATTGTGATATTAAAAAGTTCATGTTTGTGTGTGTGTGTGTGTTTTTTTTTGTGGAGCAGATAAGCGTCGGTCCTTCACTGAGGACCAACGCTGTCAGTTACATTAACACAACTGTGGCACATTTCAAAGTCAGCGAGTATACATTTTTGAAATTAGAGGCCAGTCTAGAAAATAGATTTTAACATCACCGCTTTTATGTGTAATTATGTTTTTATTCCTCTCCACGCTACCTTGTAGTTATTATAATTATAAGTGGTGGAATATAACTGTACATGTACTCAAGTGCAATACAATATTAAGTTACTTTACTTAAGTCTTCACATTTCATGCTACTTTCTGCTTTTATACTACTACATATACATTTTTTATATTATTTCTCTAGCTCATTTATCTTTCACCATCAGTAACTACTTTTTTAGTTCAGGTCACAAAATCTAAATTAACTTATCAATTATAATATAATAGATTACGCTAACCAGCGGTGGACAATGTAATCAAAACTAGTCTTTCCTTTGACATCTGCAACATTAAAGTACACATATTGCATCTCATTTATTCTTTTACTGCAGTGAAATATTGAAGTAACTCCACCATTAGTTGTTTTCGCTTATTGGGCTTCGTGGGCCGTCTGTCTGTCTGCCTGTCTGTCTGTCTGCCTGTCTGTCTGTCTGTCTGTCTGTCTGTCTGTCTGCCTGTCTGTCTGTCTGCCTGTCTGTCTGTCTGTCTGTCTGATTGCCTGCCTTTCTTTCTTTCTTTCTTTCTTTCTTTCTCTCTTTCTTTCTTTCTTTCTTTTGAAATCCGGACGTGACACCGGAAGCGGATGTGCAGTCCGGAGCCTGTTGAGTGACGCACCGTCCGCCATGTAGGGCACCACTGAAAAACTGACGTTTACACAACAGAAGAGTGTTGAGCTTCAAGCCCAACCGACTGGTTTAAGTTCCTTGTTGCGCTCAAACAAAATGCCGCGCGGACTGACGGACACGGCGAGTTAGTGTCTGACTGAAGAAGAAGAACAAGAACAAGAACAAGAAGAAGAAAACATGGAGGCGAGGTTCGGCAGAGAAGTGGCGTCGGTCGTGGAAGTCGCCATCCAGGCGACCGTGTCCTTTTTCCGAGACGTCTGGGCGAAAGAGGCGCCAAACGCGCAGTGGGAGACGGCGTCGTTCGTCGAAGTGCAGGAGATCGAGAAGAGCCTGGTGGTCCAGATCCACAAGGTGTTCACGGACTTCTCCTCGGAGCTGTTCGAGGAGAACGAGGCTCTGCGGGCCAAAGTGGAGCAGCTGGAGGACGTGCTGCAGAAGAAAGCCGGGCAGCTGGAGCACGAGCTGGAGGCCAGGGTGGGTCAGCTGGGCCGAGAGATGGAGCAGCTGGAGAAAGAGCTGAGGAGCATCGGGGACGGCGGAACCCCGAAGGGGCCGAGAGGCGACGCGACCCCCGTCCTGATGCCGGGGTGCGCGCTGACAGGTGAGCCGGTCGGTCCCTGTGGGGGTCACGTGACTCGTCCGCCAGTCGCTTTAAGTTGAATGAACATACATTATGACCTTCTGGGGGCTGTAAATGTTGGTGTCAACAGGGTCATGACATTTATCTTTTAACCACGTGTGCAACAGTCTGCAACAACAATCATATTGTGATGAGTATAGTTACTGTACCGATTGAGCCACAACATGTTGCCATTCACCTGCGTCAAAGTCTGATTTCTAATGATATTCAATATTGAAATGTACCCTCGCTGCAGATTTGAGAAGCTGGAGCAACTGAACCTTTTGGAGTTCTGCGCTTCATCGCACCACACATGCTTGATATCTTTGTCGTTTGGCACAACGCAGGAGCCCTGGCGTTGTCCGTCTCCGACCCTCTGGCCGCTGCGAAGGAATCCACGTCTGGCCCGGTGACGTTGGAGAGCCCCGGAGCCGCTCCCAGCCCCACCGCTGGGTCGGTGACTTGCCCCAAACCAGCGGCAGCCCCGGCGGTGCTTGTCGGCGGCCGCAGCATCGCTTCCCCGGTGCCGCGAGAGCCCCCCGTCTCTGAATTGTCTGTGCGTCAAGGCGCCCCGAGCCCGGACTCCAGCAGCACCAGCGGCGTTGACTTGGCACAGGAAAAGGTTTGAGAGTTTTGTTGCATGAAGTTTTTGGGGTTTTACTCTGCTGACTTTGATTTGTCTCAAGTATTACATGTCCGTGCACTTCAGGCTGACTTTCTGTAAATAAACAGGAAGTGCAATTCTGAGAACCTGTTGGGACGCTGATTGTGCATCATTTATTAGTACCCATTCTTCAAAATTAAAACTTATTTTCTCATGTTCCACAGAAATCTGTAGAAGAGGCACCTTCAGGGAGACCGAGGAGGACGAGGAGAGCAACTTTTAAAGTTGAAGAAGGTACGATTACACGGCTGCTTCTTGCGTAGAAAATAAAGTGACAACATTAAAGTTCTGGAAGGACCTTGAATACGTAGAAAATTGTCTTTAGGGGAAGAAAACAAAAATACATGAATTTTTTTCCCTTGTATTTTCAGTTTGCACTGACATCACCGAAGAGAAACAAATCAAGACAGCTGGATTGCCGGGGAGGAGGGTTAGCCAAAAAGACTCGCAGACGGCGAAGCGGTTCTCCTGCGAGCATTGCAGCGCTACATTCCATTGGAAGGGCGACCTGAAGAAACACATGAAGATCCACAAGACGCCTTTGCCCTGCGAGAAGTGCGACAAAAGTTTCCTGGAAAAGAAGTCTCTGGAAAATCACCTCTCGCGCCACAAAGCGAGCAAAGCGCCCCTGCCCTTCCCCTGCAGCCAGTGCAAGAGGTCGTTCCGGAAGGAGCAGTCGCTCCAGAATCACCTCAGGCGCCACCAGCGGTCCAAACCGCCGAAGCCGTTCGCCTGCGACCAGTGCGGGAAGACCTTCCGGATCGAGCGGTCCCTGGAAAACCACCTGCTGCGCCACGAGAAGTGGAAGCAGATGTTCCAGTGCCAGCTCTGCGACAAGACGTGCCGGACGTCGGTGCAGCTGAGGTGCCACATGGCCGTGCACTCGGAGGAGCGGCCGTTCGGCTGTGCCACGTGCGGCAAGGAGTTCAAGAGCAAGGACACGCTCCGCTTCCACCAGATTGTGCACTCCAACTCGAAGAAGTACAAGTGCGGCATGTGCGAAGAGACGTTCAAGTACGCCCACTCGCTGACCGTGCACAAGAGGAAGCACACGGGCGTCACGCCGTTCACGTGCACCGTGTGCAACCGGTCGTACCGGACCGGCACGGCCCTGAAGAGGCACAGCGTGGTGCACACGGGGGAGAAACCCTTCACCTGTCACATCTGCGGCGCCCGGTTCAGCCTGAACAACAACCTCAAGCGGCACCTCCGCATTCACACGGGGGAGAAACCGTTCACCTGCCAGGAGTGCGGCAAGAGCTTCTCGGACAACACCAAGCTGAAGTCCCACATGCTCATCCACGGCGCCAGGAAGCCGTTCATGTGCGATCTGTGCGGGAAGACCTTCCTCTTCAACTGCAGGCTGCTGATCCACCAGAAGTACGTGCACGCGGACCGTAGCGAGGATGCTGACGGCACGCCGCGCTTCTTCCAGACCCGGAAGCGTAACAAGTCGCTGGTGAAGCCGTTCAGCTGCAAAATATGCCTGCGAGGCTTCAGCGCCGCGGGCTCCCTCAAGCTGCACGAGCGGGGCCACAGCGAGCACAAGGAGTTCAACTGCGGCATCTGCGGGAAGTCGTTCCACAACAAGTATTCTTTCGGCTACCACCAGAGGAGCCACGCGGGGGAGAAGCGCTTCGTCTGCGACGTGTGCGGCAAGCGGTTCTTCCACGCCGGCAGCCTGAAGCAGCACGAGCGCATCCACACGGGCGAGAAGCCGTACAAGTGCGACCAGTGCGGCAAGGCCTTCCGAACGGACGGGAACTTCTACAGGCACCTGCGGATCCACACGGGCGAGAAGCAGTTTGAGTGCCTGTACTGCCACCGGAAGTTCCACCAGTCCAACCAGCTGAAGTCCCACATGCAGATCCACACGGGGGAGAAGCTCTACTCGTGCCAGCAGTGCTCCCGGGGTTTCTCGGATTCGAGGCAGCTAAAGAAGCACAGCTGCGACGGGCCGTAAGCGCACAAGCAAACGGGAGGACTTGTGTTGTATTAAGGGAAACAAAATGGTGTGCGTGTGGCTCTGTGCCTTTAGTTTCATCTTCATAATCTGTCGTCAGGAGCTGGTACAATTCACAAAATGAACTTGCTATCTTATTGACAGGAGATATGTTTCCTTAGTTTTGATCGCCTCATCGTGGCAAAGGGAGGTTCGGTTCCCCTTGTTGGAAACTAATAGCTTCTGTTTTGGGTTGTTGGTCAATTTAGGAGTTTAGACACGTCAAGCCTCTGGTAGCTCTTAGTCGTGACAGGCTAGGGATTTATCCACAGTGATTAATAAAGTCATTGATTAGAAAAGTAGCTGCAGCACTACTATTGACAGTGAAGATTAGCAGCATTGTTCATGGCATTTATTTATATATATATATATATATATATATATATATATATATATATATATATATATATATATATATATATATATATATATATATATATATAATTTGTCTCAATAACCTCAGTTTCTTAAAAATACATACTTCTGGGAAAAAACATTTAACATGGCAAAATGTGAAGCCTCAAATGTCGAGGTGAGATTATAGAAATGTTTTTAAGGGGACAAATGCAGCAAAGATGCCAGCTTCCTGATTAAAATAAAAATGTTATGACAATGTTCAGCAGCTAAAACAATTTCACTTCTATAGTTGAGTTGGTGCTTAGGTGAAGTTTGAGGTCATTTTTGAATGGCTTTTTAACTTTATTTCTTTAATCACTATTAATTTATGTTTCCTTTATGCGTAATATTTAACAAAGGGCCATTAAGATGTAATTATTTTCAAACAGAAGAATATAAATTGTAAAATTACTTTCTTATGTCGAGTTATGTGTATAAAGTCCTAATATTTTCTCGTTATTGCAATAAAAGAACGTTCGCAAGCGAAGCAACTTTCAAGAGTTTTATTTTGAAATATGACGACCTTTGTGCCACTTCCACTTCCGGAATCAACGGCGCTGCCGTCTACCAGCACTGTTGTTAAGAGTCGGCTGTTAGCTTTGAGAGTAAAAATGTCAGAAAACTTCGTGTTTTATTCAGAAACCAAAGTCATCATTCAGACAGCCATTAAGACCGCTGTTGACATCAGAAATTCCAAAGAAGAAAAATTAACTACGGGTGCCGACAAGAGACGTGAGGTCAGTCAACGTGTTGAGCGGCCAGAAACTCTGTCGGTGGGGAGATGGGACCGCCGGAAAGAAATCTCGTAGCGTAACAAAGATGTCGAGCTGTCATTTCTAGCCGTAACATAGGTTCTTAGTCCCCAATAACCTAATTATTGGTGGTTGAATATTGGTCTAGGCTCTTATGTATATTTCTTTTACATTGTTTAGTTTTTAAAATATATATATATATATATTTTTACAAATGGCGTCTGGTATGCTGCGCAGTGATAAGAAGGTGTGTTGAGTGCTCAAGATAACTCGTCCCGCTCACTAGTTTGTATCAGTGGCACGTCACGGGCCTAACTCAGGACCCACACGTACTGTACGTACTTTAGTACTGTACTAAAGTATTGTACTGAAGTACAATGTTGAAGTACTCGCACTTTACTCGAATAACAGTTCACGTGTTGTTTTGTTTTTTATGAAACTTTCTCCTTCTACATACTAAATTTTACGGGTCAATAATGTACTTTTTGTTCCACTACAATTAGTTTGTGTTACTTCAAAGCACAGGATATTAATAGAACATGTGAATAAACTAATAAATCACGATTTGATGGCGCAGGAATGAGTCGTCTCCTAAAACTGAGGAACCTATGAAGGAGGCCGTTTCATTGCGCCAACGGGACATATATTATTAATTAAATCATATCTCTGGTGACTACCTAAATGTGAATCTGGCTGCCATGGCACTATATGTTTGCCTTACAAAATAAAAAATAAAGCACATTATGTGATATTTTGATCAGAATGTGGGTGCTTGTAATATATGGGTCTTACACAGATCAATAACACAGTGGACCTGTAAATGAATAAGCATTACATTTTCTTTTGTTTCTAATCTGCAGACATAAACATACTGTCTTACCTCCTGCAGAAAATAGCGTCCTAAATTAACATCTAACCAAACACACACAGAGAATCATTGCATCTGTCTTTTTAACGAAACTCTTATATAGATATGTTAAGAGTTATCAGTTGAAACACTTATTTGACAACGCACTGTGTTTTGTGATTGTGCTTTATTCAACAGTTTTAAATCGTTTGTAGGCTGGCTTGTGGGTAAGCAGTTGGTAGACAACGGCACATCCTGTGTCCACCAATGAACACGTTTAACATAGGTAAACAATTTATTTTCATCCCTGCAGGCAGATTTCGACAGCATTGTGGAAAAGTTGGCACAAGAGGCGACGAGAAAGGTCAACACCGTTTTCTCTCAGCTGTCCTCGACGCTGCGCAACGAAAACAAGATCCTGAAGGCCGAAGCGGGACGGCTGGAGGGCGAGCTGAAGGTCACGACGAACAACTTTGAGAATGCCCGAACGTGGAGGGAGAACGTCCTGAGCGGCTGCCCCGTCCTGTTCGAGCAGACCGGGATGATCTACACCTTGAAGCCCTCCGGGACGCTGAAAAGAAAAGTCGGTCCGTTGACGGAGGAAGTCACAGAAACGGCGGAGATCCACGATGCTGGTGAGCAGCAAGCACGACACTCGGAGGGGAAGTGGATTCCTTGGAAACATTTCAACATTACTGCATCTGGGATTCTCTGAACAGTTCACAATAACAGTGCAAAATAACAGTGCAAATATTCCCTGTTTCATTTTTCCATTGGATGAAGTCATGACGCTCCCTACTCTGCCTCTGATTGTGCTCGTTGCCTTCTTTGGTCGGGTTGGTGAGCTTCAGGCACGAGGTCGGTTAAGGATATCTGGCTGAGCCAATCAGAGGCAGAGAAGGGAGGGTCACGCCTTCCCAGGAAAACCAATATGGCCTCCTGCAGGCGCAGGACTTCCTGCCTGGAGCTGATGTCTGTTTTTAATATCACAAAATAACAAATATACTTTATGAGTACAAACACACAGATGCAGAAAAGTGTTAAAAGATGTGACGAAGCAGTACATCATGCTGTGAGTTTAACATTTTGAAACAGTTTATTTTGATTCATGGAACATATTTCATATAGTATGATAATATTACACAAAATAAATACTGAAGATGAACTCTCAAACACAATGGGCTAAACAAATGTAAGTTTAAAAAGTGAAATGCTGTAAATATACACAACCTCAACTGGATGAAACTTTATCAAATTCTTTATGGATAGTACTTTAAATTATGTATATATTTATTTCCATAAAGAACACAGGAAAACAACTCATTAAACCACATTGCTACAAAAGGGAAATTACTACTTTCTATTAGTTTCATTTCCCGTGACAGAAAACAATGTTATTGGCAGCAATGATTAAGAGCATGATGATGTCACAACACCAGAAAATATTATTTACATCCGGTTTTAAAGGAAAAGTTGACCCAGACAGCATATAATCATTATTGTGGGCGTTTTAGTTGACTAACTGACTGATGACTGTTATTTCTTCTTCTTCAGATGTTGGCGAGACAACGAAGGAGGTGAATTATGAAGCCAAGTCCTCAGAAGCCAGACGACGAGGTGAGATTTCAAGTTGTTTATGTGGAAGTAAACCACAGTAATACATGAAGAGAAATAGAAAACATGTTTTATTAAAGTGTACATCTGGACGTTCTAGTCTTCCGACCTCCTAAAGCTTTCTTTCGGGGCTCTTGAACTCCTGTGTGACAATTTTGATATCAACTTTTTCCTCCGTCTAGAAACTGCAGAGGATCACACCCCGACAGACACGACAGAATCCCAAAACGCAGACAGCCAGAACGCAGCGGCGGCGGTCGAGAGCAAAGGGAAGTCCTTTGTATGCGAAGTCTGCAACAAGAGTTTCAACCGGCGTCTTCATCTGACGAAGCACGCGAACACCCACAAGGATCAGCGGCCGTTCGCCTGCGACCAGTGCCCGAGGAAATTCCGGACTGCGGCGACCCTCGAGCACCACCTGCTGCGGCACGAGGAGAGGAAGTACGCCGCCTTCCAGTGCCGGCTCTGCGAGAAGACGTTCAAGACCAAAATGTACCTGAAGACCCACCAGCTCGTCCACACGGACGCGAGGTCCTTCGTGTGCCAAACCTGCGGCAAGGCCTTCAAGACCAAGCACGCGCTGGCGGCCCACCGGGTCGTGCACACCGTGGAAAAGCCGCACAAGTGCGCCGAGTGCGGGGAGAGCTTCCGGTACGCGTTCACGCTGCAGTGCCACAAGAGCGTCCACACGGGCGAGCACCCGTACAAGTGCGCGGTGTGCGGCAAAGCTTTCACTCGGAGGAGGTCGCTGCGGACGCACCAGTCCGTCCACAGGGGGAAGATGTTCACGTGCGAGACGTGCGGCGCGGGCTTCACCCTGCAGCACAACCTGAAGAGGCACATTCGCATCCACACGGGCGAGAAGCCCTTCCGGTGCGACGTGTGCGGAAAGAGCTTCGTCCAGAACAAGCTGAAGGCGCACATGCTCCTGCACGGCGCCGCCAAGTCGTTCATGTGCGACCTGTGCGGCAAGACGTTTCTCTACAACTGCCAGCTGCTGCGGCACCAGAAAGTGACCCACGACGAGAGGCGCGGGCAGGTCATCCGAAAACGGACCCTAGGCAACCGCAGAGTCATCTACCGGCGGGACAAGACCACGGTGGACATGACGCCGTTCAGCTGCAGGACCTGCCGCAAGGGCTTCGACACGGCGGGCTCGCTGAGGAGACACGAGCTCATCCACACGGGGAGGATGCAGTACACCTGCGAGGCGTGCGGGAAGTCCTTCTTCTACAAAGCCACGTACGACTACCATCGACGGATCCACTCCGGGGAGCGGCCGTACGGCTGCGACGTGTGCGGGAAGAGGTTCATCATCCGCCAGGCGCTCAAGTCCCACGAGCTGCAGCACTCCGGGGAGAAGCCGCACAAATGCGAGCACTGCGGCAAGGCCTTCCGGATCTACACAAACTACCTGCGGCACCGTCGTGTCCACACCGGGGAGAAGCCCTACGAGTGCGAGGTCTGCGGCGTGAGGTTCAGGCAGCTCGGACACGTAAAGTTTCACATGCAGGTCCACACGGGGGAGAGGCCGTATTCCTGCGGCAGCTGTGGCCTCGGGTTTTCGGACTCGAGGCTGCTCAAGAGACACAACTGTGCCTGAGGGGACGTTAGGGAGCGCACGTCCACAAAACCTCATAAATGCACCGTGACAAGTCACAGGTTAAATACAAAGAATGAGATGAGTGACATTTTATCAGACTCATGATTTTAAATCACAACCCTATTTCTTCATAGTTGTTGGAGCCAATTTGGGGTTTATTGTTTGAGGGAATCACTGAATGAACGGGGACATGTAGTTCCTTCATTTGAACACAGGGTGGCACACTAAGTTCCAGAAGGGCATATAGGTAAGTGCAATAGTTTTTGACAGTGGTGGAGCCAGGTGGTAGAGCTGTATCCGGTCTTGTAGTCGTGTTGTGCTGCAACATATAAGACTTTAATTCAAGTGTATTGGAAACTGTTGATTTATGTTATGGACCCATGGAGCAGATAATAAATGAATCAAAGAGACACAGCGCCCTGGACTTTGGGTTTAACTGACTTAAACTGGCTAAGGACCGTAACAAGTCCGGGTGCTCTTATTTTGAAGAACACGAACCAGGAAGTGGAACATCCGTGTTGTGAGTGAGCCGCACGAGTTTGTTTTATTCACCGTTTCGTCAATATTGCAGCCGTGTTCGTTTCATTACTCAATTGCTGAAGCTCCATTTACAAGCGGGCACGTTGACGGTGTCAGGATGTCGGACTTGGAGGCGCAGGTAGGCTCCATTTTGGAGATGATGGTGAGTACGACGGTGACGGAAATTACCAAAGTTATCGGCGCCTCCGCTCCAACACAGTCAGAAGTGTCGCCATACACGACCGAAAACACTCCCGGGTCCTCGGAGGAGAAGGTACGTGGAGCTGTCGGTTCACTGTGTGCGTGTGTGTGACTGCCGTGCCCGTTACGTCCTCCCCGCGTGTCCCCGCGGTGTCCCCGGCTCCCTCCTCCTCTGGCGTCCAGCCGGCTGAGCATAGAAATAGAAGAGCGAGCTAGCTCGCCGCTTCGTCAGCCTCCATCTGCTAAACTTCACCAGTCCCTCTCTCCAGCGCCGCCGAGCCGGGTCGAGCGCTTCATTTCAACTAAATTTATAATAAACGCGTCGCTCTGGCAACCGAGAAGAATCCATCTTGTTCGCCATTTTGAGTGTGGCAGCAGGCCCGGGCCTCTCTATCTGCTGTATGTCTAGAGGCGCTACAGGTGCCCCGCTGCTCGCGACCAGAGACCGCGGAGGGTCACGTGCTCGTCACGTGTTGGTCACGTGTTCATTAACGTTGACGAGAGGACTCACTGAAAACTAAAATACAAAACGCTTATCTATTTATCTAATGTCAAAAGCCTGCAGGAGAAATATAAATAATACAAGTCCCGCGTTCAAAACTTTACTAAATTAAAAAGACAAATATTTTAATAAGAATATGATCATTTTTATTTTTTTGCTTGTTTTGTAAAAAATCCAAATATGGATGCAGATGATTTAGTATTAAAATTACTTAACAGGTTTTTTAATTATTTACTCATGGAAATTGTCCATTAGTTTATTCCTGATCTTCAGCTCCATAAAATACGATGTATTGATATCAATATAACTACCCAACACAAGTACATCAGATGTAATGAGCTCCAGCTACAACATTAACCTGCTGTTTACATAATAATGCAGTAACACAAATCCTCTGTGTAATATAATATAATTTACCCTTTCTACTTTGAGTAACATTTTGCTGAGATTACTGATATTATTTAATAGTATTTTCACTGAAGTGCTCAATGTTGGACTTTGCTCAGGTGTATTTTACCTTCTGCTAATTTGTACATAAGAATTGTGTATTATAGTGTTTAGGTTTAGTCATGTTTTTCTTAAATTTGACATTTAGTAATACGTAAGAAGCAAACCGATCCTAATCGAGAGAACAAGATAAAAAATGAAAGTGTTCTTGCACCACGTCCTCTCCATCCTTTCATCACCTCCTGAAATGAGTAACGGCGTGCTGTTCCCATCAGGTGATCCAGTTCAGCGTCTTCCTGACGTCTCTGGCTCGAGAAGCTGTGGACAAGATCTGCCATCTTTTCCTTGAGGGTTCCTCTCTGCTGCAAACAGAAGTACGTCGCTTCACTGCGTTGCTGTATTTGTGCTGAAGTCATGACGGATGTGGAAGTTAGTTTCTGCTTCGTCTTCGTTACGCAGACGCTGTTTGACTTTTCTGTTCCCGTGTCTGCGTTTGGTATGCCGAGAGTTTCACCGTTCAGCCGCATGCGTTTTTTCTGAGATTTCCTTAATCAGTAAAAACAACAGAGATGCACTTTATTTCTGACTCCAACGTTATGAAGAAGACATCCTCATGCTGCTTTTCTGCTCCGAAAGCGTAGTTAACGCCTTATCGTTTTAGCTCTTAATGGTCCAAAGAACTGGTCGTGCAAGAGTTTATCTAACAGAATAAACACTGTGAGCAAACCTCAGCATGAGAGGAAAGTGTTGAAACTAAGATGGCTTTGATTTTTATTACTTCAAAAGCTGATGATGACCACGAGAAGGCGCAGACATTAGTCATTGAAGTAGTGCTGTAATGTTTTAACAATATGATATTCATGGTTTGAGGTGATTCAGCATTTACAATAACTTTTATGATCTAATGATGATGAGATGGGTGGGGGGACAAAAAGGAAAGCCAGACAACTATGAAGTCGTCACATTTCCCATTTTTCCTGCTTTCTTATAAACCCCGTGTCTCTGTAGGTGACGCAGAGTGTCGCAGAAGTGGAGCAGCTGAGGAGGAGACTGGAGGTGGCAGAGACGGAGCTGAAGCTGGTGCTGGAGGGCAGCGGAGGCCAGAAGGAGGCGGAGGAGCTGATGGAGGAGCTGACGGAGGAGCAGACAGAACACAGCGGCAGAGAGGAGGAGGAGGAGGAGGAGGACGGGACGACTCCAACCGACGGAGGAGGAGAGACGGTCAAGAGCCAGCGATCGGGGAGGAAGAGCCACAGAGGTGACGAGATCCTTTTTACTGGGTTGTTTTTCTTAATCTGACTTTGAAGGATTTGTTGTGTTGCTTTTATATCATGACGCATGATGGTGTTAAAGTGATTGCATGAGGTACTCCTGTGTTTTAGACACCTGGGAAAATCAATATTGATTTAAGTTGACATTATATTTAGAACCAAAGCATCAGACTCCATTGACAAAAATAGTCATTTTACGAGTTGCTGCCTCAGTTTGTTGTTGTTAGTTATTGTGTAACATTAGTGAACTAAACTGATGTGATGTTTATTGTTACTTGTAATGTTTTGTTTACCTGTCCAGACTACAGATGTAAATTAGCCCTCTTGCTAATTCCAGCCTCTTTGTATCTTGTATTTTTATACTTGTGTTCAGCTGCAAGGCAGTATATATAAAACTAAACATAACAATAACATGTATATAAACAATAACCCCAGTTTAAGCAGCAACCGTAAAGTGATAATTATATTTTATTTACATTAATTTCTACTTAATTATAACCCAGTAATATAGTGTCTATATTGTTCTGAAATTATACTTTTCATATATTTACTTCTACTTAAGTAACATTTTGAATGCATGACCTTTACAGTATGTCGCCGCAGTGGAACTGCTTCATCTTCCTCGTTATCTGAACTCCAGGAGTGAATAGGCCACTAGACTTTATTCAACAGTTATTGTCATGTGTGTTTTATTGCCACGCAGGCGAGGAATGCTGCATTTGAGCTTCCACATGTCCACGAGATAATGAAACAGTGCACTTTGTCAGCAACGCTTTTAGTTCATCTATCTGAAGAGAGACACGGCAGTGAGCCGTCTCCTTCATCTCTGCTCCCTTCAGGCAGCTAAAGATCTCGTGCGTATTTCGTCTGAAGCATCATTTGTCACAAAAGTATTGATGAACAACTCTTTGATTTCCAACAGATGTGGCTTGTGGGGATGCTGGCGTGAAGAGATCGCCGATAGTTCACCTGTGGAAAGGCAGAACCTATGAGGTAAAATCCTGTCTTCTTCTCTGTAGATCAGGGAAACATTTTAAACTGTTGGTCGTGAACAACAATACAAAGAGTCAAACAATAGCTCATGCTTAGTAAGTCTAATATTTAAGATTTAACAAATAGGCAGAAATGATGAAGTTTTGGTTTCTGTGCTCAGCGGTTCAGACTCCACTAAATTTACTCGACATCTGCTATCGAATACATATAGTTCTCTAGTTTTCATTTCATCATTTGAAAATGATCGGCGAGCCGCAGTTGAGTAAAAAACACTTTGTTCCACCCAGATGGGACTGTTGTTCTTGTCATTGATTTGCTGCAATAAAACAGTTTCTTTCTTGAGCCAGCTATGTGCACAGCAGAGTCTCAAACTGCCTCCACAAAGTTCAACACCGTGCTCTGAAGTTTCTTTGTGACCTTGAAGCGTTAAGATTTCCTCTCATTGGACTGAAGATGCAAAATGAAACGAATGTTAGTGGACCGGTGCGTTCATATCCTGAGTATCCTCAGGCTACCTGGACAACATGTTTTGACTCTTAAATATGTCCACATTCGCTCAGGACTGTGTCCAACCCGTGATAATAAAGGAGGAAGGACTGGAGGCGTTCGCTGACCAGGCGTCCTGTGACTCCGGTCCGTACAGAGACGATCCAGACCGGGATGGCGACGACGACCCGGACTACCAGGTACCAATTCATATTCTGTGTTTTGTTTTTTGTTAAAGAAGAAAGAAGACACGTGCATTTTGCTTTTATGTTAGTTGGAGCCAGAAGATCCGGACGACGGCGACCCAGGATTTACCACCAGACCTAAACGTGTCACAAAGCCCACGAAGCCCCATCGTGGTCGAGCAAAGCGGGAGAATCAGAGCCAGCAAGCTTTGAGCTGCAAACACTGCCGTAAAACATTCACCAAGCTACTGCAGCTCAAGGCCCACCAGGCCGTCCACGGGGCCAACGCCGAGAAGCCCTTCCACTGCTCTCAGTGCGGCAGAGGCTTTTCCTTCCAGCGGAGCCTCAATGCGCACGTGTTGCTGCACACGGGTGAGTGTGGCGATGCGGCGTGCAGGAAGTACACAGTGAGGTTTTCATTCGTCTGTTTCTGGCCCTCTGCATTATTATGTAATGGACTTGCATTCATCAGTGTACTGAGGGTTGATGAAAAGGCCGGTGTTGAGAGCCGTGAGACTCAAAAGTGCCTTAAAAACTAAACAATTAGCCGAAAAAGCTCAGATCTGCGTAGCAGACGATAGCTGTCTTTGTGTTGGTCGGTGCGAGACACCCTTTTCACATGACATCCAGTCATTTGATTTATATTCATTACAAATGTTCAAGTGGAGCACATTATGTCACACTTACAATACTCATTGCTCCCAAATGCAGGGGAGAGACCCCACACCTGTGATGTTTGTGGGAAGGGTTTCACCCTGAAGCAGCTGCTGAGGAACCACCAGCGCCTTCACGCCGAGGTCCGCCCGTTTTGCTGCGAGCAGTGCGGCAAGAGCTTCTATCGAGCCCACGGGCTGAAGATGCATCAGATGGTGCACACGGGGGAGCGCGCCTACAACTGCCAGTACTGCAAAAAAAGCTTCACGATACAGGGCAACCTGCAGCGCCACCTGCGCATCCACACGGGCGAGAAGCCGTTCCGGTGCGAGACGTGCGGGAAGAGCTTCAACCAGGCCGACACCCTGAAGGGCCACCAGCGGATCCACACCGGCGAGCGCCCCTTCAACTGCGAGACGTGCGGCAAGTGCTTCATCCAGAAGAGCGCCCTGAAGATGCACCAGAAGATGCACTCGGGCGAGCGGAAAGCGCTGGCGTGCGTTGCGTGCGGCGTCGCGGTGGCCTGCGTGGACTCGCTCCGCAAGCACCTGCTGACGCACGCGGCGGCCATCCCGTGCACGTGCGTGCTCTGCGGCCGGCGGCTCAACTCCATCACAGACCTGCGCTCGCACCAGCAGCACCACACGGTGGACCGGCCGCACAGCTGCGCGCTGTGCGGGAAGAGCTTCAAGTCGTCCAGCTACCTGAAGATCCACATGAAGACGCACAGCGGGGAGAAGCCCTTCGCCTGCGACATCTGCGGCCGCATGTTCACGCAGCACAGCAGCCTCAAATCGCATCAGGTGGGTTTGCATGAAATATTGCTTTTAACAACTTTGAGGCAGACTTTTTGTTTTTAAAGATTCATGTTGGTGGCTTTTAAAATGATGGATTAGTTGTTTGTAATTGAAAAACAGCTGCTGGTGTTACTCTTTTGTGTGTGTTACAGATGCAACACTTCCTATTAGCATTTGACATGATGCTGGTTGAATAAATAAAGAACAAAAACACTCGTACCAACAGATTTGTTCAGTTGCGCGTGTGAGGGATTTAAAGAGTTGTTGGCGCTCACCAGTTTTCTTGCACATTGAATTTTCTTTTGATACCGATTTCCTCCCCGTGTCCGTCGCAGCGCTGCTCTCTGAATTGTTTTTGATTTGACAACAATAGACGGTTCATAAGGATGCAAAATATCTACATCGTGATGCTCATTTGTAAAAAAAAAAAAAAGTAAATTACATCCAGTTACAGTTTCTCTCTCGATAGGTCGTCCACACCGGGGAGAAACCGTTCAGCTGCGTCACGTGCGGGAAGTGTTTCAGCAACACGGGGAACCTGAACCGACACCAGCGCATCCACACGGGGGAGAAGCCGTTCAGCTGCGACACATGCGGCCGCAGCTTCAACCAGGGCAACAGCCTGAAGGCGCACCAGCAGATACACACCGGGGAGAAGCAGTTCATGTGCGACAAGTGTGGCAAGAGCTTCTCCTACCTGAGGAACCTGAAGGACCACAAGTGTTTCTACGTCTGAAAACTGAACTCTTAAACCCTCCCAACTCTCGTCAGCAGGAGGCGCTCCGTGATGATGGTTTTATAGAAATGGACCGACAGTTTATTGGCTTGAAGGACGGATGGTAATGAGGTTAGTGTGACTGTTGCAGCGGCCCAAATCAAATGGAGTCTGTCTGGGTAAGAGGATGGTCAGAGATATGAACCAGGGCTTCAATGTGTGCCCTAAATTTACCATTTAGTGGATGTAGAAATTGGTTTGAGAGGCTGTAATGTTTTGAGTTTAAGACATTCACCTGAGTTGCAGTGAGAGAAGTTGGTAACGCAGCTTGAATAAGCTTCAGAGGTGAAAGCTTCTGAATGACAGACGGCGGTAGGAACTCAAATATTTGGTGCTCACGTTGCACTAAAGACTAAATGCAGCCATCAGAGTACACACAGGCATCCTGACAGGAAAGGAAATACCCTTTAAGACTTTTTTTATTTGTATAAAGGAGTTTTAACCGGTTGCATCAGCGCTGCACTTTAACTTATAATTACTATTAATTGTAAGATTGCACAACTCAACTGTCTCAGCTTGGGAGAACTTCTTGGATCACTGTGTCAAAGGAACATAGTTCAGACAGACGGGGCGGGACATTTACATGCTTACAACTTATGTTTAGGCTTTTTTCCACTGTTAACTTTTGATTATTTCCTGTTCATGCAGCAATTTGTAAAGTCCGCTTTGTTAGTGTGTAATAATTGTTGGAAGCCTGGTGTCGCCTCCGGAGGAATTCAGTTCGACAACTTCTCTCTGTCTCGTAATTTATTTCCTCTAATCACAAGAAACAAGCGCTGCAATCGCAGGAAGTCGTCAGTCGACACGCAGGTCGACCGTCCAAAACCACACGGACAGCTGGAAGTTTGCTCTTTAATACAGTTTTCCATCAACAACATATCACAAGCAGAGGAACATTTACACGTCTAACTTGTGAAAAGAGGTGTGTTAAAGTGTGCATGGTGTTTATTGACCTCGCTAACTGAACTGTAATAGACAGAAAGATTATGATGAATCTCTACAGAATATAACAATTTATATCATCAGTTTCAATGTGAGAGCTGTGAATAATCTCTCTGTCACTGATGCAACTTGTTCTAATCTGAAACTGCAGCAAAACACACTGGACACGTGCACATGAAAGCTTCAGTTTGCTCTTCGGCTCCGTAGTTCAACAGCTTTCTGGTCCCTGACAGGAACCAGCACGAGCCGTTTGGTTCTTTTCTGAATGTGTTTGTCAGCAGAATTTACTGTCAGATGTTTGAAATGTCTGACAGAAAGTTGAAGAACATTGGGGTCAGCTACCTGTTCAGC
This sequence comes from Clinocottus analis, assembly GCF_023055335.1. Taxonomy (NCBI): domain Eukaryota; kingdom Metazoa; phylum Chordata; class Actinopteri; order Perciformes; family Cottidae; genus Clinocottus; species Clinocottus analis. The sequence goes on from NW_027175931.1 coordinate 24,201,024, forward strand.
TTGTTGTCCAGAAGGACAGAAGATCAGCCTGAAGGGTTGAAGCTGTGCTACAACAAAGAGTTAAACTTGTTGGCACAACAGTTGGAAGTGCAGACTCTTAATTAAACATCAATTGAGGCTTTTTATAGTCTCTTTTAACCAGATTGTTTTCAAAGCTTACGGCGGCCTCATTACTTTCTCTCACTTTGATTAGAGGGATCAGAAACAAACAAGTCACAATGAAATTACACATCAATTGTTCTTTATTAAACCTCTGGGCGAGGTTGTAGAGTCTGAAGTGTGACTGACTCGTATGCAGCTTTCTTCAGGAGTTTTAAACGACGATTAAGTTGTACAACTGGTATTTATAAAGTCAGTACTTTTATTTTGTAGTTTTCGATTATGATCTCAAATAGATTGAAGAGTTTTTGGAAACAAAGTTGCCTTGTGTGCGTCGGAAGAGCCGATTTTGTATCTGTGACTCTTAAGACGTTTGTTAAAGCTCAAATCTTTGTGACTGTGAGTCAAACTGATAAAACATAATTTAAATATTAAAGGTTTTGTTTTGTTTACTTTTTTTATCATGCTTTTTGATAGATATACCAATTTTATTTACAAATATATCAAATGAAATGCACACACAACTCATCACACAGCCAGTGGTTGAACGCCTGCTGGAACTGATGCAAATCACTAAACTAAACTCTGTTGTCTCATGTGGAGGCTTTATTTTAAACTTTAAGCCGCACCACTTATTTCTGCTCACATATATGCATATATATATGCTCACATGCACATTAAATCCTGTTGCACCCAAATCCATCTCGCACTTTTGCATGATCACATGATTCCGCTGCAAATGTCGAATGCATTTAAACCTATTCAAATGTACAATATATTGAGATTATGGTGCAAAAAAACTTGTGACCAGAAAACACACGAGCTGACATGAAAAGCAAAGGCAGGAAAAAACATTCAGAAAGCACAAAACCACAGCAGGCCGGCGGCTGTGAGAGAAATCGTGAGCAGATTCAGCATTTCTACAGGAAATGAAGGCAAGAAACCGCTTGCAGCATTTGCGATGCAGCGATCGTGTAACAGCCAGGGAGACAGAGCTGCCTCAGAAAGCAGTCTGTCCTCGGGTGAGGAAGAGGAGGAGATGCAAACGGGCCGGTCTCCGAGCTTGTCCCTGTGCGTGTGGACCCATTCGCTGATGTAGAGGATGCGTGCACAGGTGCAGTCCCACAAGTTACCCGACAGATAGACGGAGCTAAGGTTCCTCAAAGGCGCCAAAGTCCCTTTCTCCACTGCTCTCAGCTGGTTGCACTTCAAACTCAATTTCTGCAGGTTTCTGAGTCCTTGAAATGCATCCGGCTGCAGGTGACCCAGCTTGTTCCCGTCCAGGTTGAGTTCTGTGAGCTCAGAGAGTCCGACAAAGAGCTGAGGATGTAAACTATTCAGGCTATTGTTCTTCAGCAGGAGCTTGTGGAGGTAGTGGAGGGGATAGAAGGTGTGGAACGGGATGCCGCGGAGCCGATTGAAGCTCAGCTTGAGCTCTTTGAGGCGCGTCAGACCTGCGAGGTCACCGGGAGACAGCTCCGAGATCTGGTTATTGTCCAGATCCAGAGTGTTAAGATTTGTTAGATTCCTGAACAGGCCTGCAGGCTGAAGGTTGGCTAAGCGGTTTCCATCAAGTCTGAGCTCTTTCAACCCGATGAGGTCTCTGAACTGGTCCGGGTGTAGAGAGGCGAGATGGTTACGAGAGAGCCTCAGCGAAATTAATCTCTCCAAACCGTGGAAGACCGAGCGATGTAGAGACCTGATGTGGTTGTCGTCAAAGTGTAGCTTCTTGAGGTTCCTTAGCTTGTGGAAAAGCTTTTTGGGAAGGTGCCTCAGAGCGTTGCTCTCCAAGTACAGGTTCTTCAGGGACTTGAGCTTGTTGAACAGCGCAGGGTGGAGCTCCAGGATCCGGTTGTTGGACAGCTGTAGCTCTTTGAGTCTGGACAACGAATTGAATACCCCGAGTGGGACGACGGAGATCTGATTGCAGTCCAGCTGGAGTTCTTGCAGGTGGTTCAAGTTGCTGAATACGTCAGGAGGAAGAGATGTCAGTCTGTTCCTGAACAAATCAAGTTCCTTGAGTTTGATCAGGTCCTTGAAGACTTGTGAGGGGAGAGAATCAATGAGGTTGGAGCTGAGGTCCAGCTCCCTCAGCGTGGTCAGACCTCTCAGTGACCCCTCAGACAGAGCGGCCATCTTGTTGCTGCTCAGGTCCAGAGTAACCAGGAGGCCCAGTGAGGAGAAGCAATCCTGCGGAAGGCCGGTGAGGTTGTTTGTCTGTAGATTCAGATACCTGAGCCTGTCCACATCCCTCAATGCCTCAGCTGGAACGGCAGCCAGCATGTTGCCGCTCAGGTCAAGATGCTGGAGACCTGCCGCTCCTCTGAAGCTGGCCCCGCCCACACTTGTGATTTGGTTTCTGGATAGAACGAGTTTCTCCAACGCCGTGGAGTTCTTGAACACACCTTCCTTTATATTTGTCATGTTGTTATGGCTGAGGTGGAGTTCAGCGAGGGCGAAGGACCCGTCCAATCCACCAACCTGCAACGTTTCAATCTGGTTGAAGTTCACATACAGCGTCTTCAGATTAGCTAATCCGCGGAGGCATCCGATCGGTAGATATTTGATCTGGTTCCGACTCAGGTCCAGTAAAGTGAGGGCAGGGCAGTTCAGGAACTGACCAGGGTGGAGAAACCTCAAGTCATTGTTGCGTAGGAAGAGTTTAGACAGCTTCGTCATCGTGGGCCAAACCCAGTTGTTGGATAGGAAGTCACTCAGCTGATTCTTAGTCAGGTCCAGGACCTACAGAATATACAGGAAGGAGAGAAGACTGGTCTGTCGTGTGTCATGTTATTAGTGTAAGATAATACATCCAACGCCATGTTTCCTGGAAGCCCAAATGTTCAAGTTGGCTTCAGAAGAGATTAACTTATAGGACTTACATAAGCAGAGTCTCAACACTTAATATGATCATTGGGGCTTTTGTAGAAATCATTTCCTGGAGTCTGTGTTAATGAGTGAGCTTTAGATTAGACAAACGTAGACAAAAGTCAAACATTCATTTAGAGTGGGGGTTATTTTTGTCCATCCGGTGAATGGAGGTCTCATATTTCCTCTATTTTATGTGTCTGGTTGTCTCGCCGCTCGACGTTAGCGAGTCCCTAGCGTTCTCTTTCTGCTGCGTGTTGCTTGGTACGTAAGCACAGTGGGGCTGTCTACTGACCTTTTTTTCACATTTCATGTCATCAATTGATTAATCACTGATATAATAAATGTTGACGAGCGCAGCACTGATTTCTTATCTCCCGGGCCGCCATTGTTTTCCATCCACGACATGGTGTGAGCTTTGAGAGGCGAAACCAGCCGTATGGTTCTTGAAAGAAGTTTCAACTCATCACTGTCTCGCTGGAGGAACATTAGCGTTCCTGCATTAACGTTCCTGCTGCAGGAGTCTCTAATAGTACACCCTTCACAACCTTTATGTTTCATAATCATACCTGCAGCTCCTCCAGCCCCCACCTGGGCAGGTCCTCTATCTGATTGTATGAGACGTACAGCTGCTCTGTGCCCTCTGGCAGCTCGGGGATCCGGTTCAGTCCTTTCTCCTGACACTCAACCGTGGTCAGATTGTGGAGACATTGGCATGTCGAGGGGCAGGGGGTCGACGCCCGCAGCAGGAGGCTCAGGGAGGCCAAGGTGAAGGCGGCCAGCATGGTCGCTCCGGCTGGAAACACCGACATGGAGCAGTGAGATAATGTGTTCAAGAGCGTTTGATACACCGAACACACAAACACCGACAAACGAGTAAGATTTCACGCTTGCTTTGGTTTTGATAACGAAGTTTGAAAAATAATTAAGTGAATTGGTAAATCAGTGTAGAAACTATTCTAGTATTATATCATAATTTACTTTAATGTATATAGATAAATTTACTTTACATACCTTATGAAACACATTGATTCATGATAATTAATGGTTCTTGAAGAGTTTATTTTTGTATTTCACATTGCATCAATTGCTATACTTTTTAAGACTTTGGTTATTCACAAGAAACTGTATAAATTACAATTTAAATAGTTTAAAGATATACATTTTGTAAATCTTAAACATAAGTGAACATGAGTGTTCAATCATGTAGTCGGTAAAAATAATTTTAAAGCATTACTGTCCTTATTTATTCTCTTTTAAATCAAAACTTACCGCTGTTGTGCTTGAAGTTGCGTCTTGTTTCCAGGGTGGTTTTGGTAAAGCTGCGTGCAGAGGATGCTGCGTGAGAGGCGTCTGTTGCAGAGGAAGTCAAAAACAAACGGGTCAGTCAAACCGGTGTGCAACAGTTTATGTCGCGCATTAAGACAAAAAAAATCCCCACTGCGCACAGGTGAACCACATCAATAGGTCCATCACGAGTAACTCAATATGGATAGGTGTATAATGTTAATAATACTGCATCCTGTTGTTTACAGGAATAGTCTGAGCATGCAGACACAAACACATCCATACACTTCACTGGTGTGTTTCTGTTTTGAGAAAGTCAGCCGACATATCTGTGTTTGACTGTGGAGATATTGTTTATTCTCATGCTATTCCATGTGGTTCATCATTGTGTTTCATGTTTTATTTGATAAGGTCCCAACATTAACTTTCCTGGACATGTTTGCAAGTAAGTAGGATTCATTTTTTGGGAGAATGAGCAAAGTAATTTAACTTTAACTATATTGTCCAAGAGGTTAAATATATCTTGTGGCCATGTGGTGAAACATAAACACAGAGACGTAGATAGACTTTAGAATATTATAAGGTAAATATTGAACACAACTTTAAACCTCACAAACAGAAAGAATGGCTGTGTATTGTAAAGCTTTAAAGCTGTTTGGTGATGTGGATGTCTGATGCCAGCGGCAGAGAGGGTCGCCTCCCCATCGCCCTCGTTCTCCCTTCAGCCCGCCTCGTTGCAGTTCTGACATCCGACCACCAGATGGCCTCAGACTGTCCCACGCGTCTCAGTCGCTTCACTTTCACCTGTTTCCACTTTCTCTCACAAGCTCTGCAGTGCCTATGCTAACCTGAGCCTGAACCTGAACCTGAGCCTGAGCCTTAACCTGAGCCTGAGCTTATTATATCATAATGTTAATTTAGTGACTTAAAGCTCTATATGTTTTCTTTGTTTTTGTATCAAAATGTTCACCTCGTACCTCAAAGTCAAAGTCATTTTTATTATCAATTTTGTGCAATGTGCAAACTTACAGAAGATTGAAAGTATGTTTCTCTTCTGTCCAACATATAGTGAATTGTGCAATAGTACTAGTAATAATAATAAGTGCAAAAAACAGTTTAAACATTTTTAAAAAAAAGGATAACATATAGACAACATAAATTAGGAACTATCAAGACTATGAAGGACTGAACTATAAATTATGAATAAATGACAGTAACTCGTTAGCAGCATTCAGACATGTGAGTCTGAAGAGGACTGAGTGGGACGGTGGGGAGAGAGTTCAGCTTCCTGACAGCCTGGTGGATGAAGCTGGGTATCTAATGACATTAGTATTAAATTACAAAAATATATCTCATCAAATTTTAACTTCATTGTCCCTGAGGGGAAGGTTTTCTCGCAGCCGGTTAAAACATATAAATCCCAGAGACTCAAAGTCAGTAAACGAGTTCAAATACATCAAACATGACTTCATCATTAACTTGTGATCTCCCCTGGGCTTCCATACATGTGTGTTTCTGAAAAGTGAACGTCTATTTGAGGGTCAATTCCTGGTGCGAAGGTCGCGTTCAGGGTGGGCGTGAGGCGCGTAGGCGTCGTGGTTACGCTCGAGAGCTTGGGAACACATCGCGCCAACGAGGATCCTCTCAAGTATCAAAGCACACGGACATGCGGATGTCCTCGGGGTCTGATGAGCGGATCAATCAACGCTGACGTACTGGGGTCAGCACAAATCACTAGCTGCTGCACACACACACACACACACACACACACACACACACTACCCAAATGTAGAAACTGCCTCACCACCCTCCCATCCTTTTCCATACTCCATTAGATGTATTGATGATTCCACATAGTGTTTTTTTTGTTTGTTCCCCCTCTAATTGGTTTATACACAGCTGACCGGACAGCGATGCCGGAGTAACACAGTGTTCAGAACCGCCTCTGCAATCCATGGAAATATGGACTGCTGCTCTGGTTGTTCTTTTCCAGCATCGATCCTCTGGCGGCAGCTCTCTGCCTCTCCTCAGCCTCCTCTCTTCCTCTGCCACTGTTCTCTGGAGGAATGACAGTGAGTCAGCTCGCCTGTCGCTCACCTGCAACAGTTCCATCGCCGGCCTCTCAGTCTGAACGGGTTTTGGGTCACTGAAGGTCTGCGTCTCAGGCAAGGAAGTAGGTGTGTGAGGGAAAAAGATGAGGCCCTGGGTTCGCTCCAACCGGTCCAGATCAGTCCAGGTGAGAATTCTGATTAATTCATGAATACATTATTTGAGTTTGTGTGCTCAACGGTGTGAATGCTGGAAATGTTAAGCATGCTGGATCAAACTAGCAGAGGTGGTGTTAAGAAAGGTGGCCTCTCATTATGGCCCTTCACCTCCATATCATCCACAGTGATTTCTAAAATAAACAGATGTTGTCCTCCAAATTTGGGCCAAAAAAAAAGCTTTTGAAATGGAATTATTTCATTGACCAATATGATATATTTATGGTGAAAAAAGAGAAGTACTGCAAAGTCCAGAATCAAATATGTAAAACAGAATGATTTACAGTAAGAGCATGTATATGTTTGTTAAACTAGAGAAGGGATTGTAACAATAATAGTAATGAGTGTTGCAATTAAACTTTTTTTATTTTTTATAATAACAATAACAACAATAATAATAATCATAATTAAACAGAAACATATTTACTTGAAAGGATTTTAGCCAACATGAGTCCATCCATCCATCCATTATCTTGACCGCTCATCCTCATTAGGGTCGCGGGGCGCTGGAGCCGATCCCAGCTGTCAAGGGGCGAAGGCAGGGTACACCCTGGACAGGTCGCCAGTTCATCACAGGCAGACATATAGACAAACAACCATTCACACTCACATTCACACCTACGGGCAATTTAGAGTCCAATTAACCTATGCAGCATGTCTTTGGACTGTGGGAGGAAGCCGGAGAACCCGGAGAGAACCCACGCTGCCAACATGAGTCTATATATATATATATATATATATATATATATATATATATATATATATATATATATATATATATATATTCTCTTTTTGTGATTTTAGCCACCAGGAGGCGGTAATGATACTTTTAATAATAAGAAACAGGAGATGAATTGTTTACCACGAGGTAAATTCATGAGATGTTGTCATGAAAATGACATAACCCTTTATTGTGTTTTGTGTGCATCTAAAACCTTTGAAAACGTAAACATAAAAAGTAATCGTTCAGTCAATTGTTTATTGACATTAAAACACAATAAAATGCTGGTTATAAAACTCGGAAACACTGATTCAACGAGCAGTACCTGAAGGCAGCACGGGCGAGATGGCGGAGAGAAGCGCGTGCGCGGCCCCGCCTATTATTCCTGCTGACGTCATCCTGCCTCCCCGTTTCACTTGTCACTCAGTGGGCTTTTTTCGGAAGGCGAAAGGAAGGGAACCCGTTTTCTTACGTCTTCTTCGCGGAAAAAAGCTTATGTTCGCGGGGCGACACATCGCGTCCCGCCGCTGCTCCTCCGGGCCACTCTCCAGTCACCGCGAAAGCAGTTGGAACCGACCCGAATGAGACGAGCCGAGGGCGGACCGGGGCTGAGCGACGAACCGGAGACCGACTGGGAGGCGCTGCACATCCGCCGCTTATTCCAATTCAACCGCTATTTACCATTCATTTTTGTCCACCTCCGCACACCTCTCGGTGTCTTGAAATGCGGGCTCAAACCGCTCCCGGTTCCGTGTCCGTGACTACTTTTTCCGTGGGAGCCGCCGTTTTAACGAATATGTCACCCAGAACAATCACATTAGCTAGCTAACGGGAAAACAGAAACTCCTCCCACCCCTCAACTCAACCCGCCGTGGTCGCTCAGAGCCCACGGCTGTTCTTTAAACCCTCGCCGGTCGTCTCAATGGTGGAGTTTTCTTTCCTTTCCCAACACGAGACCGATGCAGCGGACCGTCAACCGACGCCCACCGGGACTGTTTTCTCCAGCGAGCCAGCCAGCGTCCCCCGGAATGGTACGAGAGCGTCTGGGGAGGATTGGGGCAAAGTGAGAGGCTGCGTGTGGGGCGGGGGTGGGGGGGATAGTCTGGGCTGTTTTCTTTTTTCTTCCTTCCTTCAGACAGGCACGATTTGGATGTAGTTTATTTTTAGTTTGTTTTTTTAACGCATCAATTTAAGCTGGACTTAACTGTGCTGCCTTCACGGACTGTGACAATGAGGATTGTATGAGAAGTGAGGCTGGGTTTTTTTTTGTGGTGTTTTTTTTTTTTTGTTCCTTCCGGTGTGACTGACGGACAGTCTAATCTGGGGCCAGCGTGAACACAAACCTGCAGCCCACTTATTTATTCGTTTCTCACGGACGAAGAAGCGCACTCAGGGACGAAACATGTCTGTACGCACGGCACTGCCCGGGAACATGCGGAACCCGGACCATGTAAGTAGACCGTTCACGTTGCAGGACGTGTGTTTGTCACCTTCAGCTGCAGGAATAGATAATAGGTAACCACGAGGTGTTATGCTCATAATACCTATTCGCCCTACCCTGGCTCTGAGATTAGGGTACCATGTGCAAAGAGCAGCTGCAATCAAACAAGGCAACACAGGCGCGCTAATCTCCCCCTAGCTCATTTGGGACTGATTGCAATTGGACACAGGATGGGGAACATGGGAGGAGAGAGGTGGGGGTGCCTTGGACTGGGTGCCGAGCATGTGTGCGTGTTTGTGCACATGCACAATGCACACATTTAAACAATGAGTTGCCTTTTGATCAAATCGTCCACCTACCGGTGTCTTCCGTGCGCATGTGTCGTTTACCCCCCACCCCTCTCCACCAACACAGCTGATCAATAATAAATGCATCTGATGCAAGGCCACCAAAGCTCTCCACGCCCATTCTGCCCTGCAGCCACCTCTCCTCCTCTCCTCTGCCACTCCATCACTTTACTTCCAGATCTTCAGCTTGTCAGAGCCCCATCCTCCTGTCCCCCTCCCTTATAATGGCAGCTCCGCGGGCATCTGCCCGAATCTGCTGTGTCAGGCTAGCCCGGTGTTTGCTCGCCTGCTGGCGTTTCTCTGTGTCTGGGTTTTCTGAGGGTAGACGTGACTTTTTCAATTGGAAAAAAAAGCATTTCGCAGCGGTTCTCCAGTATGGGTTTCTTCTCTGTCTTGATATCCTCCCTACATATTGGCATCAGCAGTGCAGCAGCAGGGAGAGTCCCCACCTATTTTACCTTAAGGGCACCTGGTTCACACCTAAGCCTGTAATATTCCAGCCACTCGTTTGGCTCTCAGGAATACGTTCTAATTGTATTTAAAGGGAGTGTGTGTTTTTATATGTTGGACTTTGTCTCCTGTGATATTGTAACCAGTAGTGCTGATTCACTGTTGGAAAACCCAGGAAAACCAGCCCAACAGTGACCTCTTTTTTTCACCAAAGTGTTGCATCTGCGGTAATATTTCGGGTGGGACAGCTCCAACCAAAAAGAGGGATATGAATGAAATACATTTTCCCATCCTGGTGCGTGCACGCACTGTATGCACGTTCAGCCTCCTGGGAGAGACGCTGCCACCTTCCCTTAGTCGCCTCCCCAGGTGGTTTGCTGCAGAGGTAAAGTGAGGTGATTACGGCCTCTGGCTCTTCCCAGGACTCAGGAACTCCCGCCGAGGTGGCAGAACCCACAACGTGTTTTCATTTCAAGTTCAGTTTCTGTCAGGCCACGCCCAAATATACAACTTTTTGGTGCTTGTGGTCGAGCTCTGAAGTCACAGATGACGGCGCGCTTCTTTCTGCAGGATAAGTTTAGAAATTCTGTGACTAGCACTTACAGGAGTGGCTGTTTGTTCTACTCACAGGACAGATGCAGTCGTATTTATTTCAGTGCCGCGTTAAAATGCATCTTTTATTTAAAATTTTAAAATAGCTATGGGGGGGAAGCGATCGCTGTGTTCGCTCAGCCATAAGCCGGCCTTGTTAGCATCCTCACCATGGTAACCCCAGAGGAATGGGAAGGGGGATCCTCCATCTTTCTCTCTCCCTCGCCCGCCCTCATCCATCTCGACTAAAACTGTTCTATTGGTTATTATTGTATGCTCGTGGACTACATCTCTTTCCCCGTGACAGAGAACACATCCTGCTGGCTTTCTCAGATGATATGCATCAGACAAATAACACAATACCGCTTGCTCTTTTTTCTACAACATTTCTCAAGGTAACTATTGTGACTTGGTAAACGTCTATTGTGTGTTTTTAATATTTTTGCTGTGCGTTTCTGGAGCTCGAGCATGTTTTCTCAAGGTTATAAGAATGAGGAACAAATCCTTTTTGAGTGAGGACATTTTGTCACTTTAAAGTTCTCATATTGGACTTCCCTGGGTCAGTAGACACCAGTTAGTTTGAGTCAGAGTGATCCGTGGTGTAGCTTGGAAGTTCAGAGCTTGAATATACTCTGTGAAGATCCTTAACCTGTTGGAAAAGACCAAACTATTTGGCTGAGCGATCACCATGAGCTTTAATCTGTTTGAGTGTGTAACAGAGTGAGAGGAAGAGGAAGTCTGGTCGAAGGTGTGTGTAAGTGCTTGTGTGCACATGTACAGCTGCTGTGCTCTTAAGAAATGCATAGAAGAAGTCTTTCAGTGTGCCTCCGCAGGCCAGAGCGAAGCTTTTTTGTCTCCACCCCACCCCTCTCTCCTGGAAGAGCTGAAGATTCATGAGCTTGCTGTCCTGACTTGTTTCGTTAAAAAAGCTGCCGCCCAGCCACCTCCGGAGGCCTCTCCATGCAACGCCATTGGTTTCACCCTTGCGCCCGTGAGCAAAGGGCCCATGCTCCCCACAGCTCCAGCGATACTTGCCATTGGGCAAACGATGGTTTGTGCTGAGCAGGTTCAGCCGTGAAAGTATGAATGCGACGCAGGGCAGTGCTGGGAAAAGAGCTTAAGAGATTTAACGGACCTCCCTGTAAATGGTTTGCTCAACAGCACAGCAGGGGGAAGGTTTTTAAGGGACATTTAAGCGTTTACTTTCCCAGCTCAGATTAGTCTACTTGCTCAAATGCCATTGTAGTGTCTCTTGCCGTTTTTGTAACATTTTTTAATGCATTTCTTTATGCATTGTACCAATAATTGTATTCCCATCACTCAAATGTGGTTCTTCCACGGAATGAATGTAGATGAGCTTTTGTAGGTGGCGCTGCATTTTTACATTGTGCGCGCTGATAGTCTTTAATTATTACCAACAATCCGTAGTATTTGTGCTTTTGTTTTAAAAAGGGAGTATAATAAAGTGGGTGAATGTGTCATGGTTTTATTTTTTTACATTTAACAGACATTCAGTCATGTTAAAAATAACATGACTGTTCATTCTTGAAGGTATGCTAAGCATGATGGGATGTATTGACAATGTAAAACTATCTGAATAAGGTATACATTTATGCTCCAACGGCGTTTTTGATTTACAATCAAGCAGATTTGTCTTTATTCTGTTGAATTGTTGCAGATAGACACATTTCCTGCCCACCTGCTGTTACATAACGTGTCTCTGAGCGAGCTCGTTTGCTATAAGCGGCTCTATATGTGTCTTTGCGTGTGTTTGTCTGAATAAAAAGGATTTGCCTTTTTTGAGGGTTCAAAACAAAGGACCGATGCAGGATAAAGTAACCAAATGTTAATGTGTCGGTTAAACAATTAATAATTAAACGTTATTGGCATTTGATACGAATGTAACTGCGACGGCTTGTTTGAATCTGCACATTGTTTTCCGGCCAGCTATTATGTAGTTCTAGTTAAAAGCCTGGTGCCGAACAGGTGCCGTTTACTGGAGACCAGGCTACCATGTGAAGAATGACGCTGTTCACAGAGCCCCTGTGTAGACACACACACACACACACACACCACCCCCGCAGATGGACACGTTATCGCACACAATCACAAAAACGAACAGTCTGACGGGTACAAAGGGACACAGTCAAAGCGCACACAGTCGGCCCGTTGTGTTCGTTGTGCGACGAGGCTCTTCAGGTGTCTGCTTACCGTCCCGTGTCTCTCCTCGGGGCCAGAGCCGCTGCCAATGCAGATAAAGCATCTGCTCGGCCTGTTCTCCTTGCTGTGTTCACCAGACGGTTTACAACTCAACCTGATTCACTCCATAGTCTGTATGTAAAGAGGTGGGGTGGCCGTTGTCATCGTGTTGTCACTTATTGATTTGAGGACCGGCGTTTTCAAGCCTCGGGTTCGGCGTTTTGGTCGTCACCATCTTGGCTTTTTGCAACCAGTGAACTGAAGGGAGTGACAAAACCATAGTTTACTAAATGATCCTCATGCTACGTTGAAGAAGACGTGAACTTAGAGATTGAGACCATATTATTGTAAACCTATGTTTACAATGTTTACGGAGGGAATAAACCAAGAGAGATCTTATAGACTTCTTCTTCCTATAACACACCATCAGCTGTCCGTACTCTTCACGCCTCAGGCCCTCTAATAGCCCACATAACATAGTTAACCCTTCCATCTAATGCAGCCTCAGGTCTGCGGCGGCCCCCACCCACCCGAAATATTGCCTCATCGCGCCCAGGTCCTGTAATGACCTGTGCCTCTAACCACACAGAGCAGCGCAGCGGGCAACCACCGTGGACGCTTCGGCCATGTTTCATGTTGTTGACGCGAAGCTGAATGTGATAAAGTTGTGCGTGTTTGCGCGTTCGTGCGTGTTCTTGTCGTCACTGTTTCTGTCCATTAGCTGCTGCAGGCCGAAGCTCTGCAGAGTCCTTTAGACAAAGAGCATTTTGAGTTTCCCTTCAGGGTAGAATTGGCTTCATCAAATGGGTGATGGCAGCGAGGCGGTAGTGCGTCGTAGACGCTGTGTCGACGTCTGCGTCATGACTTCCTCTCACGGTGACGTCTTCAGAGCTTCCTGCGGCAGCAAATCAGCAAAACCTTCTTTGCCCGACAATCCTGTTTTTTCTTTCTCTTCACATTTTCATTTTAAACCAGATGAAGGCACATGTTCAAAATAGTTTGGGGAAAAATATCAAAACATGGAAATTCCTTTTGCCCGCAGAGGATCTGCACTTACCAACCTTTACATTTCATTCATCAGATACTACAAAGCTGGTCTGTCACCCCTCCCCCTAAGTGGCTTGACTTTTCAGATAAATTGCCTCTGGCACAAGGACGAACAAATAATTATCATAAGAGGTTGGGTCAGGCTGAAGTGGCTGATGACTATAGATAGATAGATGATTGATTGATTGATTGATAGATAGATCTGACACCAAGTTTACGAATTTTAGAAACAGGTTTTTCTGGCACGGAGAGGGTTTAGAGAGTGAAGTAAACAAGTGAGAGGAAGGAAAGAGCCAGTAAAAGTCAGAGCTGTCCTAACCAGTTTATGGACTGCCTTACTTTATTACTGGTAGTATTGTTGTTTTTATATGATACTAAATTGACCCAATACTGGGAACATTTCAGCTTCTTTTACATGAAATGTTTTTTTTTCTCCAATTTTTTTGTTTGTTTTGGACACCATTCCTACCAGTGATGAGACTCAATAGAGGTCTGACAGGGCAAAGAACTCAATTTAGTGAAACTCAGATTTACAAACTCTTAATTTATTCAGTTTTCGACACCGACTCGGGTTTATTTATTTATTTTATTTAAGCAATGTTGCCTCGAGCTCATCACGGCAGTCATTGTGGTGAGCACAGTGTTATCATTACTGGTAGAAATGATAAGCAAAACCACAAAATAATAATGTGTGATATGTGCATAGTCTCTCTCTGCACTAAAAAGAGTGACTCCGGGTTTACAGAACAGATCATTCCAGAGAGAAAGCGACGTCTGGCCCACGTGGTGACTCAGCGCTCTAATCCACCGTCTCTGTTGATCCAAACAGAATAAATCTGACCCTCCGCTCGGCCCGGTCTGATGATCACAGCCCTGCAGTGAATGATACGCTGAGTAATGTGGCACATCTCCAGAGGGGGAACAGAAAGCATCTTTGTTGTGTGTGTGCGTGCATGTGTGTGGAATCCTGTTCCACTTTGCATACTGGAGCCAGAGCCGGGAGACTCGCCTTTAGACCCACAATGTTGGGTAATCATATGATTATCATGTTTTTACGTGAACTGAAGGTTTTTGTTGTTGTTTTTGAGCCAGTTTCCTGACCCGTGGGCCCAAGAAACTCCTCCCAAAGTAATGATAACATTCCTGTTATATCGGTTTTAAGAGGAAATCAAATGAGGCTTCTTTTGAGTGTAATAAAAACATTTTCTTTAAAGCTCTGTTATTTCTTGGCTGCTTTTGCGGAATATTTTGCCACGTAAAGAACAGAAGGTTAAAGCTGAGCTTCCTGTGAGAGCAACAGCACGCCGCCTGCCCCGGGGTAATGCACAGTTCACGTCAGAGAGGGGAGCGCTGCCGCCAAGCGGCTCCGACTCAGGTTTTAATGGTTATGGGTCGGGAAGCTGAGGAATGTCTGGCAGAATCTGAGGAATGTCCATCAGCCGCAGCGCCGCTTCAGTCGGCCTCAAACCTTCGCTCATTGAAAGCCACAAGCGGCATCAGTAGTTATGGGTTAAGAACCCATGTTTAGGGCCTCGATCGGCCGAAGCTCGTGTTCGTTGCAAATAGAGAATAGATGGTTTGATTGCGGTTTGTGCAACAGTGTCATTTGCCCTCCCTCTAAATCAGTATTTGTAAAAGCAGCTGATATAAATGATTAATAATTAACTTATAATTGATAATCTAAATCAATTACGTCAGCTGCTTTCCAAAGGCCTTTTGTCCAGCCTGAAATGTCTTCTATTTATTTTTCCTTCCACATTTTGTGCTGCTCTTCCACCTTCGGTTCTCTTGCCAGAGCAGAAAATACAAATATTCCTGACAAAATACCCACAAAATGCTTTTTTTCCTGCAAGGAAAGTAAACCAAACAAAAACGGCGGGGAAACTTTGCTCCAGGGTCAGTGCTGAAAAATGTTTTCTCATTACAATTATATTCAGGCTTCGTTAGGTGGCCAGAAATCTATATTAAAATACTCTGTAGAAGACAAAAATCTTTGTCTTTTACAGTCATACGTTTCTATTTTCATTTTTTGCATCAGAATCGACTTATTACTTTGTTCACTAGGGACGACTGATGTCCAGTATTTTCAGGCGTAAAAACCAGTTCACGTTACTGGAAAGTCTGAGTGCATAATCAGTACTGTGGACACGAGGATCTGTTGCCTGGAATGAAGTGCTTTGTGTAAAAGTCCAGATTGTGTTAATGCGCGACTTTCAGACGAGCCCGTCTGTCGCCACCACTTGGTGTGTTGTTTCCGGCAGCTCCCTCTGCCTGCCAGGAAACACTCGCCGGGTGCTGCGACACTCCTGCTGTCGTTCCTCTGACATCTCTGTCCCCGACACAGGAAGTGACGCCGGCTGAGCACGCGTGACATCGCGGCGCTCTTGACGCGCGCCCTCGGCGGCTGATGGATGGGGGTTGCGTGGTTGCATGGGTCGAACCAGTCGAGTGCGCTTTCTGTGTTCAGCACATCGGTACATGTTTGTCGGTTGACTGCAGAGAGCAACAAGTTTCTTTTTTGTGTTAAAAAGCACCCGCAGACGGACGCCGTGCAGATGTGCGTTGAGCTTGTGACGTCCACACAACATGTTGTTGAGATAACTGAGTCACTCGTCCTTCTCTTTAGTGTGTGCGCATGAGAGAGAGAGCTGCAGCTGCTAGAGGGAGGAAGAGGAAGCTGGGATGTAACGGTGTGTGTGTGTGTGTGTGTGTGTGTGTGGAGGATGGCTCAAGGTTACGCCATTCCTGCGTCACACATCCTGTCTTTATCGCAAGTCCTCCCTACCAAAACACACACCAGCACGCACACACTCGGGCCGGTACAGTACATCCAGGCCGCATCAGCAGGGCGCCTCCCTCAAGGCGTGGCCCTTTGTTTAGAAACATGTTTGTGTTTGTCACGCCGCGAGTCTTGGCGTTGTGGTGGCAACCACCCATTCGCTGTCAATTAAAGCCACGATGAAGAGAACGTCGCACTTGATGCGGAGATATTTATGAGTCAAGTAGCAGAACGAGCAATAATTCATACGTTAATCACTTTTTAAAAACATGTGATACGATAAATGGAGCTTGAAAATGATGACGGAGAAGCTGCATGTGCAGAGAGGTGTGTGTGTGTGTGTGTGTGTGTGTGTGGTGGAGTACAATCACTTCAGTCCCAAGTTTTCCATCCGTGCATTAATTTGCATTTCCATTCAGCTGTCCACGCCCACACCGAGCACAGCTGTTCTGTCGAATAGACGATGGGATGCCAGACATGCATGCCGTCAACAATCACTAATTGTTGTGTAATCCATACAATTGTATTGTATCGTCCGTCTCCTGATGTGTAGCTTGATCGTTGTGGGTCCGAACTGGCCCACCTGCACTGGCCCTTCCTAAATGACATGTATTTCCTTCCCTTTTTTATTCTTGACTATATGATTAACATTTAGATACACAATAAATATGGTTTTATTATGGAAGTGAGACCACTGGTTGGAAAGAAGGCGACTATTATTCACTTCTGTAGTTAAAAGACCCACACAAAATGACTTTGGCCCATCCAACATCCTGGCGCCATGCCGAGTCTAACTCATGATATCTCTGTGATGCGCCTCAGGGAATTACATTTTTCTTACTTCACTTCAATATAAGTTGTGATCAGCGTGCTGCAGATCCACTTTGAGAAGCGTGGGAGATAATATTTCATGTATTTGAAAGATGGTTGATGGATGATTCCAGGATGAGACGTTGTGCCTCTCCATTCGAGATGAGGAAAAAACCATCTGGGCCCCTATTTAGTCTTTTTAAGCCTCAATTTCAGTTTTAAAAAAATTAAAAAGACTTCAAACAAGATCTAAAAAATGGCAGAAACTTATGTTTGGGGCTCTTATTTTGAAGGGAAACTTAACCAACCTCTTTTGTTCACACATGATTATGATCAACATTCTGCAGACATCACCTAATCTAATCAGAAGAACACTTCGGGAATTTGTCGTCGACTTCTGTGCAGGTATTTTAAAGTGGAATAGTTTCTTGGTATTTCGACATAAGAGGGTAGACTAAATAACAGACACCTCTTTCGCTTTAATGCAATATAACTCAGCTGCACATTTTCTGTTTCACGTCAAAGACATCCTCGCATGTTTATGCTGCTATTCTCGACACTTTCATTCATATCAGACCACACAAGAATTTAAAAGAGCGGACTGCCTACTGACTTTGTTTAGTCAATGCTGGAAGCCATTTTTACGACGGCATGTGACGGGATGCAGATGGTTTGGCCCAAAACTGGATTTATTAATTCATTCTACTTTTTTTTTCCATTGTTGCTGACAGTTCCTCCATCCATGTTCTATATCTGATGTCACCCTACATGTGTAATGATGTGGAGAGCTTTCATCCCCTCCGCTCCCCCATCCAAAATACCCCTGCTGGCCCTCCAGACCTCACCCCACACACAGAGGCTTCCTTTCTGAATGAAACCACGTGGTAATCAAACATCAGGAGGGGATCGATGGGCCGCGCTCGTCGGGGGGGTACGAGGGTTGGGGGATGGGCGATGGAGGGCGCCCACAAAACCTCAAACTAGTGTGAGGTCGCCCCGAAAATGAAGATAGAGGAGGGAGACAAAAGAGAGGGTGGGTTCTGGTGGCGGAGAGGAGAATAGAGGGAAGGGAGGCAAATGAATGTGTCTGGGGGGGATGGGATGAAGAAGGGGTGAATAAATCATCTGGCTGTAATACTATGATTAGTTTCATAGTATCTCAGTAATCCCTCAAACACTTGAAGCCTTGATATAAGCTACGACAGATACACACATGAGTTTAGTACAAATGGTTTCCTTTTTTATTTTCTGGATGTAGCTTCAATGACACGTTGCATTTTGCAGTGTTATTGGTGTTAAAGGTCTCAGCCGGTGCACTTTCCCATGTGTGTGCGTGTGCTGGGAAATCATTTGATCCTGTGATCTCACCGCTGTGTTTACCACATTGGGTGCATTTCAAGGTGATGCGGTTTGTGTGTATGTGAGTGAGTGAGTGTGAGAGTGTAGTTCTCATAGTGTGGAAATAGAAAGGCATTGTGCCAAAGGCTTGTCATGAGTTTCTCTCGGGGCTCTAGTGAGGCGGGATGATGCGTTTAAGACCCAGAGAGGAATATCCAATTTTCACCACACGTATCATGATAAAGGGATGAGATACTGTATATTACAGCTCAGTAAGCAAGGCGTTATACTTTTTAAATAAAGTTTTTGCAAAACCGTCATGGTCTGAATAATACCACAAAAACTGTCCATGTCCTGCACTCTGCGTTTGTGGTCTTAGCGTGTTTTCATCTCGGTCTCTTGTCAATATCCGAATTGTGTCTCTTGATCAGATTTCTCTCTTTAACAGATGTTTTTTTTTATCTTGCTCTTTAGCGTTTATTATTTTTGGTTAATTTGGTCCAATGGTAATAAACCAGTCCGTCCCATAAGACATGAACATATACGACATATCCTTTCTCATATTCATCTTGTGAAAAAAGGAGGATGTTTAAAACGAGCCTCCTATTTCTCTTCTTGCTCTTCTTTCCTCGCGTCATCTCCACTGACGGATGAGAGGTTCAAGCTCGTTCGTTTCTGTTTCCGCTCAGAGGAGAGCAGATAGAAGGTTAGCGCTTGATGTTGATGCTGCGAGACCGCGAAACCTTGTTAACCCAAAGGGTTCAGGTCCGGTCAGAGCAGCTGTGTGAGTGAAGGGGTGAAGGAAACTGCATTTTATATATAGATATAGAAATATAGATAGATAGTACAGGACTCATGTCTTTTCTGGGGCTCTAATAGAAACTTGCTTTTGTGAATTGAAATGCAAGCGCAATCTTTATCGGCGAATCATGTTGATGCACTTTAATTTGTTATTCAAAGTTCATGATAATCTTCGTGGTACCATTCCAGGAAGTGTGTTTTGTGGCCACATGACCGCAGAATACAAAACGATAACATCAACAAGATGTCACAGAGCTTTCATTTAATTTAACATATAGGTAATTCATGTGACATTTAAAATGTTCGGTGCAAAGTCAATGACTTATATTATTTCATAAGCAGATTTAGCAGGAAAGTAGTTTCGGTGAATTTCAACAAATTCAAAATTTTGCAAATTCTTTGGCGTTTTTCTCCTCCAGTTCCTTTTTAAGGGGACTAGGGTTGGTGTAGCAGATGGTTAAAGTTTTCCTCACTCCGACTGTCGATTCTCTGATTTTTCATATGCTGCTGATTGTAAAGGAGGACCAGCTTTTTACGCTTAGCTCCAAAGTTTTGACCCCGCCACCGTGCGTCAAGGCGTCCAGGGCAGCTCAATGTGCTGCCGTCACCTCACGCCGTCCCGACACGGCAGACACCAGCGACCTCTTATGAGAGTCATAGGTGCCCTTTACCCACAGGTTGCTCTCCTTTTCCCACCTCTGGGTGTCTGGTACCAGGCTGAAGTCACATGACTAGAGTCAAGGTCACATGGTGTCCGCTGCTCGTTTTGTTGTTGTATGGCTATATGGAGGGTGTTGCCTCTCCTTCACTCATCTGTTCATATATGTTAACTCTTTAGGTAGTCTTGAGATTTGGGGTCTTGAATTGAACAATAACGGCAAATGTCCAATGTCTCAGTTATACTGCTGGCTCATCCTCTCTCTCTCTCTCTCTCTCTCTCTCTCTCTCCCCCTCAGCATACCTCCCTGTCGGCCAGCCGCTCGGAGAAGGGCACCGGCTGGTCGAGCCGCTCGCTCGGAGCCCGATGCCGCAACTCCATCGCCTTGTGCTCGGACGAGCAGCCGCACATTGGAAACTACCGGCTGCTCAAAACCATCGGCAAGGGCAACTTCGCCAAGGTCAAGCTGGCGCGCCACATCCTGACCGGCAGAGAGGTGCGTTTCAGAGCGGGCGGACAGCCGGGGTGCTGGGCATCGATGGGGCTGAGGACGTAAAGCTTGGGTGAACTCACAGGTTTGGGCAGCCACAAAGGAACGGCACCCTGTGACTCAGCCCACACAGTTTTTAAAGGTCCGGTCTGCTGAGTTCTGATCACCCGTCTGTTAGCTTTCACGACGCAGCCAGACAAAACTATCTCGTCTCACAGCACCGCAACGTGTTTCAACACTCCGAGTCTTTCTCCTCATAAAAACTCTGACCTACATTCGCTGAGGTGATCCGTCTCAGCAGAAACTCGATCATGTGAGAGCTGTTGTTTTCCTCCCATATAAAAGAATGACAGTCATATATTTGGTTGTTTACAGCGTCAGTTGGACGCTGACCGGGCCACCACACGTTGTTAAGCCTCTTATCGAGCTGTGTCGGTTTGTTTAGTGGATTTTAGCTTCTGTTTTCCTGCGTTTTGAATTCCAGATGCTCTTGTGCCGAGCACATTGTTCAGGGCATTTGCAAATCAAATTAATTCAGGGTTAATAAACTTGTAACTGAAGCAAACAGCAACTAATTTGATAAATAAAGCGTTTAAAGCCAGCTTAAAGTTATTTTTTGACCATTCAAAAATTGTAAATAATTGAGGAGATTAATTTGAGTTGCTTTAACACACAGTAAATGAAAGAAAAATGTCATCCTTTTGAAGAGAGAAATGCTTCCAGCACCGTGAATTAAAACCACTTCATGAAATTACGTTTTTGTTTTGCGATTGACTTCGGCCGGGTTTGTCGCAAGAAATGAGATGCTTTCTTGATTGTGGAAGTGTTTCCCGTGTGGTTTGTGTTCATCTCATTTTCTGTCGTTTCGTTCGCAGGTTGCAATAAAGATCATCGATAAAACGCAACTCAACCCAACCAGCCTGCAGAAGGTGAGTGACGCGCACGCATGCGGATGTTTGTGTGTGAAGACGGAACGCGTAGAGGAGTTCATGCAGCCATCACAGGACCATTACACACACACACACACACACACACACACACACACACACACACACACACACACACACACACACACACACACACACACACACACACACACACACACACACACACACACACACACAGGGCTGTGTACATCAAACTCTGTGGATCCCTTTTGAGCAGATCGTTAAATATATTCTTTACCGTTTATGTGCCATGTAACATAAGTCAGTCAGTCGCGTGTCCTTTTGTGAGTTTGTTTGTGTTGCGCCGCTAGCAGCTCAGCGGCTCTCTGCATGTTGTTGTTTTACATCGGGCCGCAACTCCCGGTTGATCCTTGCGTGCAGCAGTCATCTGAACTTTGACCTTTTGGGTTGTCGTGTGGAACTTCGTGTCGGGGGAAGCAACTGCAGGTCAAGAGCAGGAGAAACTCTGCGTCAGTTCAGGAGCTTTTGTGGAGCTCACCGGGTGTAGCCACACGCTTTTTGACAAATAATCGCAGGTCTCAATTAAACACCGGGTCACCTTTTGTCAATAAGGACATGTTGCACATTGTTCAACCGGTTCTCCAAGATTTAATTGTTAATTAAAAAAAACAAATATAATTCATTCAGAAAAAAAAGTGGTAACTCCCTATTAAAAAAAAATGATTGTGAAGTCAGAATGTTTGCCGACCTCGGGTATGTTTCATGCATTTGAACCAAAGTCATGAGCGTTGTCACGTGGAGTTAAATGCTCCTGAACCAAGCCGCGCCTTTGACTGACATAAAAAGTAGTTTATCTTTCTTCCTCCACCGACACGTTGGAGATGCTTGTTTTTCGTTACCTTGCTGGCTTCAAAGTAAAAGTGTCGCCCGCCTTTCTTTAGTTTTTGCTATTTCTTTCCTCTCCGGTCGAACAGAACGGTCATAAAGCGATCAGTTGTGTTGCTGCACCAGGTGCTGGATCAAGTGAATAAGACCTAATTGATGTGTTACTCGATGGCCGAGTTTGTCTAAGTAATAGTGTATTTTAACCAGCATGACTATTTGATAATATTTCCCACCTGTCCTAAAAAAATAGAGGCCTGTTGAGTTCAGTGGTTACAGGTTAAGTAACCAAGTTACAGTCCACTGGAACCGATGAGGTCATTAAGTTATAGACTGTCTGCTTGTTTATGGTCATGTATTAACTACACGTGTTGCACTGATGGCTCTAATGAGATTAAGGTGTGTGTGTGTGTTTAAATTGTTTTTTCCTCATCTTGCTTAATAAAATGTTCTCTTCTTGCTGTCAGAGCGGGTTGAGCTCTCTGACAGTCGCAGGAATGAGTAAACCTTGCATCCTTCACTTAGAGTTTTCCACCATGATGATCATGGATCTACTATTGTGATTTGCAGTTACGTTGCTCAGTATTAAAGTAGCATGACATTTACATATCCGTCCATGTTGAGTTGCAGCTGACCGAACTTCAATTTCCATTATTGATTAAACTCTACTGATTTTTATTTGTTTCGGGTTGTCCATGACAGCGAATGCGGAGGAACCTTCTTCAAACTCGGGCACAAACGTCCACGCGATGGACTTCTTTTTGCTTTAGACTGACTCCAACGACTAATTAGTTTAATTGAGTTTCAATTTGAACCCTTTTAGGACCTTTTAATGTGCTAAATGCTTTTTGTTTGTTTTTTTCTTCTCTTTGTCGTCTTTGCTCTTTGTCATTTCAAGAGGGTTTAAACCTGTAGTTTGTGTTCTCGCAGCTCGTACAGGTCACTCTTTGTTCAGCGGCTGACCAAACTGTGACCTTGTCTGCTTGTGAGTCTTCTTTATCAGCAGCGTCACTGCGACACATACGCTCTGTTGGATCACAGAGATCGATGCTGACGCACAAAGCCGGCCTATTGATGGACACTCTGCTGGTTAGCTAACTGGTCCGGACCGAGGCTCTGACTCTATTGATGACACAGAGTTGGGTTATTGATGGTGTGTGGCTCTGTGCGATAGTTGTCCACCTGGCCTAGATAGCACTCTGATGCTCTGACCGTTCACTTCAGTGCTAAATGGAAAAATTAAAGAAAAAAAGACAACATGATTTGTTGGAACAATCATTACCATGCAGCTAAAGATCTCTAAAGATCTCATTCTGCTGTCAACGACCCATTTATTTATAGTTCTCTGCGTTAGGTCTTTTACTAAACCCACAGTTCTTTCGGGCCTGTCGAACCTGTAGTTCACACACACATTTATTTATTTATTTGTTTACTTATTGAGCCTATCACTCGACATTGACGATGTCCCCGTTTAGTGGTCACCGTATGCAAAGTAAACTTAAAAAAACTTTTGTTCCCATTAGTTACTTTAGTAGTTACACATAAACATGTCAAAATCGGTTTTAAAAAATACTTAATTTAGCTAAAGAGGGAGATTCTTTTTAATTTTTTTTACCACCAGACAGTCCCACACTGGAATTCAAACCAGCCTCGTTGAGTCTGAGTCCACCTCCAAAACATACTTCACTTCAGAAGCAAACTAGAATAACCAGAACACAGGAAGATCAGGAAGTGACTGACAATTTTAGTGCCAGCTGTAAAAAAAAAAAAAAAAGTCCAGATGGTATCCCCTCGTGAAATCTAAAGCTTTTAGGTCACCGCAGTGTAACACATTACAACCCAGTACGGACTGTTTAGGAAACTAATTGAAGGGTTCAGTCCCAAAAGGCTGTCAGTTTAAACTGCTATAAACTGAAGTTTATACATTTTTAATCTCAGAAATCCACTTTAACTCTTTAAATCATAAAACTCCTTTTTTTTTGGCTGACTTCATCTTCATGTTTTATGAAGATCAGCAGTTACGTTCTACAAAAACACATTTCACTGGACAGTTGACATGATGTCCGGGTTATATTATAAACTATTGACTCTTGGAAAAGTGCGTGTGTGTGTGTGTGTGTGCGTGCGTGTGTGTGTGTGCGTGCGCGCTGCAGCAGCGTGGTAGTGGTCCAGTGCTGCATAGCGCTGCCGGTCGCGTCCTGTCAGCATTATGGTCGTCCGTGTAGGACATGCTGCCAGGTGACACTGTCCCTTTGTCCGTCCCTCACTGCACACCCTGCTTTCTCTATAATCAATCATGTTCAATAGTATTACACGCTTCCCTCTGATTTTTTGATCACTCAATGCATTGATGTGTCTGAAAAAAACAACTGGTAGAAAATCTGTGTACTTGTTTTATGTGTAAAAAGTATTTTAATGGCGTGTTTTTTTCATGGCAAACAGTTCCGAACACCAAAATATTAGTCTTTAATCAGATATATGTCCGAGGAAAACCAACAAATGCTTTGATGTTATAAGCTGGAACAGTAGATGTTTGCCAATTATTCTCCATATTAACTACAATAATAAATTGGAACGCAAAACGGCTGCCAGTTAATTCTCTAGTGTCCACTAAATAAGCTAAAACATGCGATTTCTCCTCCCTTTGAGCTGTTTTTATGACTGCGTTATGCAATAGATTGACTTCACGTATTTGCTGATTAAATGACGGTGGCCTTCACCCACTGAATCACTCTGGATCACTTATTCACACGTGAGGCTTCGGATAAGGACGTGCATTTGTCCAACATCATTTAGACCTTTTGTCTTTCAACTGAGGCTTATTTGCTCCTGTGTACCTCCATGGAATTATCCATAATTATCATTTTCACAACATTAATAATTAAAAGTAGTAATATTTACAGTTGGTTTGAGAATAGAGGCGCACAGTGGCTCCAATTCTCCCTCTCGGTCTCTGGTTCTTTACACTCTGTTACGCCTCGGTCTATCTTCTGTCTGGATTGTAGATTTATTCCTCAGGCGTTGTGTTGCACTAGTCGCTCTTCTGTAACCACAGCTGTACACTCCATCGTCTGCAGCGCTGCAGTTTGCCTCCTCACACGATGTGTGAGGAAAAGAGAGAGTTTCTAGAGAACAGCCACTGCTGCTTCAGCCGGCTGCAATAGGCTGTTTGACGTGTCCGAACCCGAGCTGGATGACCTGCCGGACGGTGCGGTGGCCCAGCGGTCCCACTTTGAGAACAGGAAAAAATTGCGGGCGGCTCGTTTGTCGTGTACAAACGTGAAGTGTGTGTGTTGCATGCAGGTTGGCGACTGAGCCACAAAGTAATGCTGTGAGGTGGTTTTCCCCCTCGCCACGGCCCCCTCGCCACGGCCCCCTCGCCCAGGAGCCGAATTCCAGACAGGCAAACAAAAAAGGTGGCCGGGGGGAAGGAGCAGCTCGGTGTGATTGAGACCTTGGAACAGGAGCAGGGACCCTGAGAAAGATGAGACACAGACAGTGTGTGTGTGTGTGTGTGTGTGTGTGTGTGTGTTGTGTGCTTATGTGCATGATAACCGGCAGATAAAACTGCCGGCCCGACACGGTCTCCGCTCTGCCTTTGTGTGCACGTGTAATGCCATTATCTGCGTTGCTTTTGTGTGCGGCGCGTTGTCCCCCGTGTGGGCGTCTGCGCTACGATCCCATTGTTGTTGTCGGCGTATGCGTTGCATGTTGTTGTTGTGCCTGCGTGCAAAAGGGAGTAATTAGAAGATAAAGGAACAACGGGGCGGACATAGCGGGAGCAGAAGGCTTTCCCACCAGCGCGTCTTCAAAGCAACAAAAAATAGATTTGCAGAAGAAGAGAAGCGCAGCACGACGGGCTGCCTTGATCTTTCACTCTTCCAACAGCTGTAAAACTATATTTAACTCTCCTTATTTAATCAAGCCTAGTCAGGCTCGGTACGATCTGGGTCAAACGGGCCTTGAATTAAACTCCAACGCCTCCTCATCAATGATTCAGCTCCTCTGGATCGACGGCTCCAATGACCGCGGTGCATTACGAGGGAGGTGGAGGGCAGGAGGTGTTCTTATCGCGGGCGTTTTCATTGGGATGATGTAGGAGGGCAGCTTTCCCAGCAACAGGCAACAAAGGGAGAAGCAAAGTCTATTCAGATGTTTCCCAGCGACTAGAAAAAAGCGCGAGGCAGATCCCTGAGTGATGTTACTCATTAGAGAGCCCCGACGCGTTCGGCTGAGCGCCGACGGTTTGGTTCATCTGCCGTTTGGCTTTTACCCCGCGAGAGAGGCATCGACGTGCAGAAGAAGCTCATTGTTTAAACACACACGTCTGAAACGTCTCCAGCAGAAGTGGATTATTTTATCCGTTCGATTTCCTGTGTGTTTGTCTGGCTAGATTTTACGATCAGGTATTAATATGGAAAATCATTTCCTCCTACAACCTCACTATATTTATGCACTTCTGTGTGTCCAAGTGTGCTTATTGTGACTCATTCTAAAAATGTTGGAGTATTGTTTTTTCACCTGTGGACAGCGCCTCCTTTTATCCAACTTTTTGTGCTCTAGTTTATATATCAAGTATTGTTGGGAAAGTTCACTACGATGACACTACTGCCGTGCATTTATTAATAGTTTAAAAATATCTTTTGTTCTGAATTTGTTCCATTTATAAAATTTAAGTTACACAAATAAAAGTAATTTTGCGGATTACTACAGATATTTGGAAAAGCAAAGTCTTCAATGTCAACAATCTCTACCGGCATAAGAAGAAAACACAGTCCAAACCGACCGTCTCCATGTCGGTACATAGCCGCCCTGTGGCGTTGTATTTTTAACTTATACATGAAGCCTCTGTAACTCCCACGAAGCCCCTTAATCCACTGGTGTTATTTTGGTCTTTAGGCTAACATTACCTGTTTAATCCTACCAGAACAACACTCAGCAGCTACAGTGCCAATGTTTGACCGCACCACACAAAAGATTGTGAAGAAGTCTATGAGAAAATGATTTATAATTTATTCCCTCAGTAAACATGTGTTTATGGTCTCAATCTCTATTTTCAAGTCTTCTTCAATACTGTGTGATGTTCCTCTAGTAAATGATGGTCCAATCAGAGACTTTTAGTGTGCTTTTCAGCTGGGCTAGCTTGTGATTGACAGGTCGCTATCAGAGCCGTGCACGGCGTCTCTCCCCCGCAGTCCGTTCACTGGTTGCAGAAAACCAATATGGCGGCTGCCAAAATCAAAGATGACAACCGTCCAACATGCTAAACTCAAAGCTTTAAAGCCAATGATGCCACAACAACTACATCAACTTCCTGTTTCCAGTCTATGGTGTCAAGTATTTTACAAATGCTTTATTTTTACTTGTTGAATGTCGGCGTTGACACTGAAAATGTGACCTAAATGGGTTGTTATTGCTATTGAGAAAAAGGAAGTGGGGCTTCAGTAAATAGTGGGACACGACTCCCTAACTCAGACTATATACTTCTGGCTTTGCAGTAATTAGTTGCCATAAACTGACTGAAGTGGTGCAAAGTGTTTCATCTCAACCGCAGTCTGTAATGAACGTCTCATCAGTTCACAAACTGTTATTCGCAGTAGGTACTCTGCAGTGTGAGTAGAGAGTAGAGAGGCCTGTGTGGTCATTCGTCCCTCACATTTTGTTCTTTGTCTTTCAATCCCACACACACACACACACACCACACAGTATTTTTCTGATAAGAGGAAGTGTGTTTCACAGGCCGAGTAGAGTGCTGCAGTGTTTTGCCGTGCGGTAGAGATGTGATGACTGTTGTCATGTTTCAGCTCAACAAGTAATATCAATTCCTCATTTCAACATTGCTGTTTTCCTCTCTCTCTCTCTTTCTGTCTCTCTCTCTGCGTCTGTGTCTCCCCCCCCCCTTGAAGAAAAGATATGAATACACAGTCTGGATGAAAAGGTCAAAGGTTGGACAGACTGGCAGACCAGACACATGAATCAAACCCACGCGGCAGAACTCAGTGAGAAAGGAGAGAAAGTCGGTCATTAAGTTGCTTTTCGTGAGCAGTGAGAGCTCCGACTTGGCAGTTGAGTAATAATATTCCTGGCAAAGAGAGATGGGGATGTAAATGCTCCGAGGTTGATTAATCTTGCCTGAAAGGTAATAGTTTTAATCTCACAATCGAATTAAAGGGAAAACTCTCCACCTTTTTTTTATGTGGAGGTCGACTGAAGCCATAATTTCTTTCCCCCTTTTTAAAGCTCCTCATGTCGCGGTGCGAGGACTCCATGTGTCAGGAGGTCCCCCTCCGTGTGCTCGGCGTCCTGTGACTTCCCACAATCCCTTGGGAAGTCACGGGGATCCGGGCCCAGGGATTATTTCCTGGGTTGGCATGGCAACTGTGACGCGGGGGCCCATCGCCATGGGAGATAACCGGCACAGGCGAGGGTGAACATAATGAGGCCGGAGCGTCGCCGTTCTGCTGGATCAGCGAACAAATGCTGCACTCGGACGCAATGGGAGGGAAAACATCTGACATTTGTGAAGATGTATTTTTTTTTTTTTTGTCCTTAAAAGTCTGATAGACGTTATTGCAGCATGACGCGGTACGAGCTGAGGACGGGTCCAGCTGATCAATCAATACCTGTGGCTCAACACGGAGGCTGCTCAGGTTCATGCTCCTTTTTAAAAGTCCAACATGTTACTAATGTTGTTCCACATCTCAGATGTTCCCAGATATTGTTCAACATCGGGAAGTCTAATTTAAATCAAGTCCCGCTCTATTGTAGTTGTCTGGTTTAAAGCAGTGGGATTGTTTTGCTGTGGAGAGGAAGAGGCTTCTGGGTAATTCTGCACCCTGCAAAAACCTCCTGAAAGATGAACACTGGAGGAGGATCCCAGCTGGGAGAAGCTGCCTGCAGAGCTGGACACGACGCTCTTGGAAACCCACGCTACTTCAGCTTTTCTTTTTCAGCTATATGTTTTGGAAACAATCACCAGCTGGCCACAGATTCAGTTGCTGTTAGTGGACCGAGTAGAGAAAGAAGTGAAAATGTGGGAGGGCGAGAGGTTAATGTGAGTCTAGGAGAGAGAGAGAGGTAAACGAGTGTACAGGAGGGTGAGAGGAGAGGCTGAGCCGATAATTCTTCTTACAGCTCAGATGAACTACTGATGCACTTAATTCAATTACACACACTCCCAGTGGACCCGTGTGTGTGTGTGTTTATGACGCCGTAGAGTCCCATTTTAAGAGCACCGAGGAGAACATCTGACAGACGAGTCGAAGCGTTCGCCGTATGTTCTCATGTGGTAATGATACTCGTACAAAAACACAGCCCTGGTAAATAAAAATAAAAAAAACCTGCGGCTGTGTCTACTTTTTTATGTGAGGAGTTAATAGAGATCAGTATATAGCTGCAGCCAACCATTATTCTCATAATCAATAATTATTTTCCCAGGGGCCATTATGTGGTCTTGTTTTTGTCCGACCAACGGTCCAAAACACTTTTAGTTCACTAGGATATAAAGAGGAGAATGTTAACCATTCATGAACAATAATACATTAAAAAGTTAAGATAAAATCAAGTGTATTGATTTAAAATAACACATTTCGCAACAGTATTTGTTGATGTGACATCACGAAAACAGCACATTCTGTTTAAAATGTTTCAAACGTCCTTTATTCCCGATTAATATATGTGCCATATGTCAATTTGTTTGGAGACTTGTCGGAGGATTTTTTGGCGACTGCGTCTTAATTGAAGTTTCTTTCTTTTTACGCTGATTTGCGAGCCGGCCTCTTTACGGCTCTGTGGGTATTTGCACACAAAAGCAGAAAGAGGTTTTCTCACTGAGGATCTTCGCCCTGTCACACTCGGCGTCTGCCACACGTCTGAAATGAGACGGGTTCAGTATGAATGTGAGCTCTTGGTCCGACGAGGATGAAGAAAGGTTTCATCTCGCGTTGTTCCAGTTAAATGTGTGGTGCGGCCGTCTGTCCTACTTTCCACATGTAAGTCTCAGCAGACGGAGGAAACCTGGTTCATCGCTCCAGCGCTCCACACATGGCGGCTATGCGGTGTGAGGTAACACAGCTGCTGTTGAGCTCCTCTATCGGAGGCTTTGTGCATTCAGCCTGGCGGGAAAAGCACCGAAAGCCTGTTTAATCACATTTGTCTGACTCTGGATCAGTACCTCATGCGACCCCGCTTCAAAAGCACTCAAACTATCCCTTTATGCTCACAGAACAAAGAACTCTAATTATGTATTTTATCTCAGGAGCACCGTGAGCTGGTTGTAAGATTCTACTGTCGTACATGAAACATGAAAGATGGGGGATTGTGTCTGGTTTCATGTTCTTAATACCGGTGGAGGGTGAGCAGTGTGTCTCCCAGGGCAGCCGAGTGTCAGCTCAAACATGGAGGCATCAGTGCATTCCTGCTTTTGTGTTTGTCCTCGTCTCTCATGTTTGTCTCTGTCCGGGTTTTTTTCAATGTTTTTTCTTTTTTTTTATACTCTCGTGTTATTTATTCTTTGGGAATTTTAAACGAGGCAAGTTTGCTGAGGGGTTTACAGAGCAATAAATGAGCTACGAGTACAAAACCAAATGCACATAAAACACATCCGTGTTTAATATGGTTTACCAGTCTCCTCTACGCCCCCTCGTCTCCTGCACATTGGTCATTTGCCTCATTTACTGGCTGATACAGAAATGGTCCTAATGCACTCTGCTCTTGCCTGGACACTAATAACCAAACCCTAAGCAACCAATGATGGATGAATGGCTCGATTGCATTTGTGTAATACTTCTTCGCAGCAGCTGAAAGCTCGTGGACACGTGTGCAGTTAGTTTGGAAAAATCCCCCACGTTGATTATTCATATTTTGTAAAGAGCCTAACAGTAGTTACAACTTTCAGTTCAAGCTATATAGCAATTTGTCATTATCCTTGATATATATTTATTGTGTTCTTTTTGAATATTTCACATAATGTATCTGTAAAATATTCTCTAAAGACCTTTGTGTATTCCTTTAAATGACACTTGACAAGAATGATGGGGCCTAACAATTTCACATATCTTTTTTTCAGCTGTTTCGAGAGGTACGCATCATGAAAACGCTCAACCATCCCAACATAGGTGAGTCACATGCTCTATAATGTGTGTGTGTGTGTGTGTGTGTGTGTCCGCTGGCCTTTGTGTTAACGCCTTTCCATTCTCTCTGTGTGTGTTACAGTGCAGCTGTTTGAGGTGATTGAGACCGAGAAGACTCTGTACCTGATCATGGAGTACGCCAGCGGAGGTGAGTGACGGCCAATTAGATTGATCGCTGTGGCCGAGCGGTGCAGCGCAACCGGGTTCAAGCGATCGGGTCCAGTCCCAAAAGTCTCTTTTATTGTGCTAGTCTCTTAGTCTTGCTCGGCTGCTTCTCATGCACTCTCGTCTCTTTTTTTGCGGCTTCTCTGTTTTTCCTCCCGATCTCTTAATCTCTCACCGCTGCTCACTTTACGTCGTGTGATCTCTTGCTTCCAATACCGAATAAGGAGGCAGCAGCAGCAGCCGCTCGCCAACCGACATGCGGCCCGTTATACCGCTGAGGATATGTCGGGTCAAGCGTTCGGCTGGAGTGCACACGCACACAAGAAAAGCTTTTCCCTATATTCCATTTGACTGGACATTTAAATAAGCTGAAAAACCAAGTTAACAAACCAGGAGGCTTACTGGACGGATAGTCGTTATCTTCCTCCCACGCTTGAACACACACACACACACACACACACACACACAAAAGCATGTATTTTTAGTTGGGACACTTCTATCAGGTTTCAACCCGTTATGTTATCGGCACATTTGTTCTCGTGATGCTGCGAAGCGTATTTGTGCGAGTGTGAAACAGACCTAACTGTTAGAGATTGCATAACGGCCGAACAAGCGTAAACGCACTCTGAGGGCTTCTGAATTTGCATGAATCTCCTGCAAGTGTTAGGATTTGCAGTGCTGAGCGTCGATGTAAGCAGAAGGAATTAGCACCCAAACTGTTTTTATAAATATGCACACGCTCGCTGTTGGTGACAGTTTCTAGTCATCTACAAAGGTTGCTGGAGTATGTGCCTATTAAAGGCAGGGTTGGTAATCTTGAGGTAATCTTGATTTTTTTTTATCTAGCCTCGTGTTAAAACCCTTTTACAATGAAAGTAGCTCGCAGCACTTGTCTCAAAACTTGCTGACTCTAACAAGAACATCGCCATGTCGGCAACATTGACAGCCTGTCCCTTCAGGTCTCCCTCCAAAGCCACACCCCCCAAAAAATATCATTACGTCCGGATCGAATGAAATGATTAGACGGGCTTGTTTCAGTCACTGCGATAGCCGCACATTCCAGTGGATCCATTTATTGTTTAAAGAAGATTACCAATCCTGCCTTTAGACAACTACAGCATGCTGTTTGTTCTCCCCCCTTTCCAGGCGAAGTGTTCGACTACCTCGTGGCTCACGGCAGAATGAAGGAGAAAGAGGCCAGAGCCAAGTTCAGACAGGTCAGTGAACCTCACACCTCATCTCCCCGTCTTTGTCCCTCTGTCATGTCCACAGGCAAATGTTGACATCTGACAGACAGCTGGTGTGTGTGTGTGTGTGTGTGTGTGTATGTATATGTATGTATATGTATGTATATGTGTATATATATACATACATATATATATGTGTATATATATGTATGTGTGTATATATATGTATGTGTGTATATATATGTATGTGTGTATATATATGTGTATATATGTATGTATATGTATGTGTGTGTATATATATGTGTATGTATGTGTGTGTATATATATGTGTATGTATGTGTGTGTATATATATGTGTATGTATGTGTGTGTATATATATGTGTATGTATGTGTGTGTATATATATGTGTATGTATGTGTGTGTGTATATATATGTGTATGTATGTGTGTGTGTATATATATGTGTATGTATGTGTGTGTGTATATATATGTATGTGTGTGTGTATATATATGTATGTGTGTGTATATATGTGTATATATGTATGTGTGTATATATATGTATATATGTATGTGTGTATATATATGTATATATGTATGTGTGTATATATATGTATGTATATGTATGCACTGTAGTATAGCTAGAGCTTATTCACATCTGCAGTCCCTTGACACATTTTCTTATTGTGCAATACTTTTATACACACTTTTTTTTTTTTTATTCCATCTGTATATTTAATATTCTTACTGTTTCATTTTTAAATGTTTTATTACTGTTCTACTGTTTATATTATTTTATCTTTTTTTTTTTACTTGTGAGCAATGCTGCTGTAATCCTGTAATTTCCCCACTGAGAGACTAATAAAGGATTATCTTATTTTATCTTATTTTAAAATTAAGCATAAACACATGGGAGAGGACATCTGATGCTCACCAAACATTACAGGAGCTCTCAAGTGACTCATCGTCAGAAATGCAGTGAATTCTTCCGCTGTGGTTCAGAAGCACATAAAACAAAAGGGAGGTGTGATCGCACAGCAAGAAATCCAGCCATCCGCTTCGTTTTTGTCACGTTGAGTCATGTAGTTGTTAAAGGAGGGCGTGGGGATTGTGTGAATGGAGCTCCCAGTTTATCTTGCGTCTACATGCTAGTTATGGTCTTTGGTGTTGTTCCCTCTCTCCTCAGATTGTCTCGGCGGTGCACTACTGTCACCTGAAGAACATTGTTCACAGAGACTTAAAGGTGATTACACACGATCAGAAGATAAAGAATGAAACGGGAACAAACATCTGTGGAAGTCAAACTGTCAAATCATTGACACGTATGACTTGATTTTACACTTTTAATGATGAATGAGATAAAATGATGGAATTACAGGCTGACTTATAGGCCAGCCACCAAAGTGAAAAAGCATAATTTCCTGTTTTTCAGCACCAGCTGATCATAGTTCCGCTGTTTTTTTTATTTATTGTGTTTCACTGTCCATGTTGTTCCGTGCAGGCGGAGAACTTGTTACTAGACGCCGACGCAAACATCAAAATAGCCGACTTTGGCTTCAGTAACGAGTTCACTGCGGGCAGCAAACTGGACACCTTCTGCGGCTCGCCGCCCTACGCGGCGCCAGAGCTCTTCCAGGGAAAGAAGTACGACGGTCCGGAGGTGGACATCTGGAGCCTGGGCGTCATCTTGTACACACTGGTCAGCGGGTCCTTGCCCTTTGACGGACAGAACCTAAAGGTGGGTGCAAACAAGACACAAGAACTATAACTTTGTCTAGTCTTTTGTTCTTTTCCTCTACTAATTATTGGAATTATTAGGAAACAAATAATACTCCATAAGAACATTGTTACTGCACCTTGCCTTTGAAGGTCAGACACAAGCGTATAGAATGAATGATACAAGAGTTATGGCTTCTATTAAACAGCATGGTATTTCTCTATTTGCTAAAACTCCTGCGAGCTAACAAGCCGACTAGCAACACAAATACATAAAAGATGCTGCCTACACTCAGTCGGCTCGTTGCAGATTTTGATGCAGACTTCCCATGTGAGTCAAACATGCAAATTTAAACCAGAAGGTAATTTTGTATTAACTTTTGTTCAGATGTATTTAAACAATTCATCTGGAGGGGATTGAAACCAGTATTGGGATAATCAGTTGTCGGTGTCCCTGTCGCAGACATTTATTGTGTGTCGGTGGTGTGTTGCGTTCAGGAGCTGCGGGAGCGTGTTTTGAGGGGGAAATACCGCGTGCCCTTCTACATGTCTACCGACTGCGAGGGAATCCTGCGCCGCTTCCTGGTCCTCAATCCTACGAAGCGCTGCTCGCTGGAGGTGAGGAGGAAACGCCGCAGCGAGTACAACGAGGCTTGAATTGACCACATTAGCGTCTAATTATTGAGTTCTTCTTCTCTTCTCCCCTCTCACCAGCAAATAATGAAAGATAAGTGGATCAATATCGGCTATGACGGCGAGGATCTGAAGCCGCACACGGAGCCTGTCGAGGACTTAAACAATGCCAGCCGCATCGGTGAGAAACAGAGACCTTTTACTTTTCATTTATTTAAAACTGTTGCGATGGGAACGTCTGGATGAAGCCTCCGTTTGAAAGTTGCATCTGATAAAATAGCTGAATCTTTTAGTCACCATTCAAGCTGACCTGCACGGTGCAGCCGTGTTCAGGTCCTGCATATGGATTGGACATCACACGGTGTGATTCTATTGCAACGTGTCAGAGTTTTGGTATCTCAGTTTCTTCTCTTTTCCAGATGTGATGGTTGGAATGGGCTTCACCAGAGATGAGATCAGAGACTCGTTGTCCAGTCAGAAGTACAACGAGGTCACCGCCACATACCTGCTGCTGGGGCGCAAGAACGAGGTGAGCGCGTCGACTCGGCTGGTTTGTTTGTTTGTAGCTTCCTCTGCCTTCTGTGTCATTACACAACCAAATCAATGCCTGACTCGAGTCCTTTTGAACGTGTGAATATTTCCCTCTCAGACGGAAGGCAGCGAGTCTCGGACGGGCAGCAGTCTGAGTCTGGCTCGCATCCGAGCCGGTGCCGGCACCCTCACCAACGGAACCAGCAAACACACCGCTTCCTCCTCCGCCACGCCTTCTTCCTCCACTGGCCACAAGGCACAGCGCAGCGCCTCCACCTACCACCGCCAGAGACGACACTCCGACTTCTGTAAGCCGTAATGACGTAGTGATGAATAAGAGTTGGCTTTGTCCGTTCTAAAATGAGTGACGGAAATCGCTCTTACCCAGATCTCTTGGTTCCCATCCCTCAGGTGGTCCGGCTGTTCCGGGGTCCACGCAACCCAAGCGCAGCCCCAGTGGCGTAGGCGAAGGGGCGGGGCTTAAGGAGGAGCGGCTGTCGAGCCGCAAGCCAAGCACCAGCACCGTTGGCTCCCGCAGCATCCCGACGCCCTCCAGTCCCATGGTTAGCTCCGCCCACAACCCGAACAAGGCAGAGATACCCGACCGGCGCAAGGAAGCCAACGCGACCCCGGTAAGGCCGAGAGGACATTTTGAGCGACATGAAAAAACTATTTGGACTCCAAGAGCGGTCACCTATAGAACAGGTGCAGATGGCAGAGTCCTCAATCTCCTCTAATCCCATTACCTCAGATTACACTACACTGACACAGATATTGCAGAGACGGCAAACATTAACGTCCTCTGCAGATTAGAGAGTTGAACAGTGAAGCACTTTACTTGCAGAGATGAATCCCAAACTGTGGATTCGCCCAGCGGGGTGGGGGGGGGGTGATTATGTTTGCTCCGTGAGATTAGCATGAGCGAGCGGGAGTTTAGGGAATGTGAAGAGATGATTAACTCCTGAGATTAACTCTTTAATGTTCTGTGCTGGGACAATCAGGCCGAACTCGTTACAGTCTGAGGTCAGACAATCAAGCGGAAGAAGGCTTTACTTTTCTGTCAACCGGCTTGTAGCACCCAGACAGGCTGGTTTCACCCAAATCGAGCTTTTCAAATAGTAAAGGCTCAAAACACGTCTTTCACTTCTAAAGCTTCGCGTTGAAAAGCACTTCATCGTTCAAGAACATCATTCATTTCAGTAAATGCAAGTGATTTCTGTGCGTTTCTGATTATCTGTCCAGAATAACATCCCTGCCAGTGCCATGACTCGAAGGAACACGTATGTGTGTACAGACCGGTCCAGCACCGACAGACAGTCACTGCTACAAAATGGCAAGGAGAACAGGTGAGCATCGCTGTTAGTGACGTCATTCTTTCTTTCTTTTTTTTTTATTCTGTCCTCTAATGCAACATATCTGCACCAAAGCCAAAAACCATGGAGCTTATATGTAAAAACAAAAAATCCTGAAGGTTTTTCCGCATAATCACTTAAATTTCATCTCCTTTTTCTATCTAAACTCCCTGGTGGACTGCAAAGGAGTTGTGATTAGGTTTAGGTTGGAGAGGAGGTTGTCAAGAAAAAAACAACTTCAAGAGATTTGTTTTTTGCCCAACGTAGGAAATGCATTCATATTAATAGTGAATACAAAAAGAAAGGGTTTTGTACTGGTCCCACTGGTGAAGCTGGTCTCTTTCTGCACAGAGCTTAGAGGGTGCTTGTCTCACACACACACATTGTCTCTTCAAGAGAGGATAAAGAGCTTAAACCGTGCATGAGTGGGTTCGTCCGCGCGTATGTTTATGTGCCCATTATGAGCCGTCCGATGTTGTGACAGATGGTTGTCTGCTCGTCGGTGTCAGAGCATGGCGGCCACCATCTCCTCTCTCTCTCTCCTTTTCCCCCCTATGGTCACACTCACTTTCTCATTTTCATTCTGGCTGACCTGTTTTTCCGTCCCTCTGCCTCTCTGTCGCTCTGTAATGTGTCCTTTCACAGGATAAGCCAGGAGGTCACTGTCTGCCATCTGATCTCCAGTAGAGAGTTGTTAAATCTAAAGAATCAATGGAAAGCAGCGACTAAAACATGAATGAACAAATGAGTAAACAAAAACAACAAATTTGTGTTAAAGCTGCTCAAAAAGACTTAAAGAAGTGAGTTTTGCCTCCTCCGTTTAGATTAGACGACACGCCGTGAGCTTTTCAGGCATTGCGAGTCTAATGGAGGTAAAGCGTGACAGGTAAACGGGGAGGATGGGAGGGTGAGGAAGATCGAGAGGGAGGGAGGAGGGTGAGGAAGAGGGAGCGAGAGGGGCAGGAAAGAGGAGGGGAGCAGGATGAAGTGAGGGTGGACATTGTGCCAGCATAACCCTCCATTTGCCTCAGAGGCCTTGTCAATGTGATGCCATGCCAGAGTGGTTGATGGCACACACACACACACACACACACACACACACACACCACACACCACACACCACACACACACACAGTCACATTTAGTTCTTCGAAATCGACTTGAAAACAATGTGACTATAGTTCACGTGACCATGTACACAGCAGCGTGCATGTGTCTATAGTTCATCATATTTAGTTGATGTAAAACAGACACACATTGCTGCGTATACACACATTATTCACACAGACACTAATCTATGAGGACACCGGAAGATAAGTCACCTCATGCCAAGACAGACAGGACTGCAGCTGCAGGCAAAGGACATATTGAAGTGTACTTCATTTAGATCATATTTTGAATTTACTAAATGTTTATTTGTGTGGGGGGAAATATGTAATGTAAACTACAATAGAAGAAAATGCCATAAAACAAGCAGATGTCACCAGATAATTCATGACTGCATGAGTGAACACTTCAAATACGCTTGAGTTAAACAATCATCCCATTTAGGAACCTTTTGTTTTTGTTCTGGAGGCAAAGAGCTTCACACGTTGGTCCACGGGAACATAAAAGTCCTACAATTCCCACTGAATGCTCTGTGTGTCAATGAGCACCTGACACATGATGCTATTGAGAGAATCAAATGTACTACGGTGATTGAAGTTGCTTGAGTGTATGTCATCATGAGACGCACAGTAACTTAGATGAGAACATATCATGGAGTGCATGAAATGGTTTGCAGCCTCCAATAAGCCTGAAGGTCTGCAGACCTGCAGCCTCTTGACCGGAAGGAAGTTCATGTTTTTATTCTTATTAACTCATAAGAAGCCTTGTTTTGTCTTCAGCTAGAAATGACTACAGAGTTGTCTTTTTTAAATCCAGTGCAGTCTCAACCCTTCTATTCGTGTGAATGATTTATACTCGAGCGTCGTGCTGCAACAGGGAAGGGAGAAAAAAACGGTTTAAAAAGTATTTTTAAATGGAAATGTGAGAAGTTCACTGTGGAAGTGAGTTAAACGTCCTCAGCCTCTCTCTCGCCCTTTCTGCGCTCTCTCTCTTCCTCACTCTGGCACCGAGTCGACCTCTCGCCTTCCTCGTCTCCTCATCATCCCCTCGTCTTCACCTCTCAAGCCTCCCCGCTCGCCTGCCGTCAGCTGCAGACGGCCGCTAGTTCACGGTGACGTTGAGTGGTTTTGCTCTGCGGCGGCTGCTCTTCAGCTCATTTAATGGTTCTGCCCCACTTGAACACTGTGGGGGTGTGATCTAGAGCGTTATGGAAAGCAGCCTCGGGCCAGCAGCCAGTCAGGGGTGCGAGGTGTGTGTGTGTGTGTGTGTGTGTGTGTGTGTGTGTGTGTGTGTAAGTAAGGGAATTGGACTGAGAGATTAGGACTAACTGTTGACATTTCCTATCTGTGGGTTCAGATTAAATTACAAGCATTACAGATGTTAAATGCACTTGATTTCAATCCTAAATCAAACACAATGCTTCACGCTCGTGTAAATATAAGTGGTCGTCAAAAACTAAGCAAAAGCCATGTAGCTTTTTTTAAATTACTGATCCTTCTTTCCATAATTTCCGGGTTTATTGAAGAAGAAATCCAGAATGTAACTGTCTTCATGTCATGTTTTATTTGGGTTGTTTGTGGTAGTAAACCATAAATGACTTGGTGTGCTGTGAACATTTGGAAACAAGAAATAATATAACAGAAATATGTTTTTCAAGAATACAGCTGGTAATAATCTGTACGTTATGATCACTATGCATGTGTTGGTGTGGTGGTTCTGTCCGAAGGCATCAGTGGTCTGATGAGCTCACTGCAACCACAGACAAAGAGAAGAAGATGTGGTTCTTTGACAAAAAAATAAACAAAAAAACTCTGATTTTGCTCTCCTAAATTTACATGTTTTTTCAGGGAATATTCCCCATCTCCTAAAGCTTCGACATTTATTATTTATTCA
This sequence comes from Clinocottus analis, assembly GCF_023055335.1. NCBI lineage: Eukaryota > Metazoa > Chordata > Actinopteri > Perciformes > Cottidae > Clinocottus > Clinocottus analis. The sequence goes on from NW_027175931.1 coordinate 24,240,715, forward strand.
TTATTTTTGACTTACGACTGTAATGCTCGTCGTAGATTTCACCACTTGAAATGATCTTGATAACAACTCTTGTTCTCCCTCCTGTTCTCCCTCCTGTTCTCCCTCTTGTTCTCCCTCATGTTCTCCTTCTTGTTCTCCCTCCTGTTCTCCTTCTTGTTCTCCCTCTTGTTCTCCCTCTTGTTCTCCCTCTTGTTCTCCCTCCTGTTCTCCCTCCTGTTCTCCCTCTTGTTCTCCCTCTTGTTCTCCCTCTTGTTCTCCCTCCTGTTCTCCCTCTTGTTCTCCCTCATGTTCTCCCTCCTGTTCTCCTTCTTGTTCTCCCTCCTGTTCTCCTTCTTGTTCTCCCTCCTGTTCTCCCTCCTGTTCTCCCTCTTGTTCTCCTTCTTGCTCTCCTGTTCTCCTGCTTGTTCTCCTGTTCTCCGTCTTGTTCTCCCTCCTGTTCTCCCTCCTGTTCTCCCCCTTGTTCTCTTTCTTGTTCTCTTTCTTGTTCTCTTTCTTGTTCTCCATCCTGTTCTCCTTCTTGTTCTCCTGTTCTCCGTCCTGTTCTCCCTCCAGTTCCATATCCCACCGGCTGCCTCCCTCCTCCCCCTCAACCCACAGCATTGCCGGTGCCTCCGGGGCCTCCTCGTCCTCCACGCCCTCCTCCCGTCTCTCCAGAGGTTCCACGGTGAGGAGCACGTTCCACGGCGGGCAGATTCGAGACCGCCGCCCCCCCTCGCACGCCCCCCCGGTCTCCCCGACGCTGTCCCACGACGCCAGCCCGCTGCCGCAAGCCAGGACCCGAACCACGAGCAACCTGCTCAGCAAACTCACCTCCAAGTTGACCCGCAGGTAAGGGGAGAAGCTGGGAGGAGGAGGACAGTGTAGAAGGAGCAGAGAGAAGCATAACTCAAGATCAAACAGTATTTTCCAGGATTTGTGTTTGATGATTGCTGCTAACGATCCAACTGTGATAGCAGGGACAGCCTGAATGTGGACAGGCTGATGACAGTGTAGCGCCTCCTGCTGTACACATTGAGCTGACCTCGCTGCCTCTCACCTGCTCTTCCTTAACAGTACTAACCCACCAGCCTCTCTGATGATGACCTGCAGGCCTCAGACCTGGGCCTAGTAGTGTTTAAACAGGATTCCCTCTCTCTCGCCACCTGCTCCCTACAACGTTTGCTTTTGAAAACTCGTCCTGCAGGAAACGGCAATTATGAAACAGTAAATAAGTTATATGACGAGAAACCGAATAAAGCCGTAATCAACGTCCGGAAAATGAAAAATAATAAGAGCAGTTGGAACCAATCAACATTGGATGAAACCAAAGATTTTGTCTCTTCATGTTGTTTCTTCAGCAACATGTGCAAACAAGATAGATGTTTATATTCATTTATATAGAGAGAAAGGCACATTTACAGAGAAGGGATCTGTGCATTTGCTGGTGCTGATACCATCCAAACCTCCTAAAAGAGTGGAAGTGGAAAATATAAGCTCAGGAGGGAGAGGAAGAAATACTATTCATATAATATATGATGACCTTTTGCCATGATTCTTTTCCCTCAGTATTTTCAGAAATGACATGTAGGAGAGCTTCATCCATCTACTTTGAATGAAAAGATTCGGCAACATGAGCATGCAAATAAACAGCAACAATTTGACTTAACTTTGAGCTGCGAAGCGTTAAGTTTCCTGGAAAACAATGAATACAATCTCTCATCCTGCAGAAGCAGCAGCAGTAATGGGAGGCCCTAAAACCCTGTGATGCATGCCACATGCATGCAGTTGAACATTAAGTTCAATTCAAGTTAAAAGTAGTTTCAATCCTGCACTTTCCAGCTTCGGCCATCAACCGTTTTGCTGATGCAGAGACCCAGTAGTTCTCTAAACTGTTGGACCCAGGTCTGCTGCTCATTTGGACATGGTGTGTGTCTGTCCCGGTCAGTTCTGCTGCTTACTGTTGCTTTGTCTGTCGGTTTGTTTGTTTGATTCTTTAACAACTTTTTGCTTTTCCTCGGCAGTCTTCTATCCTTCTTTTTCCTGAACGACCGTGCATACAGTCCCCACACACCTTCACTTCTCTTTTGTTCAATGTCTCTCTGACTTTCTGCTGTTGATTTTCCTGTTTTTTTTCCACTATTCCCCTCATCCTCTTTACATCTCCTTCTCTTCTTCCTTTCTCCTCCTAGGGTCTCTCTTGACCCTTCTAAACGTCAGAGCTCAAACAAGTCCATGTCGGGCTGCACCCTCCCACAGGGGACAAAAACAGTTAGTAAGTCTTCCTTTCCCATGTTTTCTGGCTGCTTCTGTCTGCCTGCCTGCTTCTTGTCAGAGCCCTGTCATCCCCGCTGCCCGTCATTCACTGTCTGTTGCCGTTTGGAGTTTAGTTGTGCAAACATTTATCTGAGGAAAAGCTTCTCTACAGGCAGGCGTTGTAATCAGCGGGTGAGTTAAATTCAAAAGCTCTAAAAAAAAGTCCATCTGTACTGATATGAACCGGAAAACCTCTTTTTCCTTTTTATAAAGATAGAGGAAAAATAATTTTCCTCTTTCTTTCTTTACAAAAAACTTAAAGCGTTACGTCTGCTTGATTGAAAGGTGTCTTAATAGAAGTGGCCGGCGTAAATACAGTCTTCTATCATATTACATGTCATTTAATATCACTGTATTGAGATGTATATATAGATATATAGATATAGATATAAATCTATAGATCTCTCTCTATATATATAGATCTATATATAGATATAAATCTATAGAGATCTATAGATATAAATCTATAGATCTCTATAGATATAAATCTATAGATCTCTATATATATATATATATATATATATATATATAGAGAGAGAGAGAGAGATCTATATATAGATATAGATCTATAGATCTATATATAAATCTATAGATCTAGATATAAATCTATAGATCTAGATATAAATCTATAGATCTAGATCTATAGATCTAGATCTAGATCTATAGATCTAGATCTATAGATCTATAGATCTATAGATCTAGATCTATAGATCTAGATCTATAGATCTAGATCTAGATCTATAGATCTAGATCTATGTCATGTATTTTCTGGAAATTAAGTTCTTTATAGAGTAAATAACCTAATGTCTGTGGCTAATCTAGTGAATCAAATTAAAAAGAAACCAAGCACAGTATCTAAAGCGCACAAAATAGTGTCCAAAGGCCTTTAATTCAGTCACAAAAAAGAGGCTATTATAGATCAGGGGACCGTTTTTTCTCAGGGCGACTTTTTAGCTGCCAGTGAATAAATCTTTAAAAGACATTTGGGGCTTCGGCTGCAAATCAGTCGACGCTGCCAGGCGGCCAGTCTTCCCCTTCACTTCAACGAGAGAGGTGATGGAAAAACACACGGGCCTGCAGCCAAAAGTCAAACCCGGAATCAACTTTTGGAGAAACGCAACCTGACATTACATAAGCGGCGAGAGGGGGGGGGCATTTAAATCACACGGGTCACTTTTCAAGTAACAAACGTGCACTAAAGTGCTGCAGCGCCTCACTTGCTGTGAATGCAGCCCGGACCTCCCCTGGCAGCGCAAACTCTATTAGTCTTGATTATTTTTCAACTGGGTACATAGAACATTTCACATTGTGAATCAATTTTATTTTCAAAGTAAAATGCAAATTGGTCGACGAGCCTCCCGGCACCTTCAAGTTGTGTATCACTGCTTTAGGACTTTTACATTTAATTCACAAAAGACGCAACAGATTTGACCAACAGTGGATTTAGTGCAGGAGGATGTTCGTGTTCATGTCACAGCCGCGAGCTACAGAAGCTCAAACGTCTGTCATGTCACAATTTAGAAAGAAATCTATCCCTTTCTATTGATCCATCATCCATTTCCTGGCACTTATCCGGGTCCAGTTCATTTAATGATATTCTTTAGGAATTATTTTATATATTGCTGGGAAGTACTGAAAAAAAGTGTTGTATTAATTGTTTAGTATGGTCGTGAAATTGGTATTAAATTGCAATTCTATATATATATATATATATATATATATATATATATATATATATATATATATATATATATATAATGTGTGTTTCATTTAACTTGGTAGTGGTGCAGAAACCTTGTCGAGTTTCTTCATAACACACACAAAAACAGATTGCGTCATATTACAATATGACGATATTGACGGGTTGACTAGAAACATTGAGTCTAAATGTTAGAGCCTCTATTTGGACCAAAATTGACCAAAATTCATATTCATCAAACTTTCTGGGGCTGTGGCCATGAAAATATTACGCAGTTTACAATTTTCTCCCCGTAGAGCAGCTCTGTCTCAAAAGTCTTATGTTTATGTGACGACAACTCTAATCAGCAGCTGTCTGTCTGTCTGTCTGTCTGTCTGTGTGTGTCTGCTTGTGTGTGTCTGCTTGTGTCTGCTGGCTTCACGCTGTAGCTCTCACTAGAGACTTAAGGTGTCACCATCACCTGCTCAGCACATATACCTGTATTGTTTTTTCTGGGGCAATAAGGGGGAGTTGATCTTTCGAAGCGGGTGTTCAAGCTCTCCCCTCGTTGGAGACACACAACTGTCTTTTAGAAGAAACACTCTGATGAAGATGTGCATGTGTTTTGTGTGTCGCCTCTGAGTTCATTGCAGCCCAACTGTACCAGTCTGAGTCATGTAACCAACACCATATGTTTGCCATGCTGTTCCTGCGAGCAGAGGAACCAGGGCAGAGGGGGGGAAGAGGGGAGTGCTGCTTTATTGGTGTTTCATACAAGCCGGAAGTAGAAAAGTAAAGGATAAAGAGAGAGAGCGGTTCATTGGCTGCCTTTGAGGTCAAGACTTCCTCACGACTGGTAATGCAGTGTGCATGACCGGGTCTGTTTGAAGTTTCAGGGGTTGAATCTGTCTCTTTGTATATCATTTACCAAACATGGACATTGTAGTCCCACTTTCACACGTTTCCAGTTTGATAGAGAACGTGCTGCTGATCTAAAACCTTCAAGAGCCTTTCTTGTTGTCAAACCTTCTGAATCAAAGAGCAAACTATTTGCGCCGACATCAGAGCTTTGGTAGGAAACACTGAAGGAACTTCAATCCAAAAACCCAGTCCGGCCAACTCTTCTCTAAAGTATTAGCTAGCAGCATTAGCACAGCGCTAGCTAGCAGCTAGAAACTTCAGGCCTTCCTCCAAAATGATCACTATGAACGCAAACAACTTTAGAAACTTTAGAAAGACTGCGATGATGAGCAATGAGTACCCAGAATACTCACATTCAGGCAGACATGCAGGCCGTTTGTCATTACTAACGAAGGGATGAAGAAAAGGTTTTGACTTAGGATTTGCGACAAACACATGCTAGATATTTAGCTTTATTGATTGCAGTTGGGATGGAAAGAGAATTACTACAAAAACATTTCTAATATACAGGACTTTGCCTCGCTCTAAACGGTCACATAAGGGCACAAGACGTTATGTTTTTGCTTGGCATCTACAGTCAAACCGATAACTGAGGTATGAGATGGTTCAAAGAATGTGGACACGGCAAAAAGGGTAAATTGTTCCACGTCAACGTGGAACAATTTACCCTTTTGTGCGCACAATTCTGCCTCCAGTGTTAACAAAGAATCGACAGAAAAGCTTTGCTGATTTATTCCTTTTCAAACGACCTGTCCTTTTTAAAATGTTAAATCTTAACCGTAAAGATCCCTGCGTGGGTAAAAAGGTGCAACGGGTCAAAAGAATTAAATAATTGAAACGGGGCATCGTGGATGTGAACCCGTGACCTCAGTACGTAGCGTGCGTGCGAGCCCTCTGCAGGACCAGAGCGCTCAAAAGAAGTCTGCGGCAGCGTCCCGACGCTCTGACCCGACATCACTCCCGTTTAAAATCAGGCTTAGTTACGTAACCAGGATTTATCCCTCAAGGGGATCTTGCACAGCTCTCCCTCAAGACACCGAGCAGATTGTGCTGTTACACGGCCGCGAGCTTCACCCGCTCCGTCTTTTCTTCCCCTCGCTCTCTCGGCTCTCCGCCTCGTTACGGATTGTCCGCCGTCACGCGCCGTGAAGTTCATGAGCAGATAGCCGCCGTCCAGACGGGTTCAAATGCAACACCTTTTAATGGTGTTCAGGCAGAACGTGAGGTTAATCCAAGAGGAATTAATTGTTTAAATATAATCATTCATAAATGCTAAGGGGTCTCCCGGTGATTAGCTGTGTGGATTAGCAGGAATCACACATTTTAAACGTCTGAATGTGTATTTAGATCTAAAGCCCTGCAGCAGCTCCTCAGTCCGACCCAGCGTGACATCAGAGCTTTAATTTCTCGTTGGATGTGTCGATGAAACATTGCTGCAGGCCGCCCCAGTTCCTGGAATGGAGATTTGTTGCTGGGAATGAAGCCCTGAGTTGACGCTCAGGGAAACGGCAACAGGAGCCCCCGGTGGCCGTGGAGAGGAAGTGCAACGAGCTGCCTCCAACTCAGTGCGACCTGGCAGCCTGTCGGGTGGAGACACTTTGACCTCCAGCAGCCGTGAGCTCGTGCGTCCTGTTGGTTAGCTCCTTTAGCGAGGTGACGGGTGTCGGTCAGTAAAAACAAATCAGGATCACAATTTTTGGAAAAAGACATTTGTGTTTTTGAGTCCCACAAGCCGAGTGCTATGAAGTCCGTTGTGTTCGAGAGAAAGCCGACGTCTCTACGGTCCCGTGGCGCCAAACTCTCGGCAACTCGCTCCAAAACAAAATCAAAAATATTTGAGTTTTCCTTAAAACCTCACAGATGTTATTCACACATCCAGCCTCAGCTGCCTCAGTTGCCATCCAGCACAGACCAAAGTCAAATTACACTTCTCTCAACAAGGCCGGTGTTCTACTTTGACAAACTAATTTGTTCTTTAATAAGCATGAGATTTGTATTTGTATCCGGCCACCACTGCAACACACACACACACACACACACACACACTGTGTTTTGTGTCTGTTGACACCTGGCTCTCCGCTCTGGGTCCACCTCCTCTACATTTGTTGATCCCTCTCATTTGTTTTCGTCGGTGGCTTTGACATGTTGTTGTTGTTGTTGTTGTTGTTGCACATCCATCCAGTGTGGTGCGTGTAGGTTGGTGATGATCCATCTGTGACTTGAAGGACGGGTTGTTGTGCTCGTGTGTTGTGGTTGACGTGTGTTGACATGGTCACGCAGCCGTTTGCAGCCCTTAAACAGGAAGTGTTGGGGGCCAGCTGGCCAATTGATTCCTAACGGATACGTTTCTCTTCCTCTTGAGGGTCACAGACGAACCTGAGAGAATCAGCAGATCTCCGGTCACAAGGTGAGTCCACGTGTTCATTTATTTCCCCTAACAGAGACGACCAGCAGCAGAACAGTCTTTCATGTTCCCATGTCAGCATTACAAGTTGTTTTTTATAGCAATTTTCCACCAATTTCCAGCGTCCTTAAAGGACGTATCAGGTCTTCAGTTTACTCTTCAAGACTTGAAAGAGAAGATTTTATGTGAGCTAATACCGGTTTTACTGCTGTTGTTAAAAGAATAGTTTCTTTTCTGCTTATTTTGTACAGCATATCTCCCAAAATGTTGAACCATTCCTTTAAGTTTCTGCCTGACGGCTAATATGAAAGTAATTCAATTTAAGCGCTGAAATTGTTTAATCCTTTAATCTAAAATGTGTTTACAAGGATTTGTTGTGAACACAGAACCGTTGTGTTCAGCTGTGAGTGTGTTCGTAGGTGACTGAGCTCTGATGTTTCCTTCTGCTGATCAAACATTAGAAGGAAACATGGACTCACACTTCTGTGTGACACAACATGTGAACACGGCTACTTTTTTCTGATTTTTAAAATCATGATAAAATAGGATTCTTGTGATCGTTTTCTAATTTGATCCAAATAGTTTTCTGTGTTTCCGATGTCACAATAGGTGATAAAAGGTTCTGCCAGGATAAACTCGGAAGTTCATTTGAATTTGTTTTTTTAAATCTGAGAAAACCAATAAAAGAAACTTTGCAGGTAGAATTACATTTGTTGTTGTTGTTGTTGTTAAACTCTTTTTGTCCACAAGAAGCTGAATGCATCATTACCCCTAAAAGCATTCACGCTTTCCTCAACGACGCAACAGGTTGGAAAACATTTCTAACCAAAAGAAAGACGTCACACATGGAGGAATGAAACTCTGCTGTATGAAAACATGAACGCTTGTAATGCTCCTGAGAACACGGGGCAGCGGTCACTATTACAACAACAAACAGATAAAAACTAAAGTTATAAATTTGTTTTTTCTCCGTAAACCTATTGTATAGCCATCAGAAGGATCAGCTTTGGGGTTTTATCATTATTTTTGCTTGGATGTTCGCTCTTTACGTGCAGAACAATCCTACGTAACAGTGTAGAGAATGCAAACTAACCCTGAAAAATACATAACTATGACCTGCTGTCAGTTATCTGTTATATTTATGGGATCCATCCCAAGATATTCATGAGTCACCTCAACAAAAGCATCTACTAGACGTATATCACAGCGGTGTTGGTCTTGTGCTCTCACCTTATCTCCACTGTGTTTTTCCAGGGGTTTCAGTGTCATGTTATCCGTGTGTGACTAAAGGTCTTGTGCACTTCCTCTCAGCTGCTTCAGCCCAGTCTCAGTCTCAGGTTAAGAACAGCAGGTAAACCAGCAGCAGCGAGCTAACGCTAGCTAGCAGACTGTGGTGCTCCTTGTGGTAGATGATGCCGCTGGTGAAGCTGCAGATTTGAAAGAAAAACAAATTATCATCATTGTGTCCTTCAACAGCTCGCTCCCTGAAACTCATTTCCATCCCGAGGCTGTGTGTTAGTTGGTGTTTAGTTTGATTTTTAAAGAATGTATATGTTATTAATTATATACATTTTATTATTAACTTATTAAAGAACTAAATAAATGTATAAGCGATGCCTAACAAGAGCAATTAACTTGAGGTGGGTTTGATTTGCATATCCCTTTGTTGTTGTACATGTAAAATACACAATTACCAATCAATGACTTCAATTGCTATATAGATATAAAAATCCAATAATGTGTGATATTAATTGTTTTTCTTTTTCTCCCCCTTTCCCAAACCACTCATGCATTCACATTCATACAACCTTACTTACACTTCCATCACACATTCATTTCAACTTAAAAACCTGTGTATTCACTCCCATTTCTCCTCAAATCCTTCATTCATATCACACCTCTCCTCCTTTATTCCTGCTTTCTAAACCTCTTCCTCTCCTCCTCCTTTATTCCTGCTATCCAAACCTCTTCCTCTCCTCCTTTATTCCTGCTATCCAAACCTCTTCCTCTCCTCCTTTATTCCTGCTACCCAAACCTCTTCCTCTCCTCCTTTATTCCTGCTGTCTAAACCTCTTCCTCTCCTCCTCCTTTATTCCTGCTATCCAAACCTCTTCCTCTCCTCCTCCTTTATTCCTGCTATCCAAACCTCTTCCTCTCCTCCTCCTTTATTCCTGCTATCCAAACCTCTTCCTCTCCTCCTCCTTTATTCCTGCTATCCAAACCTCTTCCTCTCCTCCTCCTTTATTCCTGCTATCCAAACCTCTTCCTCTCCTCCTTTATTCCTGCTGTCTAAACCTCTTCCTCTCCTCCTTTATTCCTGCTGTCTAAACCTCTTCCTCTCCTCCTTTATTCCTGCTGTCTAAACCTCTTCCTCTCCTCCTTTATTCCTGCTGTCTAAACCTCTTCCTCTCCTCCTCCTTTATTCCTGCTGTCTAAACCTCTTCCTCTCCTCCACCCCTCCTGCTGTAAACATCCCTTTTCCACCTTGCCCCGCCATGTTTGTTTTGAATTCTTTCCTCCACCCCCCTCTATTCGCATCGCCCCTTCTCTTCCTCCACCTTCCAGTCGCCATCTATCTGGGCATCAGAAAGCGGCCGAGCCCCGGACCCCCCGATGCGGCTGGGATGTGAGGGTGCGGAGCCCCCGCGACCCGGCCGAGGTGGTGCTAGCGCTGCGCGAGGCGGCGCAGGGCTGCGGCTGCCAGGTCCACCTGGCCGGGCCTTTCCTCCTGTCCTGCACCCACGGAGCGGCCGGCACCCGCGTGGCCTTCGAGGCCGAGGTCTGCCAGCTGCCCAGCGGGCTGGGCCAGAGCAGCGGTGTGAGGTTCAAGCGCCTGTGGGGGGCGCCGTTGGCCTTCAGAGACATCGCCACCAAAGTGTCCAAGGAGCTGGAGCTCTGAGGGGAAGCAGCAGGCGGGGAAGATTGACCACCCACAGGACAGAACGATGAATGATGAATGAGGAGGAGGAGGAACAATGAGGAAGACACCAGTGCCTCCTCCCATTCCTCTTCCTCCCCCGGGGCTCCACCTCATCCCGATGCGCCTCCACCAAAGACCCTCTTCTTCTGATGCCACCAATCACATCCAGAACAAGCGGACGCACAGGCACGGATGACCGCCGTCGGCCGACTTGATGATGACCCTTGACCTCGGAGCTGTCGGTGAGCTACGACCCCGCTTCAAACGCACCGCCGCCTCCATATTATGTGAGCCCATGGAGTCAGGTTGTTTTATTTTAATTTTTTTCACAATTTCATGTTTGATGGTAAGGATGGTGTTGCTGAGAATGATGGAGATTGATAATTTCTTGTTGACATTGTTATTCCTATTGTATCATATTTGTTGTCATCATTCCTTTTTAAAGAGCTGCTATTTAAAGAAATGTTTAATTTTTTTTTTGTTTTATTTTGTTCATGGAGTTTATTTTCTCTCTTTAATGCTTTTAAAAATGGGTCAGAGAATGACATCTGCTGCCATCCTCAGAAGCAGACGTCACATATTTCAGAAGTGAGGTCGCAGTCCGACCTCCGGCCTCTAGAGGGAGACATGCAGAAATGCAGAGACTTGTGACAGACTGAATGAAGCATCGCGGCCTTTCTGCCCATCCACTGATAGTCGCCCATTCACTGCTCAGCTGGGAATTTGATGTTTGTTTGTACCATTTCTGGTAAAGTGCTGCCTCTCCGCCTGCTGAATCCTCTGCTGTGTGTTGAAAGCTGGCAGGTGAGCAAAGCTGCCTCATGATGCAGGACCCAGCTGACATGTCGTACTTGATAACCTGGTCATTTCAGCTTATGCTCGGCTCCTTACTTCTCCTCTAATTCACCCCAATATTTGGCTTTTTTATTAATCAGCGAAATTCCTCTTAATTTTTCCTAAACGACATAAGATTTTGTTGGTTTAAAGTATAATTCATTTCTATAAAACAACCTTAATCCCCATCAGGAGCCGTGAGTTGTGTTGTTATAACGCAACAGCATGCCGCAGCTGGATTTTCTGATTGAAGGTGGATGTACGCAGAAAAAAGAAAAACCCCTTTGAATAATTTTTCAATCAGCAGGTTTGGTCTATTTAGATTAGAACAAAGGAGTCTTTGTCAGCCAATCAGAATGCCTCGTTCTGAGACTAATAGGAGCTGTTTAAACTAATATTTCAATTAAATATAATCAACATTTAACAGAATGACATGTTTTACCAATGGCAAAATGAAGCACATATCGTACGCCCAGACAACTAATAGGATTAAATCTGTGACACAAATGGTTCAAAAACATCTTCTGGATATCTCTGAAATCTCCACTAACCATTGTATTGATTACTGGTCAAATTCAGTAGCATGACTTTATTTTGACTGGTCCCAGTGATGGAAATCAAACATCTGATACGAAAAGAAAGAAAAAAACAAATCTTCGCTCCTTTTCCCTGCGAGATGCAGACTTGCATCCACAGGTTGGAAACCCGGTTAAGGACGTGTATATTTCAATAGATTACCTTTGTTTGTCATTTGATCTCTCCAAAACACATGTTCCTCACACACATACTTCCTGTAGCTCATACTGGTTCAGAGGAACTGGAGGAGACGGGCTTTTGCTGGTAGCACTTAACAATATCACAGACTGTCAGAACGCCGTCGCTTCGCCTCAAATGTAGTGCAATACAGCCTCAAAGCCAAGAATCTAGACTTGAATAAGCATAGACTCAATAGGGCGCCTTGTTTTATTTTTATTTTTTATAATGCTGATGTGTTCTTAAAATGTATTGAGCACTTTTTTTCTTCTCCTTTTTAGCCAGGAATGTATTGTACTGTTCTGGCAGAGGTTTTAATTAATCTGTATTTTTATTCTGTACGTTGTTATAAACACATTCAAAGCCCCCGAAGTGAATAACTGGCACGCTGAATGCAGTCGACCCGTCGCTCGCGTGCTCCTCTCGGCGTCCTTCACTTGCCTCGGTGGAACGATGGCTTCACGGGTCCCAAGTGATGTTAAAGTTACTACAAGGAACTTCCATTCTGTGATCCTCCCGACAGCCCTGTGAACAAAAGTGGTGAGCACCTCTTCATGTCAAACAATCTGCAGCTGCCAAACGTCCTTTAGCAAAGCCAGGAAGGAGCCGCTGAAGGAGTTCCTGGTGAACACACATCTTTTCCTCTGATGGTCTCGTTTACTTGTGTCATAAAGAGGCGTCGTTGTTGAATAACCTGGTAAAAGTTCCTTGAAGTAATTTGAGACATCCGGGGGTCCAAAATGTAATAACACTGACCCGTCTCTGTGACGGTCAGTTTAAACTGTTTTCTTTTGTCAAATATAGTTTTTTAATTTTGAGTTCTTAACCTCAGCAACACTTTTGATACTTAAACTGTCGAGGTTTCCCTCAGTCGACCAACCAGGCTGCAGCGCTGCTGAGACGTGTGACGGTTGACCAATCAGAGTCCAGTATTCCTGTAGGAGGCGTACGACTGTTATCAGGCCTCATGAAGCGACGCCGCGCCTGCGACCTGACGAGGCGGCGGTTCAAAACGAGACCTTAAATAACCTTTTGAGAAATATTCTTTACTTCGCTTTGCTGCTCATTACGCAACAAAGAGGCCAAGATTCGACTCAAAAAATCCACACGGTGCCCAATCGATCGCATGTCGACTCCAAACTTGTGTTGTAACTCTAAAGTCCAGCGACTCTAACCGCAGCGTCCAACGGCACAGAAAAGAAAGGAAGCGTTTCAGGAGCACGTTGTTGATCTTCACAGCTGTAAACTCATCTGTCCAACGGGAGCCGGTACCACTCTGAAAATGTGAAGCTTTGATTTAGGGTTATTTTTTTTTTTGCATTTTATTTGTGTGTACAAGTGGGCCTGACTCTCTGAACCTGTTGTGTAGACGCAGTTAGGGCCGCGCTTTAAGGCTGCAGGTCTGTTGTGTAGTGTGTTTGAAGCCATCGCTGTTATCAAGAAAACGTAACTTATGGGCTGCAATTACGGAAATGATCGACCTGCAATCCTGCATGTCTCCTAGGAAACAATGTGTGACACAAAAATAAAGACCTTCAACCTCTTTCATATTTTGTGTATTTTGTTTTTGCAGATATAGATTTGTATGTCTTTGACTGTGTGTGTTTTAGACTCATGGTTTTGTTTACGTGTCTGTATTAATCTGTTATGATCTCTGTGTTTCCCATAAAGACAACATGAGCGGTTTGATTGTTACATGGGGCATTATTTAATTGTCCAGTTATATTTTCCAACCAAAAAAAAAACATTCTTTCAGTGCATAGCCGTTCCAGATTATGCATGGATTGATCCCAGGATGTTACAGAGAGGTGTGATTAAAGTGACCGGAGATTGGAACCAACGATACAGCAGGAAAGGAGGAGACCAGTGAGGTTGAGTAAGAAAGGAAGGAGCAGAGAGAAAAAAGTAGAAAGTAGCTAGTTGGCCGAAACCAGTAAAATAACTTTACAACAAGGCTACCTGTTTATTTTTTATCATGTAAAAAAAACAAACGCAGATTCAGTCATTGCTTGTCTGTCCACTCTACTTCTGGGCGGGGATCATGCCGTCGATGGACTCTCCCTTCTCCAGCTTCTTCTCCATCTCCACCATCAGCTTGACGCCGTCAACCACCAGCTGGACCTGAGACACCTCGGAGGAGCCCAGACGGTCAGCGTTGGAGATGTCGAACACACCGCCCACGGAGGCCGTGTCCACTCCACCTGCAGGACGGGAACGATGAGTCTTTCTACCACGAGCGCCCTCCCTGGTGCTCTAGTGACGCTATGAAAGCTACGTGGAGTCGGCTGAATATTGCCACCTGTTTTTACAGTTAAATGCATGCACGTTCAACACAACTTCCTCCCTTTGTGGTTTGTCCAATTGTCACAGGGAGACTGCAGAAAACACATTCAAGCCCTGGTCTTCCTGAATACTTCTCTCTGGATGTGATGGAGTAAATGAGCCGTGAAGTAAGACTAACCAAAACACAAGGAGCAAATACTGCAAAGAATATATTTTAGAAATCAGAGTTGCAGTGTGTAGGACTGGTGGTCGCATCCAGAGACGGTTTGGTTTGTCCAACTCATCCTTAATGTTAGATCTCCCAACATGCAGCACTTAAACTCTTGTTAATCCTAAAACAAAATGACAGCAGTCTTTTCATGTTGAGCTGAAGGAGCTTAAGTTAAAAAAAGTTATATTAATCTGTGTATGTGTATTTACAACACATGTCCTTATATTTGCTAATGCATGAATTCTTTACCTCCCTCATGTCTGTCTAGCTCGAGGACGTGTTCTTGTACCTGTGCCACGCTTCTGCAGACGCAGTCTGGTGAGGATCTCCTCAAACTTGGCATGTGTGCTGAGCTTGGGCAGCTTGACGTGCACGCCGCCGCGCAGGCCGGTTCCCAGGTTGGAGGGGCAGGTCAGGATGTAGCCCAGATGCTCGTTCCACATGAAGCCGTGGTTGTGCTTCTTGAAGATCTCCTCGATCTGAGCAGCCAGGAGGAAAGTGAAATTAATATTGCGTGATGGTTAAAGTATAACCAGACGGATGTAAATAAATGCTAATATCTGTTAATAATAAAGACCTCAATTACACATCTTTATGTTATATTACCCACATGGTGTATATATATATATATATATTTTAAAGGTTTGATAATTCCACCATGTACATCATTATGGCACAGATACAGTATCCATAACGTATTGCGCACATGGGACATGACTTTAACCCAGTTGGATTGTGCAGAATGTGTCTCCATAACATTTCAATGTGGTTTACCTTCTGCAGGCCAGTGCAGAAGCGTCTGAAGACCTCCTTCATGTTGCCTCCCAGCTGCATGGAGATCACGCGCAGATGATCCTCCTCGTTCACCCAGACCAGGAAGGTCTTGTTGTCGTTGTGCCTGCAGGAAGAATATCCAGCTCAGTTTCCCTTCACTTGCATTCAGGGCTAAATGTTCACTGCGCTTTGGTATTCATGACACACTTTAACAGATGTTTGAAATCAGGATGTTCATGTCAGGGCTGGAGACGGATGGTGAAAGTTCTGAAGGCTCACAGTGTGGTGGAGTGTGTACTGACGTGTTTATATACAGCTGATCACCACATATCTGATCATGTTTGCCTTTAAACTGGGGGAATACCAATATAGTCTAATTTGTGTTTCCATTTTCATATTCAAGGTCACTCACCAGATGCCTCTGCCGTCGGGCCAATCACGGGCCATTCCAGCGCAGGTCAGCAGGGGAGACACGGGCTTGTCGAACAGGAAGTGATCATTGATCAGCTGATCCTGCTCGGCGTCGGTCATGCCGTTGAGGGGGTAGTACTTTCCCTTGAACTCACCTTCCAGAGAGGCCAGGGCTGAAAGGAGCCAAGCAGGAGAGACAGAGGAGAAGGAGTCAGTGCCTGACGAGCTTACACAGCAACATCTACACTATGCCAGTGTTTAAATGATCCACTCAGAGTTAAGTTTACACTTTGGATAGTGTTAATATTTTAACTCTTTCATAGCGTTAAAATCTAACACTCACACTGTTGTTTTATGACACATGAAAGTCTGAATACACAACAGGGGTAAGAACTTAATTCAGGGTTTCACATTCATGAAGTTACACCGCTGAACTGCATGCTGGGTCGTCCTGTCAAACTCCATCGGACAGGATCTCACAGGATGTAAGTAAAAAAGAAAGATTGCGAAATAACCGCAGGTGTAGATAACTCAGTCAGGAGTGCATTGCGTTAACGCGCCGCCCCCAGAGCCTTTATTAACACCCAAAACAACACTGAGTAACACAACCCATTTTGCTGTGCAGGAACACCTGTTGGACTCACCCTCGATGGACAGCTTCTCGATGCCTCTGCGCTCTCCACGGCTGTTGTGGGGCGGCAGCGTGAATCCCTTGATGCTGCGGCCGGTACGGACGCGGCTGGACAGCACGTAGTTGGGGTCCAGATCGTCTCCTCCCTTCGGGAAGAAGGCAGGACAAACAAAACAGACACGATGTTGTAATATCGCAGCCGTCGTTTTTGATGTTGTAGTTAAAAACTTGATTTTGCTCCACATATGAGGAGTTGGACTTCCTGCAGGACAACACTGTCCTGCAGGGCTTCAGCGCTCACCTTCAGGTTCTCGAAGTTCAGGTCGGTCTTGTGCTTGTCGGTGGGCTTGTAACCTCCATGGCGGTCGGAGATGATGGGGTCCAGCAGATCCTTGAAGACCTCGTAGGACTCCTCATCACCAGCAACGCAACCCACGGTCATGATGAAGGGGTGACCTGTGGGACAAAGGGGGACGAGGACGTTGGTGACATTGCTCCTTCAAATGTGAAGATTTTGTTTTAAACGTGGCTTCATATACTGCTTTGGTTCAGTAATGTCTCCTGAAACCCCGCCTGTGTGTGTGTGTGTGTGTGTTTGTCTCTATGCTGATGAGTTACCAGGGTTGTCAACACCGGTCTGGATGACGTCATCCACGGTGAAGCCGCTGGGGGTGGACTTCCCCCTCAGCTTGTTGTAGATATCCTTGGTCAGCACCTACAACAGAGCACAGCCAGGTCAGAGATCACACAATCATGTCATTTTCTATTTTAGTTGCTTTCAGTATCTGAGCACTCAGAAAACCTCCTGGTTCTAACACAAACAATGGTCCTCAAAATAACAAAAACAATGTCGTGCTGCACATAATGATGCGTGTGCAGGACATTGGTTTAAAGTAGAGACTCACACACTGACTCTATGAATCAGCCAAAGCAATCAAATTGAACGAGTTTTGCCTCTTTGTGTCTGTGCTCAGCCTGTCGGTCTTCACGGTGTTAGACCTGCTGCAGTAGACCATAAGCTTGGTCACATGATCACACGGAGACTTGTCATTGGACAACATCGACATATTACGCCTCAAACGTCTCTGCAAACTTGTATATACCTGTTTATACAAGAATATCAACACAAATAAGGTATTATTTTGTAATACTTTGCTATTGACTATTCTACCAAACAAACAAAAGGGAATTTATAGCACCGTGGTAATAATTTGTGACTTATTCTTTGACCATAGGCTCATTTCCAAGGTCGCAATCTGCAGTTATTTGGAGATTGAAGTTGTTGTTGGGGGGCTTGTGTCTCTTTGTGTCTGTAGTTAGGCCTGTGCAGGATGTGTTGCGTGTGTGTGTGTGTGTGTTGCGTGTGTGTGGATACACAAAGTACCTTGGCCATGTGGTTGTTGTGCAGGGACAGATCGGGGAACTCCTCGTCCCCGGAGAACTTCATCTTGTAGTCGTTATGACAGTTCTTCGCCATGGCTGCAATTCTTACTCCACCTGGAAATGAGAACAAGAGGAAGGTTATTGTTCAGTATCTGCAAAGCTTGAAGACTCACTTGTGTGAGAGAGAAGCGTCTAAGTTGTCCTACAGACTCCGGTCTACTCAGAGGCCTTTTTGAATTACTGTGTTAAATCAGAAGGACGTTAGAGAAACATGTATAGTTTTTTAAAGCTGCAAGATATTTGTGTCAACATGTTTTTTCTTTCTTTGCAGTGATGTAACCTGAGACACAAACACAGTGATCCGGTTTATACCACATTTCTTATCTGGTGATTCTCCAAGTTTTTCAAGTGCTTTGTCAACGAGTTTTCTGCTTAAGAGGAGACACCGTCTCATTTTCTCTCTCTCTCTCTCTCTCTCTCTCTCTCTCTCTGTGTCTGTCTGTCTGTCAGCTGTTCTCATGCTTTCCTCCCAGCTGTCCTGCCTCACCACCTGTCTCCCCCTCACAACAGAAGATTATTAATAGTGTGGCTGTGTCTCTCGTCCTGCACCCCTCCCATAAGGATCAATGCTTCTCTCTCTCTTCTCTTTCTCCATTCATCCTCTGATTAATGCAAACAGAGGTCAAGCAATGCTGCAACACACAGGTAGCAGAACAAGTACGTTGGTATCAGAAGCAATAAACCGTTTAATGTCAAGACCACAAAATAAATAATAAACTACCCATTTACTTTAATCAAAAAACAAAATGAAAAGATGAAATTGAAAGAGCTGCAGAATCGATCCAGATGATCGTGTTCATAAACTTCTCGGCATCGCTCTCTATTACGAGCCATCTCTCGGTCAGATAGAGTTGCTTGTTTGATTAATGGCAGCGTGTGCACTGAAAGGTCAGAGCGTTGCATGCCTCACAGACGCCCACAGCTCCGTGACTAAATCCAGCGCCCTAAACTATTCCAAGACGCACCTCAAGCCACGCTGGCGTCAGCAGCAGCTGACAGTCACAACTTATGTCAGTGACACCTCGCTGCATACCGCTGCCCATGTCCAGCGACAGGAGCTTCACTACAATGTGCACCGAGAAGAGCGAGCAGGCCAGATTTCAGTAGTTTCCATTCTTCATTCACACACAACAAATGTGTGCAGCCAAAACAAAGTGTTCATGGCTCCAGTGTTCATCAATTGAAGAATCTGTCTCAGATATTTGGTTCAAAATGTTTCCCTCTTTTAGAGCCATCTAGTATTTGGGTGTCTGTCCATACTGATATAGAAAAATCACCATAATCTTTCCCTTTAAGGTTTATGAAAAAGCCTGAATAAGCATTGATTTTCTTTTTCTTGTCTTTTACCTGCTCAGGAGAAAAGAAAGAGGTATCCTGTCCACCGAATGTAGGGGTTGCCCAACTCTGGCAGATGAAGGGCTTAAGTATTTATACCTAGACCTCTGTCCCGATTGGCCGACTGGACTCGGGGTCCCCTCGTTTGATTGGTTGCAGGGGTCTTCTGTGCCCGGGTAAGTTTCTAAAAGGCAAGAACGAACATCACACAACACTCGAGACGAGAAACAGCTGCAGCCGCTCGGCCCAACCTTTCACCTTCTGCCTGCTGGAGCCTGAGGAGGAACAGCAAGGACAATATGTGTTATATGTTTCTACATTAAATGCATGTGCAGCCATTATTGCACAGGTGATGAAGTCGGATTCACTGGCCAATGTTTTAACCTAAGGAATTTACATTGAGAGCAACTGTAGATTCATATTATTTCAGTAATTCACATTTCCACTTTTTTTAGTATAATAAAATGTCATTAAATGGACTTAAAAAAAATACTTAAAAGGGTGAAAAGCACTTTAAAGATAGCTTTATTGAAGATATTAATGTATCATCTAGTCTGTAGTTACAATGTGAGTTTATTGAATAATAAGTCAGTTCATGAAAAGCAGTTTCTCTGGTGAGCCGGTGAAGCGCAGTAACTGGAGATAAAAGAACTCCTTTGTCTTGGATGACATCATGGCGACATTCAGAATTACAGCTTGTGTTTCGTTGAGCTGCGGCCGTTCCCTGCGTGGAGGTTTCTGCAGGTGTGACTGTGAGCGATGCGTCGCTGCTCGCTGAGGGAAATGTCGCGTCGACAGGCTGAATAACCTTCAGGCATCAGTCAGAGGACGGAAAACCCAAATCCTGGTGTGTTTAATGCTTTGTGCTTTCTTGAGAAGTTTCATGATCATATCAAATATCTGCCAGGTGGGTTCAGTTTGATATCGCTGTGAAGTCTGGGCCCAGAGGGTTTAGATCTCCTTCTAACTGTGAAACCTCGAGTCCAGCAGCTCCATCCACCCCTCACTGGTAACGTGATAGACTTCCATAACAGACGCAGAGATATTAAATCACACTGCATCATGTGACAAAGCAGACAGCCGTCTCATATAAGCTGCATGTTTCCCCTGAACATAACAGAACTAGTGGTCAGCAGGCTGCTAAACTCTAAGAAACTCAAATCACACTAAATAAAAACATTATAGTAGGAGTTGTGGTGTTAAGCATTCAAATCAGCATGTTCTTCTAAAGGAAAATGCCTGAAAGCAGCACCTGCTGGGACACGAGGGTGGAGAAAGGAATAGTTTGTATTTGTAGCTGTGCGTGCAGGTAAAGGGAGGAAACAGTGGAAGCAAAACATCAAGCTTCCCCAAAACATACAAGGCTAAAAAAACCACCATGAGAGGAATCAGGACGCCTGCTTGATGCTCACTGCTTTGTTTCGGGGCACCACCTGGCTCTGCTCTCGACCCGCTGGCACTCTATCTGCAACCAAGCCCTTCTCACTTGAACATGTGAAGCTGAATCTGATGATTATCAATCATACCAAACTAATATTCTAGATTTCACCTCCAGGTTCACACTGCTACTCTGGGTTTCCACTGAAAGATGCTGACATGCTTTGGTGTTTTAAACAAACACATCATTCTTCATCACCTCTGATTGGCTTGTGCACCTTCACAAAGTCACCTCTCACGCCGGAGATGCTCACATGAGGCTGATGTCTCATTTCACTGCTTTTGTGTCAGCGCTCCAGATCCCCACATGTGTGATTAACTTGCCAAAAAATATATGTCAGCGATTCACTTGAACCAATAATGGCTGTAGAGAAATGAAATCACAGTGCACACTGATACTTAGCGCACATCCTGGAGGCGGGTGCACCGCGGTGGTTGTGTTTATACTCTCAGCTGGCTTTTCTAACTGCACATTTGCAGATGACTGTTGTTTTCGGGAGTGAAGGGATTCAGAGAGTCTGTTTCACAGAGCAGTCGTTCTCCATGTCGCTACAATCCGTTACAGTTTTGCCATCGCGGGGCCTGAAATGATACAACGATGCCGCCGCACGCAGACAGAAAACATGTAAGATAAATAGTATGGCGGCCGAGCAGCCGCTGTGACGTACCATCGCAGACCCTTCAAGAGTGTTTTAAGTCTATTTCACATGAAGCAATTCACAGGTTTGTCCTCCACTACATCCTGGACCACAAACCCAATAAAACTCAAAGGTCACGCTGACTGACGTGTGATATGTGCTGTGTGTGAGTCTTCTGCCCATTCAGACCAGTCAGGCCGGTGGTTCGTTTGCCACCGTGGCACAGATCCAGTATCCCAGTTTAGACTGTCATTGTATCCTTCAGCACCCCTCCCCCCCTCCAGCACACCCATACCAGCTCCCCCCGCCGCCCAGAACCCTGCAGCTGCCCCGGGGAAACAGGCACCAAGGACAGTTATGTAACGCTGTGAATCATTTATAACGATTCGATCTGAAGCTCGTGAGCAGGTTGCACACAGAAAAACATCAAATAGATAAATACTTTTATGGGCCTAGTGCACGCAAAATGACACGATATTGAACCGAGCGTTCGTTATCTGATGTCTGTCTATGTGAGGAAATGCTTGAAATGAAGTTCTGATCCATATGAGGCAGCAGGGACGAGGGAGGAAATGGTTTGCTCAGACCGATCTGTGTTACGGGCGCTTACGACATCGTAGCGTTGGTGCAGTTTGTGTGTGCATTGATACATGTGTGCATTGATACGTGTGTGCATTGATACGTGTGTGCATTGATACGTGTGTGCATTGATACGTGTGTGCATTGATACATGTGTGCATTGATACATGTGTGCGTTGATACATGTGTGCATTGATACGTGTGTGCATGCACCAACACAGCTTAGGACGATATGCAAATGAAATGACGCAATGGTGACCCTCACAGCAAGAGGGTCTGTGGTTTGAATCCCGGGCGGGGCGGGGTTCGGATACTGGTCTGCAGGTCCTTCTGTGTGGAGTTTGCGTGTTCTCCCCGTGGCAGCGTGGGTTCTCTCCTGGTTCTCCGGCTTCCTCCCACAGTCCAAAGACATGCTGCTCAGGTTAATTGGACTCTAAATTGCCCGTAGGTGTGAATGTGAGCGTGAATGGTTGTCTGTCTATATGTCTGCCTGTGATGGACTGGAGACCTGTCCAGGTGAACTCTGCCTTCGCCCCTTGACAGCTGGGATCGGCTCCAGCGCCCCGCGACCCTAATGAGGATAAGCGGTTAAGATAATGGATGGATGGACAATTTTATCCAGATCATCCAAATATGGTTCAAACTGAACATGTCACTTAAACCTACTGGAATCATCTTTGTTCAGAAACTAATATTGTTATTGCACCACAGACACATTTGTGTGAAGCTTGAAGTGAGCGCTCAGGCCGTCAGACTGCAGTCCGGCTCAAACGAGCTTCATGTACATGAAGCTCGTTTGAGCCGGACTGCAGTCTGACGGCAGATTCCTCTTCACAGCAAAGGCCTCAGGGAGCAGTTGAGGGTTACATGCATTCACAAATTCACACATGGGTGTTGCCAGGAACAGCTGGCAGTCGGACCACCGTTGGCTTGCAGTGAAGCGTATTTGGGACGATCCCATCAACATTATACAACTTCTTGTAGCGCAGGAGATTGTCTTTGTGGCGCTCGTGCCGAGTGGGATGAGAGGGATGTAACAACGACGTGTGGGCCTTCTCCTGAATTTAGCCCTGTTTCTGTTGGTGTTTATCAAGACACTGCTTTTTAAAGGCTTAAAACTGATCTCGTATTAAGAAGACATATAAAACAGAAGCCAAAGGGAAGTGGTTCTCTTATGAAAGACTCTCCGGCAGCAGCAGCAGCCCTCATGCGTCTCTGGATTCCTCCTGAACTGGACTAACTCGCTTCGACAGTCGCGAGCCAGAAAGAAATCATGTTAACAGTTTGAGGAGCACCACAAATAGACCCGGGCGTCTGTAAGGGGACTCTGTCACCGTGTGCATGTTGGGTTTGCCGCACGGTGGAAACAGCCGAGCTGGATGAGCGGCGTCGACTGAGAGGGAGGGACGGCGCGCCGGCCAATGAGGAGTGAGGCTTTGTTGGAGACGCTCAACAAGTCCAAGGTGAAGGAATGTTTCCCCGCTCGCTTTGTTTCATTCCAACTTCATCCAAGACAAAATATGTTGCGTAATATTTATTGGATTTAGCAAATATATTCTGGAGGAAACATCATGTTTGCTTTGGGGGAGTTTCAGTAAACTCCCCCAAAGCAGAATGACACGGTCGCATTGTTTGTGTTCCTTAGACCACAGATGTGCATCAAACATGAGTTTTGTATCAATATCAATATGCATATGTGTACATCGTCGGTGGTGTTCTGGTTTAGTTAGTTTTGGTTTCACACCGCATGCAAACATCGGCCTCCTGTGGTGTTTGTGACGTCGTCCACCGCTCTGACCCTGAGGTCCTCGTGCAGACTCATACGCAGACTTTGATTTATTTGTGACGCATCAAGTTGTAAAATGTAATCTGGGAGAAAAAACCTTCCCTCAAAAGGAAATGTCGAAGCAGTTTTATTTTGTTGAAATCTGATAAATCGATGATGTCACTACGTGACGATGGCGCCGCAATAACACGACGGTCAGGATTGTAAAACATGTTCAGTAGTGTTAATGTTTACTCTGCACTGTATTGATTGTAGTGTGTGTGTGTGTGTGTGTGTGTGTGTGTGTGCTGGACTCACTTTATTGATCATTCTCCCAACATTTCACTGCTGGTTACATACGTAAGTCATTTATCTTATTGTTGATCGATAGTTTTGAACGTCTGTGTTTTTTGGGGTGTTTATTCTGTGAAGGTGACAGCGATGAGCTCGCAGTGGAACATGAGCGACCTGCTGCCTCGTGAGGCGGTGACGGGGTCACGGGGGTGAACCCTGGATTTCTATCTTTAGCGCCGCTTCACCAGGTCCTCCCATCTCTGGTACCAGTACACCCGATTGAATTGCGTCGACTCAGCTGTCATGATGTCCCCCCGTCCCTCCGTCCATTCATCTGTCCGTCCACCTCCTCTTGACCAGACCGACAACATTTTGATTTAATTGCCAGAATGAGAAGAGGACAGAGCGATGGACACAAAACAGTCAACAGTTGGGATTTAATCTGGGATTTAAGTTGATGTCTACATATTGTAGCTGGGGTTAACTACATCTGTATGCATTCATGGCTCATGCCTTCACTTCTGTCACAAGTGACATGACAAACAATCTGGTTAGAGTTCTGTGAAGGAAAGACAGAGAGATGCTCTCGGCTATGTGGAGAATGTTGAGCTGCTTTGCTCCTGCAAAACGTCGTCTTTGAGCCTAACAAAGCATCTACAACACATTTAGTTTACTACTTGGTCTATTTGCATTTGTAGATCATAATTTGCATATTTAATACAACATTTCAGAAACCCTGTAATCCAGAAAAAAAGCCTCCATGTCAGGAATCAACTGGGGAAGTTATTGTTTTTTCTCAGACTCCGGGTCCAAACTCTCATTCTCCAGACGTCCTCTGTTCCTCTCTATATCCTGAAGAGTTTTACAGATGTTCATGTTCATAACATTCTAACACATGATGACGTCATATGGCTGTGAATTCTGTGTGTATCCATCAATTTCATTGTTACTCATGAAAAGCCAAAGTTACCAACATAAGTTTATTTCATATGAAATCACTGTCAGGTTTAACAAATGAATAATCTAGTGTTCATCTACTGAAAACTAATTGAAAATACAGGTATATTTTACTTAAAAATGAAATACTAAACATATATTACTGATACTATTATTCACCTTGTGCTCTTATGTTGCATTGATGCCGCCATGTCACAGATCCCATTGAGCCAGTTTAAGTGGGTGGTCTGTGTGTGACCCAGAGGTCACAGAGTGGAAGCAAAAGTCTTAATCTCAAATTAGCTGAACCTGTAAAGGAACAATAATCTAACGTAACATCTACTTCTTTACAGGAGCTTTAATTTAGAGGAAGTCAGTGGACCCAAAACTCAGCATCTTAAAGGAAATGCAAACAAATAGCATCTAAAGAACAAGCAGAGTGTGTGTGTGTGTGTGTGTGTGTGTGTGTGTGTGTGTGTGTGTGTGTGTGTGTGTGTGTGTGTGTGTGTGTGTGTGTGTGTGTGTGTGTCATTCATTTAACTCATTCACTTCTAATTTTACATCAGAGACCAGCTGTGACATTTCTCAGCTGCTCTCTGATGTGTGTGTGTGTGTCGCATGATTATTTTGGGGGGGTGTGTGTCTACGTGCACATCAATCCAGCTATGTCCCACCATGCACACCATGTGCTCGTCTACAGGTGTGTGCATGTATCTATAGATTTACACACACACACACACACATAACTGCAGCAGAGCGGACCATCACTTCTTCCTGTCGTCTGCTCGTCTGTTGTGGGTCAACAGCAATGTTGTGTTGCCAGTGTGAATCCCCCCGCCCATCACACACACACACACACACACACACACACAAACACACAAACACACACACACACACACACACACACCCTTCCGCCCAGAATCAGTGCGTTGGTGTGTTATGTATGAAATGAATGATTGAGGTTGAACAGTCGCTGTAATATTATTTTTAGTGTTGACATTGAAATGACAGGCGGAGCTGCTAAAGCGCTGCAGCAGCGAGGCGACAGCTAAATGAAATATATATATACGATAACGATATATCCAGTCGAGATAGTCAGCTGTCTCATTAGTCTGGCGTGCGTGTGTGTGTGTGTGTGTGTGTGCGTGTGTGTGTGTGCGCGCGCTTGTCCATTAGAGAAAGGTTACCTTGAGCTCATTAAGCAATCAGACAATAACATAATTAAAGTTCCCTATTGTAAGAACTTTACAAATAACTTCACAAAAACAGTATTTTACGAACATTTTTTAAAGAAATGAATCAAAACACAACTTTGAATTGAAGTCAGTAGCTAATGAGTCAATAATAGTGGACTTAAGTACAACGACTTAACCATTATTATGAAGGTCAATGTGTGTGAAGAGCTTTAGAAGCTGAAGTGCTTTATTAAAGGCTGAAGTGCTTTACTAAAGGCTGAAGTGCTTCATAAAAAAGCTGAAGTGGTTTATTAAAAGCTGAGCTTTTCGATCAGCTTTTGTCCCCTCTGGTTTTCAGTCTGGACAAACGATGAACAACACAATTATTCTTGTATTGCCATTAGTTTTTTTTCACAAAAGAAACAATAAAATGCACATCAGGACCTAATAAAATATGTAATTAAGGAGCTAATTAGTTGAGATCAGTTCCTGTTTCACAGGAACACAGTCGTTGTGCTGAAGGGAATTCAAACATCTCCAATGCGACAGATGAACAAATAAAGCTTTATTAAAGGCTGAAGTGCTTTATTAAAGGCTGAAGTATTTCTGCCCGAGGCTCACAGGTTGAGCAACAGAACCAACCTGGAAACATGGAGACTGTGCAGTTTAATGAGTAGAAACATGGACACTGTGCAGTTTAATGAGTAGAAACATGGAGACTGTGCAGTTTAATGAGTAGAAACATGGAGACTGTGCAGTTTAATGAGTAGAAACATGGAGACTGTGCAGTTTAATGAGTAGAAACATGCAGCCTGTGCAGTTTAAGGAGTAGAAACATGGAGACTGTGCAGTTTAATGAGTAGAAACATGCAGCCTGTGCAGTTTAATGAGTAGAAACATGCAGCCTGTGCAGTTTAAGGAGTAGAAACATGGAGACCCTGCAGTTTAATGAGTAGAAACATGGAGACTGTGCAGTTTAATGAGTAGAAACATGGTGACCCTGCAGTTTAATGAGTAGAAACATGGTGACCCTGCAGTTTAATGAGTAGAAACATGGAGACTGTGCAGTTTAATGAGTAGAAACATGGAGACCCTGCAGTGTAATGAGTAGAAACATGGAGACCCTGCAGTGTAATGAGTAGAAACATGGAGACTGTGCAGTTTAATGAGTAGAAACATGGAGACTGTGCAGTTTAATGAGTAGAAACATGGAGACTGTGCAGTTTAATGAGTAGAAACATGGAGACCGTGCAGTTTAATGAGTAGAAACATGGAGACCCTGCAGTGTAATGAGTAGAAACATGGAGACCCTGCAGTTTAATGAGTAGAAACATGGAGCCTGTGCAGTTTAATGAGTAGAAACATGGAGACTGTGCAGTTTAATGAGTAGAAACATGGTGACTGTGCAGTTTAATGAGTAGAAACATGGAGACCCTGCAGTTTAATGAGTAGAAACATGGAGACTGTGCAGTTTAATGAGTAGAAACATGGAGACTGTGCAGTTTAATGAGTAGAAACATGGAGACTGTGCAGTTTAATGAGTAGAAACATGGTGACTGTGCAGTTTAATGAGTAGAAACATGGAGACTGTGCAGTTTAATGAGTAGAAACATGGTAGCTCCACTAACCCTGGTAATTACCAGTGGATATGTGAGCAGCATGTATGGAGGGTTGCTTGTCGTAAGCAGAGGCCTGGAGGAGTTTCCCTTTGGGACCAGAGACCTTATAAGGCCGCGCCCTGCCTGCCGGCCCCCACAGGGAGCTGCTCTGCACCTGACAGCTGAGCCGTCCATCAACCCCTCGTATAACTGTTGCATGCTCTTACTATGGTTCCTGTGTGTTGGGCTATCTCACCTGTCCATAGCGCCATCTTTAGAAACTCAAACTTTTATCAACAGAAAGTCAAAAGAAGTCAAAGCCCAGAGGGATGACTAGATGGGTCTACAGGTTCCCAGGGGAAAAGGGTCTCGGGTCCAATGGGCCCCTATTGGGAGTCAAAGGGCTCAATTAGAAGTAGTTGATAAACTGAATGTTCAGTTTTTTATTTTAGCCGTTAATCGTGATCAGTCTTTTATACTTATTAGAATACTTACTTGGAATATTTTAACAAAACTCCATGATGGAGGAAGTATTCAGATAATTTACTTAGTAATGTTGTCTTACTGTACAAAATACTCCATTACAAGTAAACGTTATGGCATATTAAATCACCTGGGGGAGAATGCAAAGTGACACATTGAGATATTTGTGGTAATTTTACGCCTCAATTGATCTGGAGGTCTTGCTCCTATGTTGGGGGCCTTTCAGCAGCCAGGGGCCCATTATCTAATAAACTGCCCTCCTGACACTGTTAAACAGGATCTTTAAGAAGTCGTCCAAATACTATACAAATCAATAAATATAGAAAATAAAAGCGGCACATTTAGTAAATATTAATCACCACTTTATCTGAGAAAAGAATCCAGTAATCTGTTTTTTACAAAAAAAATGGGGTAATTATTAATTCCTCTACACACACACACACACACACACACACACACACACACACACACCCCCACCCACACACACACACACACACACACACACAAAGAGAAAGACAGTTTAATTTAATCAGTGACATTGGTATCTTAGTGTCCTTTTCAATTAAAGTCCCTCTTTAAAGGAAGGTGGTGAGATTTTGAAGAGCCTATAATAGTAATAATGTGTGTTTCTTTTACATACAAACTTTTTTAAATATGAAGAAAAACTATCAATATAGCATTCCTATTCAATCAATATAGATGCACAGGAGGCTCAACCACAAACTGTCAAAATGAATAATAATAATAATCTTTATTCTTCACTGGTTGGGTAAAGCGCATCAAATCGTTAATTTAATTAATAATCTGTCATAAATAATCTTGGCTGTCTCTCCTCACGCACGCAGTTCACCTCTGCGGCAGATAGGCGGCCTTGTCCCGGACAGGACACCACGGCCGGCCCGGTGCCGCAGTGTATGATGGGAGATATGGGATCAGGTAAGCTGCTCCTCCACTGCAGGGTCAATTCACTCGCACATATCTGGACAAATACAGGAAGTTATGATACTTTGACTTCAAAATAAAGCGCTGTGTTTTTATTGTACTAAATAACGGGATGGACCAGTCGATCTCTACGTAACTTACACATATTTGTAAAGTTATTGCACAAAACTGAACATGGCTTTCAAACGATTGTAATTATTTTGTTGATATGAAGTACTTTTCTTAGTACTTAAGTAAAATGCACCGATAAGACTCTTTTACTTTGAAGATGAGAACCGGAAGTTGGAGTGTTGTCATGCTAGCTTAATGCTAATGTGTCTGTGATGACAGGAGGTGCTGAGAGCCGAGGAGGCAGCAGGTGAATCATTTACAGTTTTTAGTTTCTCTCCGTCCCACCTGTTCAACAGTAACCACACTGAAAGATACAGTAAACGGAGATGTTCCGCTGTACATGACAAGTTTCACTTCACAATTAAAAACAATAACAACAGGTCAGAGGGGACAAAAAGACGAAACCACGCCGCCGCAGCCTGGATTTAGCAGGTAGGTGATTAATAACGTTGTGTTCATGTGGACCCGAGATGACGCCTGCGTGTTTGTCTGTTTTCATCGTGTTTCGCAGCATGAATACCATCCTTGTAGAAACGCATGTGTGTGGTCCAGTACAGCCGATGATGCGTTCACAACAGAATTAACTGAGATATCTCGTTATGTGACGCAGTCGTCATTATATCGCTGGAGAGGCTTGTGTTGGCTTTAAATTAGCCTAAAAATACATTATTCCTGTCAGTAAACAAACTATGAGGCGCCGCCCACAGTAAACGCAACGTATGGAGAGCATGTGTAATTATTTGTTTCATGTACTTTCAAATTATTCAAGTTATTTAGTTAAGAAAATAACATGTTTGTTATCGTTTTGTATTGTTGTACAGTCGTAAACTGCATGTACTTCAACATTTGTATTATAGACACTTCTCTCAGAAAAGAGGAAACTAAACCACATCATATGTTTGTGTTTAGTAAAGTTATTATTGTTTCTGTCTACAGTCTGCTGATAATGAACATCAGAAACAAAAATATTACCTTTAATATTTGGGCAGAATCCATGTATTGATCATCTTTATACATTTACATTAATAATGAGCTGTTTCTTGACTGAAGTGAATCAGTTAAATCAACAATAAATTGCAAGAATAAAAGTTAAAGCCACATTCATATAAACACCCTGACTTTTAAATACTTTAAGTATTATTTGCTGGTAAAATTTTAAGTTGGTTCGCATGTAAAGAATGTGGCGAAAAAAAACACAATATTCATACTTTGAACGAGTTCTCAAACCTCTTCTGTTCGCTAGTAGATACATATTTCACTACTGCTGCTATGTCTTTTAGCACTGCCTCCATTACTAATATATATTACTACAGCTGGTAAATATGTCGATACTTATCCTGACACCACAAGTATTACTGCTACTAGTACTTCTACCAATTCTACAAGTAGTACTTGCACTGCTCCGACAAGTGCTTTTGCTATGCCACTTCTACTACTTCTACTACTGTGGTAGTACTTGTACTGCTTCTAATACTAACAGGCTGTTGCTACTTTTATGTCACTACTATCGCTGTCCAACAACTTCCAATACTCCTTCTGACACTTTTACTATTGTATTACATCTACTACTACTATTGCTGCCACAGATCTTTTATTACCATTACTTCAACCGCCACCATAATAACTTCCTCTACTATTAACGTGTACGTCCTCTCTGTGCTGTTCCCAGGTCAGTTGCTGTGAGAGGAGGAACCTCAGAACTGGAGCCATGTTGTCGGCGGAGGAGATTCTGTGCAACACTCAGCAGGTGATCGCCGGGCTGGAGGCGCTCAGAGGAGAGAACCGCAGTCTGCTGGAGAACCTGCAGGAGGCGATGCAGAGCCGGGCGGCGCCAGAGAGCGGCAGCGTGGAGCAGGAGAAGAGCGGCATCGTCCGCCAATCACTGGAGAGGATCGAGCTGGGGCTGAGCGAGGCACAGGTCCGCAGCGTTAGAAAGGTCTTCTCTGTACTTAGAATCTGCTACGAGCTCTGTCGCCTCTTTTACTCATCCTTTAAGTTTCATGGCCCGCCACATTTTTCAGGTACACAGAAAAAGTAATTCCAGGTGAACGCTTTAGTCGCTACATTTCATCTGAATGTGTCAACAGGCAACTTTTTGGTAACAAGTTTGCAATGTCAACTTTATTCAGTGTTTTTACAGCTTTGCCCTCAAAGTTATTAATTTACTGGCAGGACAAATACACTGATCAATGTTCAAAGGTGATTATCTGATACAATAATATAGAATAAAGGCTGACAGTAATGATACAACACCTCTTTGTCCTGAAGAAAGGCTTTGTCTTAAGGATTGCGCAAGCAATTCAAAGTTGAGTTAGGTACAAAGAAAACAGTTTAGAGTAAAAGTTTGATTGAGGATATGAGTAGCGTTTGAAAGCAAAGAGAGCAGAGATGCCGTCTGGACGTCACGTTTCAGTTGCCTCTCGTCCCTCCAGGTGATGATGGCGCTGTCGGCTCATCTGGGCTCACTGGAGGCGGAGAAACAGAAGCTGCGTGCTCAGGTGAGTCACTGCAGGACATGGTAGCAAAAAAAGAGAAGAATAACTGAAGAGATGAAGTGTAGATGGAGCTTCTCTGATGTCGTTAAATCCTTCACTGTGTGTTTCACATCCAAGTACTTATTTCTCTCTTCCTCTTCCCCCTCTGTCTTCCCTGTCCTCCCTCGTGTCATTTTATCATTTCACCATCTCTTTTCTCCCTGTTTCTTTTCACATCCCTCCTCTTTGTCCTCCTTTATGTTCTTCTGCTCTCCACCATCTGCTTTCCTTTCCTCGTTCCTTTTTTTCCTTGCTTTCTCTCCCCCACTCTCGTCCCTTATTCTTTTCCTCCCCCTACTTTGCCACCTCCTCCTCCTCCTCAGGTGCGTCGTCTCTGTCAGGAGAACCAGTGGTTGAGGGACGAGCTGGCAGGAGCTCAGCAGCGGCTGCAGGACCGGGAGCAGGAGGTGGTCACCCTGGAGGAGCAGAACCGACACCTGCAGTTCATGTCCTCCATCCGCAAATACGACCTGGAGGAGCCGCAGCTGGTGAGGAGACAGAAAATGAAACTGCATGCAAACACAAATGTATGTTGAGGAAGAGTTGTCTGTCCCTACTTCACCAGCCGATGAGGGGAAACACTGACAGCGGGTTCTTAAAGCTGCAGCGCTGCGCAGAAACCATCACTGGCGATCGCATGCCGGGCAGATTTGTGTCCAACTTGATCCCGACTTGCTCCGATGTCATGAACACTCGAACAACGATACCCTCGCAAGAGGGAGGCGCCACAGTTGTGACTGCATGACCCAATGCATGATGGGAAACGCCTGGCTGTGAACAGTTTTAAGAACTGATCGTCTCTTAGATAAAACACAGACCACGTTTAGTATTTTTGCACTAGATTGTTATAATATTGAGATAATTGCTATTAGTTTCATGTTGTACAATGAAGATTTAATCTAAAAACATATCCGTATAATTGATAATAATAAAGCTTATTCATATAACATTTATCAAAATGAGAAGCAAATGGTTTCACAGAAGACATAAAAAGAACAAAGGATAGCATAGATACACACATTTACATATAAATATGTATTTACATACAAAAAATACAAACGAGGTCTGCAAACTACAAGTAGCCGACAGATCAGATCAAACTGGATGTTTTCTGGACTTTATTCTTTGAAAGCAGCTGAAAACATATTTTTTCATCGCTCCCTGCTGCTGCTTGATCTCGTCCACTTTCCAGAGCATCTCCAACTTTTAACTGTTAGTCCATTAGTTTAAAATAATAATTTACATTCACTATATATTTTATCAATGGAGAAATATTGAGAACATGATGAGATGATTCATCTGCAGTTCCTTCGTTGCCGAGTGTGTTTGTGTCTCACTTCAGGAGGACAAAGGCACGTCTTCCTCCAAAGAGTCTCTGGACGACCTCTTCCCCACCGAGGACGAGGAACCGTCGCAGAGTAAGACTCTGATGTGATGCGCAGATCGCTCTGCAGTCATTCCCAGCATGAATGAGACATTCTCCTGCTTGTTCAAAGGAGGGAAGGTCACATAGTTTTCACATTGTGGGTTAGCGTCATCACAAAAGAATCTCCAGTCACCTTGATTCGTGACGGCTAGAAATGTTTTTGTAATTTAGGTGAAGTGACTGAG
Source organism: Clinocottus analis (assembly GCF_023055335.1). Lineage (NCBI taxonomy): Eukaryota > Metazoa > Chordata > Actinopteri > Perciformes > Cottidae > Clinocottus > Clinocottus analis. The sequence continues at coordinate 24,273,708 of NW_027175931.1, forward strand.
CTCCACATCAAACATCACTGGTGTAGATTTGGAGCGTCACAGAGAGATGACTCTTCACCGCAGCGACACAGCGAGAGTTGATTTAAAGCTGCGGTGAAGTCAAACGCTGACAAAGCTTTAAAACAAACGGGGTCCATCTTGAGAAACGAGCAAAGCCGAGCTCCATGTTGCCAACTCTCTGCCTGTAAGTGGCTCGCAGAAGGAGCTCCAAAAGCTGCAGCTTGTCACCATTTCTTCTCTCAGTTTTCTTTATTGTCAGAGCTTTTGATTTATTGATTGCAGTCGGGATGTAAAGATCATATCGACAGCTATAACAAAGTGTTTCTGAATATTACCAATCTCAACCTCACTGTATCTGATTTTATTATTTTACTTACGTTAATGAAATGTCTCAAACCAGCATTGCATTGCTTTCATCAAGTCCACGCTGGATTCGTATTCTGTGTCTCTCAGCGTCTCAGCCTCACCACAGCAGTGCAGCCGCCGCGGCGCAGCAGGGCGGCTACGAGATCCCCGCCCGCCTCCGAACGCTCCACAACCTGGTCATCCAGTACGCGTCGCAGGGCCGATACGAGGTCGCCGTGCCTCTCTGCAAGCAGGTGAGAGGGGCGTTCACCTCCAACAGGGTCTCTGTATTCTAGCTAGGGGTGCAAAATTCCCGGAATATTCAAAGTTGGAAACTTTCCACGGGAATTAACGGGAATAAACTGGAAATTTTGGGGTAATTTAACTGTATTTACCTTGTCATAAGCAGACATGCATGCAAACATTGATAATACAACTTTTAAGAATTACATTTTTGACCTTTTTGACATTTTGTGAGTAGAACTTTATTCTTTCATCAAACAACGAAAACATGAACGTTGAATTAAAAAAAGGTGTATTCCGTATGATCACCACTCGCCAACACAAATTTCTTTCTTTAGTGTTTTCCCTGAATCCTTTCAGGTCTAAATGCTTTCTTCCTGGATCTACATGAACTAGTCCAGTTCATAGTCCATAATTCAAAATTTGAACTAAGTTCACAGCTCCAAAAAATGAACGAGTTCAGTTATTTTGTTCAATATGTTGCAGCTGTAATTTAAATCTCTGGCTGCAGTACCGCTCTTGGCCTCTAAGCAACTCGGCGCTCTCACACTCTCCAAAGGGCTGAAACATTCAGACGCAACACTGATGACAAAGACGTTAAAAACAACAGAATGTTTTATGTTTACGTTTATGTTTCTGCATTCAGGGTCCAGCTGAGCAACATCGTCTTGTTCTCAACTACATTTAAGTTCCCTGTTTTATGCTTTTGCAAAAAAACTTCCCGTGGAAATTTACCGTTAACTTTCCGCCCCTTTGCAACCCGAATTGAAGCTGAGAACCGTTTGCTCAACGGCGGCATCTGAACGAGGAAATGAAAACCATCATGTGCAGCGCTCAGGCCTGGAAACGCCTTATTTTAATGTCTCAACAGGCTTTGGAAGACCTGGAGAAGTCCTCAGGCCACACCCACCCGGACGTGGCCACCATGCTGAACATACTGGCGCTGGTTTACAGGTGAGACCAGGCTGGTTTTACTTTATGGGATGTACAGCACGCCTCCACCACGTCTGTGCACAGGAAGTCTGTGTTTCACTCTGATTTACTGACATTGTCCTCGTTAGGATGTCAAGGCTCTGCGTAACATCCGTTTGTATTAAAATGATTTCACTTTAAATGTTTATTATATCATGAAGGACTATTTATGTCGACATGATACTTGCTCTGCGCCGGCTGTGGAGCGAGATGAGCGTCCTGAATTGGCAAAATACTTTCAAAACTGTCATTCATAATTGCCAACGCGGCCTCCATAACTCTCAGCCGGGAAAGAGGCAGAATAATAACCTAAAATAAAAAAATATGACCCAAAATCACAGGATGGACCGACGTGACCGTGTGTTTGGCAAAATATATAATACAATTATATTGTTTATTATATTCTCAAATAAAACATAATAGTTTGTGGTGTAACAGTTGGAAAGTTTGTGAAAAGCAGAAGTGACAAACTAATATATAGTTTTGGTATTGATCGATATTGATAATTAATTCATGAACCTTGTTAGCTGAAGTTTGAGGTAATTGAGGAAGTACAATGTTTTGTATCATAACTACAAACGTTTATGATCACAGGAATATAAACAGCTTTCATAAGCTTAGAGCTCGCTATGGAGTAAAATGAGTGGACATAAAAACACGATTCAACGAAACAGAGTTTTCTATGAAACGTTTGACTCGAGGGGACAAACAGTGTGATGTGTTTTATTCCCCAGAGATCAGAACAAATACAAAGAAGCCGCCAACCTGCTGAACGACGCGTTGGCCATCAGAGAGAAAACTCTGGGAATCGACCACCCGGCTGTAAGTTCTCACTGAACTAAAGTCTCGATGTGTGAGACTCTGTTGACAATAACCCCCACACATAAAGTATATTTAAGCTTTTAATGAATCAGACTGGGTGTGTAATGTGCATTGTGCGTTTGTGTTGTTTCAGGTGGCAGCGACGCTCAACAACCTGGCAGTGCTTTATGGGAAAAGAGGGAAATACAAGGAAGCAGAGCCGCTGTGTAAAAGAGCTCTGGAGATCCGAGAGAAAGTGAGAGAATTCACACATTTGTATCACGAAACCCATGAAAAAAACCCATGTTGTTGATAGAATAATGCATTTCCCGTCCTCAGCGTGTGTGTTGCGTGTGTATGCCCCGCCCCCTCAGGTTCTGGGTACTGACCACCCGGACGTGGCCAAGCAGCTGAACAACCTGGCTCTGCTGTGCCAGAACCAGGGGAAGTACCAGGAGGTGGAGCAGTACTACGAACGCGCTCTGCACATCTACCAGAGCAAGCTGGGCCCGGACGACGCCAACGTGGCCAAGACCAAGAACAACCTGGTGAGCGAGACCGCCGCCTCGTGTCCGGTTCCTGTCGAATCATTCAGGTCAAGAGTTTCAAACTTTGCATTCATTGAGCCGGCGCCTTCATGCAGAGCAACTTCATTCCACCATGCGGGTTGGACCATCAGACCCGCTGCACGGCCTCACAGCCTTTTACACACACACTCGTTATGTTTAACATTTATTTTATGGGTTATAAATGTAAACCCTAACTCTTTGTTTGGTCACTTTCTCTCTTGTTTAAATCTTCTCTTTGGTCTTTTCCCTGATTCTGTGTTCTCTGCAGGCGTCGTGCTACCTGAAGCAGGGGAAGTACAGACAAGCTGAATCCCTTTACAAGGAGATTCTGACCAGAGCGCACGAAAAGGAGTTTGGATCCGTAGAAGGTGCAAAACTTATATGAAAGTATATCACATGTCCGCCACCACGAGCTGTATCTGACCTTGTTTCGAGAAATGATGTGCAATACGATCTTATTGAGATTTCCAACATTTTGCGATAAACTGAGTATTTCAATAACATATATTGAGATTTATTACCTTTTTATTCATAGCAAACTACACGGTTTGCCACCAGCTGTATCTAATAATATAAAGTCTTCACCGGGTTCATCGGACTTTAATAAATCATTTTCTCTGCCGGTTTTCAATTCGGCGCCATCTAGTGGACTGAAAAAGAAATCGTTAGCAAAATAATTAGTATTTGTATTGTCTGTAATCATGCAGACAATAGAGGGAATGCAGGTCATGAGTTCTCGCTCTCGCTGTACGTGCAAGCGTCCATCCTGACAGACAATAGAGAGATCTGATAGAAGAAGTTGAGGCTCGATGGCTTCACGTTTCACAATTTCAGGTTTTCCAACATCTGCCTCCAGGATGCACAACAGGATGAGGGCGTATGCATCATATTAGTCATTCACAGCTTGATCTTTCTGCAGTTCAGTCTCAGTGAGCCGCTGCTCTTTCCAGACCTTCAGCAACATCACGTCTGAGTTTACTGAACCAAGCCAGAGATCAGTTGCTCATCAAGTCCCCTTTGACCCTAAAGAAGAAAACGCTTTCCTCATGAGTTAAATGAATGAACATGTTTCATCAGTGACGGGCAGAAAGTTAGTTTAGAATGAAAAGAAGTGCACGATAATGTACGTTTGTGTTGTCTGACCGTGATAATCAAAGGAAAGTCTGATACCTGAGTTCTGTTGTCGACCGTCTGAACCGGCTCTGAGTTCAGATATTCATTCATGACTTCAGGTTTGATGGAAGAGAAGTTGTTTCTGCAATCCGTAGCTCATGCGCTGGTCGGTTGCCGTCTGTCCTTCTGTCCGTCTGTACTGCAGGCGACGGCCGTCCCAGCTGGTCCGGACCGCAGGACGCTGGATCGGGACCGGACGGCCTCGGCAGCCTGAAGCGCAGCGGCTCCTTCACCAAACTCAGAGAGTCGATTCGCAGAAGCAGCGAGAAACTCGTCCGCAAGCTGAGAGGGGTCGGAATGGAGGAAACCACCCCGAGGAATGCTGGGTAATATTCTGTTGCAGGGGCGTTAATCCCCTTTGGGACAACTTTTAGACTGTCGACGTTAAACCGTGTTGTTAGTACTTTTCTTTCCAAATCAGTGAAACTGAGATTGTAGACGTTTTGTGTGTTTAGACGATGACCATTTATGAAATGTATAAAAGGGTTTATGATATTCTGTGTGCTGTTTTCAGAATGAAGAGAGCGAACTCTCTGAATATGTTGAACGTTGGAGCCAGAGAGAGTCAGGACGGAGCCCAGGTGAGCAGACGCTTTCCCATCAATGGGCTGATTCCAACGGATTAATGCAGTGATATATTTTAGTATTTATTAGATGTTATTCTCGAGATGTTTCTGCTCATCTCAATGTAACTTTACTTCCTGTAAATGTATATCTGCCATTAATATTATCAGTCTTGCAGGAAGTATTCAGTACGTCGAAAGAGTTTTAAAAAAGTAATCGTATAGTGTATCAAACATCAAAGTGTTATACTATGTTAATGTTTTATTACATTTGTTAACTACAAGAATTGGACTGCCACAACTCAGCTGACAGCAGCTCTTCAGTTCACCCCGTCACAACGCGTCCTGCACACGTCCTGCACACGTCCTGCACACGTCCTGCACGTGTGTTCACTTCATCCGTTCAGAGGTCTTTGTCACTCGTTCACGTCCGTTGTGTTTCTTTTCAGTCGAGCCGCCTGACGGATGTTCGAGGCCTGAGCTCCAGCACACAGAGCCTGACCAGGAGAGGGTCACTCGGTGGTTCCAGCTAACGCACACACTGCCACACACTCCCACACACTGTCACACACTGTCACACACTGTCACACACTGTCACACACTCCCACACACTGCCACACACTCCCACACACTCTCACACACTGCCACACACTCCCACACACTCCTCACTGCATTAACTGGAAAGATGTTCACAAGTGTGTCTCACACTAGTGGATTCTCCACTTTGAGTCCCCTCTAGAAAATCATGTGATACATAATCAAAACTCTTAATTTATTTACTGTTCCTCATTTAAACAGTTTCCTTGGCTGTTGAAGTGTCTCCAGGAGGAAAGAGTAGAGCAGTGTGGTCACTTCCTGACTCCACTTGGACATTTATTGCACTATAACTTTTCCTTCCTGTTCACTTGAACTTGAATATCATTCCTTCCTGGTTTTAGGTTAGAAACAAGCTCAGAAAGGAAAGAAAATAACGACGGTCGATCGCTTTAAATTGAACTGCTCAGAAGAGTTTGACCTTCACGATGTGCAGGTCACTCTGATATGAGGCCGTCGAATCGATTCCTGAAACAAGTGTTTACTTGAGCCGCGACGGCTTTTTAACAACCCACTTTAAAAAAACATTAAAATATTCTACATTTCTTTTAGCTCACGCTTTCATCCAAAGCGACTCGCGTGTTTGCTCTTTACGTCGTAGACGCAGCAGCGGGGGTCATGTAGGGGTCATTTAGGGGTCAAGTGTTTAAGGCCACAACAAGGAGGACGAGCAGAGCCGGGGATCGGACCACCGGTCCTCTGATTGAACGACGGGCATGCTAACCACCGAGCCTCATTAAAAACACCAGCTGTACAAAATGAACGCGCATACCTGACTTGATGGTATTATTTCTAAAAGATGCACATTTTTAGTTAATAATACATTTTATTTATCGATACGTAATATATATTACGATCAATCAAACTAGGGATGCCTCTTCTGAGTCGAATCACCTTTCTTAATTGGTTTTCTCATGCTGACGGATTTATTTCTAAATAATGTACGAGCCAATCTCTGAAGATTTAAAGTGCTTTTGTGCGATTGGCTCGTTCGCTCCCATGTTGGAAGTAAAATATTAATGTGAGCGCGCTGCTAGGAAATCTTCCTGTAAATGTTACCTGATCCTCGTGGATTTCTTTTCCCCACAAAACTCAAACATTCTGTGTATTCTAACTTTCCAAGGTGGAAAACTACTGATGGTACATTTGCGGTGGTAGAACATGTCACTGCCACTTCATGAAGGGCTGAAACACAGTTTACTGTAGGGACACAGTTACGATGAAGAATGTTACATATAAAACTATGAAATATAGAGAACGTGGACTACACATCTCCTGACGCCGTGTTTATTCTGGTAAATACAAACGCTTCTATTTTATATTTGAAAACTTGAGCTGAAATAAAGTACAAAAATGTGTTAAACTACATTTCTGGTGGAAATATTACTTTTGAATAGTTACTAAAAAGTAACATTGTTCTTGTAAGGTGTGACAGAATGGAATACAAACATGTATATTCCAACTTCCTGGTTGAAAAACAGGTAAAAATATTCAAGTTCAGTATAAAATGTGTCTGTACAGTTGCAAAAGAGTTGTCTCGTCTGTACGACAGACGCCATGTGGAGCAATAATTCCTCTTTAATGATTTCTGTCACTATGTCCTCTCACAGTACAGCTGATCTGTAGGAAACTAACGTAAGACCCGTCTCCATGGAACGGCATGAAATACACCTCAAGAGCTGCGGCGCTAAAACGTCTGCAGGCTGCGTGTGAGACCTGAAGCAGGAAGTGACGACACGCCGATGTTATCCAGTCATTACTGTGACCAGCGGCTGAGCCACGGTCATGTCCCACAAGGAGAAGAAAGAGGTGATGATGATGATGATGTCTACTTTAACGGCCCTGATGGACGCCGCACACGGACTGAAGGTTTGACACAGTTCTCGTGACGGCGCCGTCACAGGTGTGTTCAGGACGCCTTCAGGTCTGCTGAGCGATCTGACTGATTTTCTTCAGCATCTCCTCCGACTCCAGCTGCTCCAGAGTCAACAGAGACAGACCCAGCTGGTCCTCCTGGAGAGAGAACGTCAGGATACGAGAAGGTGAACAAACTGCTGGACAACGTCCCGTCGCCTTGATACATCACACTCAAATAAAATACAGTTTGAAGATATTACTGGTTCAAAGCAGGCTGCTTGCTTTGCACTAGAATCTCTACTGTGCAGCTGCAACCAGCCAAGAGGCAACCAGCCACGTTGCAACGTGACCATTCTGTCACATCTTACCGGCCACGTCGCAACCGGCCGCAACTGGCCACGTCGCAACCGGCCACGTCGCAACCGGCCACGTCGCAACCCGTCGCAACCCGTCCACGTCGCAACCGGCCACGTCGCAACCGGCCGCAACCGGCCACGTCGCAACCGGCCACGTCGCAACCGGCCGCAACCGGCCACGTCGCAACCGGCCGCAACCCGTCGCAACCGGCCACGTCGCAACCGGCCACGTCGCAACCCGTCGCAACCGGCCACGTCGCAACCCGTCGCAACCGGCCACGTCGCAACCGGCCACGTCGCAACCGGCCACGTCGCAACCGGCCACGTCGCAACCGGCCACGTCGCAACCGGCCGCAACCGGCCACGTCGCAACCGGTCGCAACCGGCCACGTCGCAACCGGCCGCAACCGGCCACGTCGCAACCCGTCGCAACCGGCCACAACCGGCCACGTCGCAACCGGCCGCAACCGGCCGCAACCGGCCACGTCGCAACCGGCCGCAACCGGCCACGTCGCAACCGGCCGCAACCGGCCACGTCGCAACCGGCCGCAACCGGCCACGTCGCAACCGGCCGCAACCGGCCACGTCGCAACCGGCCACGTCGCAACCCGTCGCAACCGGCCACGTCGCAACCGGCCACGTCGCAACCCGTCGCAACCGGCCACGTCGCAACCGGCCACGTCGCGACCGGTCGCAACCGGCCACGTCGCGACCGGTCGCAACCGGCCACGGCGCAACCGGCCGCAACGTCGCAGTTGGACCATCAAAGTCTATTTACTCGAGTCAACATGGATGTTTGGAAGAAATTCCCTCGTGGCGTTTCTTAGATATCACATTAAGGAGGGAGGAACGGACACGAGGTCACAGTGACCTTGACCTTCGACCCCTAAAATCCTATCAATTATTTTCATAGAAAAACTCACAGAAGCGGAAACGCTGATTGTGCCGTAAAATTATCACTGAGATTTGAAGAAAAGATCGTCACTATCACGAGGTAATTAAATTGAAACGTCTAACATTTCTCTTATGAGATAGCCCAGCAGGTGGCTCACCTGTCTGAACGGCTGAGCCATCTGTCTCAGGAAGTGCTTGGACAGCTGCACGGTCTCGTCCACGGTGAGGTTCAGGCTGCCGTCGCTGATGTGTTCCTGGATCCAGCGAGGAAGCTTCCCACGCTTGTCCGCTCGGGCGTAGCGCTGCGGACGGGAGAGGAAGTCGTCTCACTGGATGAAGTCACAGCTCAAAGCCGGACCATCGGCCGGAGGACGTCACGTACCTTGTCTGCAAAGACCATGATGCCGTAGTCCGTCTTTCCCCGGATGACTCGGCCCACGCACTGAGCGGCGTGACGCATGGCGTCGAACGTTAGGAAGTCGTTCTCTTTGATCTGAAATTGATCGCGAAGATACTCCAGACGAGCCTGAGACACCAGGAGAGAGAGCGTGAAGCTGCGTGACGGTCAAGACTGAGAAAACGTTTAAATAGAGAATATTTTTGGGGGCAATATGATATAGTGAAGACATACGTGTGTGAAGTCACTAATTCAGTTCTCCCTTTCTAATAGACACATTCAAATTCAGACTTCCTACACAGTGTGTTTCTCATCTATAAAGTGTGAAGCGTTGAGGTGTTGCTGAAGGTCCGTGTGGACTCGTGACTTGACAGCAGAGTCTCGTGACGGGAGCGAGCGTTCTGACCTTCAGGATGCGGCTCTGCGTGTAAACATAAGGAACTCCAAACATGATGACCGCCCGGCCAAAATGGTGCACTGAACAGGGACCAGAACCACATTGAACGTTGTGTTATTTATCACGCAAACTGCCTTCCACCAGACCGCAGCTCATACTGACTGAATGTGTGGCGATGTGGTCGCGTACCAAAGTCTATCCCCTCCGACACCTTCCCCCGGGCCACCGACAGCAGGATGGCTCCCCGGCCGTTCTCACACGCCTGAGGAGACGAAGAGGTCCGATGAAGACGATGAAACATTACCATGACTTTGCTTTTTGCTGCAACTTTGTTTTAAAATCAATGAATCATGAAAGCAATGTTTCACATGTCAGTGTGGAGAGTTAATAAGTATGGGAGGTGGCGGGTCTCTGACCTCCTGGTATTTCTCCAGGGCCATGCTGGTCTCTGCAGCATCTGGAGTCTCTATGAAGATCAGCTTGTTCCTCTGGATGTTCTCCAGGATCCCCTGCAGACACCGAGGAGCGCAACATGAACCGTATTCATCAACATTTGATGACATGATCTGGTTCTGAGGACCCGTCTTTAAACACACCGACCTGTTCATACCAGGACGCCACGATGTTCTCCATGTACACGTAGCTGGTGAAGAACGCCACGATGCCGTCGGGGACGATCGCCGACATCTCCAGGAGCAGGTTGCCGTAGTTACGAATCACAGCTGGAGGCAAAGAAAAAGACAAATCGACGATGTTTCATTTGAACAAGATGCAACTCCCACAAATCATAGTTTTGTTTCCTCCGTCGGTGCCGTGCGGCTGAAATAAAGATCTCCACTCACCGAAGTCTTCTCTGGTCTCAAACTTTGAGCTCAGGGTCACCTGATCGTTTCCCCTGCCGACGATCTGAGAGACACACAACGTCACTGTTCATGTACACACACACACACACACACAACGTCACCACTTCACTGTTCATGTACACACAGGTACATATGTAGTTATTTACCTAGATGTATGGTATACAAGTGTTACATATAGACAGTAGTAATATTACATATAGACAGTAGTAATATTACATATAGACAGTAGTAATATTACATATAGACCATAATATTAGAGTATTATATATAGACAGTAGTAATATTAGAGTATTAAAAGGGTTTGAATACTGTCGAGGTTTCTGTGTTTTTATGTCACAGCTCGTTGAATGTGTGTGTGTGTGTGTGTGTGTGTTTTTGACCTTTTTGACATTTTGTGAGTAGAACTTTATTCTTTCATTGAACAACGAAAACATGAACGTTGAATTAAAAAAAGGTGTATTCCATATGATCACCACTCGCCAACACAAATTTCTTTCTTTAGGGTTTTTCCTGAATCCTTTCAGGTCTAAATGTTTTCTTCCTGGACCTACATGAACTAGTTCAGTTCATAGTCCATAATTCAAAATTTGAACTAAGTTCACAGCTCCAAAAAATGAACGAGTTCAGTTATTTTGTTCAATATGTTGCAGCTGTAATTTAAATCTCTGGCTGCAGTACCGCTCTTGGCCTCTACACAACTCGGCGCTCTCACACTCTCCAAAGGGCTGAAACGTTCAGACGCAACACTGATGACAAAGACGTTAAAAACACAACGTTTTATGTTTATGTTTCTGCATTCAGGGTCCAGCTGAGCAACATCGTCTTGTTCTCAACTACATTTAAGTTCCCTGTTTTATGCTTTTGCAAAAAAACTTCCCGTGGAAATTTACCGTTAACTTTCCGCCCCTTTGCAACCCGAATTGAAGCTGAGAACCGTTTGCTCAACGGCGGCATCTGAACGAGGAAATGAAAACCATCATGTGCAGCGCTCAGGCCTGGAAACGCCTTATTTTAATGTCTCAACAGGCTTTGGAAGACCTGGAGAAGTCCTCAGGCCACACCCACCCGGACGTGGCCACCATGCTGAACATACTGGCGCTGGTTTACAGGTGAGACCAGGCTGGTTTTACTTTATGGGATGTACAGCACGCCTCCACCACGTCTGTGCACAGGAAGTCTGTGTTTCACTCTGATTTACTGACATTGTCCTCGTTAGGATGTCAAGGCTCTGCGTAACATCCGTTTGTATTAAAATGATTTCACTTTAAATGTTTATTATATCATGAAGGACTATTTATGTCGACATGATACTTGCTCTGCGCCGGCTGTGGAGCGAGATGAGCGTCCTGAATTGGCAAAATACTTTCAAAACTGTCATTCATAATTGCCAACGCGGCCTCCATAACTCTCAGCCGGGAAAGAGGCAGAATAATAACCTAAAATAAAAAAATATGACCCAAAATCACAGGATGGACCGACGTGACCGTGTGTTTGGCAAAATATATAATACAATTATATTGTTTATTATATTCTCAAATAAAACATAATAGTTTGTGGTGTAACAGTTGGAAAGTTTGTGAAAAGCAGAAGTGACAAACTAATATATAGTTTTGGTATTGATCGATATTGATAATTAATTCATGAACCTTGTTAGCTGAAGTTTGAGGTAATTGAGGAAGTACAATGTTTTGTATCATAACTACAAACGTTTATGATCACAGGAATATAAACAGCTTTCATAAGCTTAGAGCTCGCTATGGAGTAAAATGAGTGGACATAAAAACACGATTCAACGAAACAGAGTTTTCTATGAAACGTTTGACTCGAGGGGACAAACAGTGTGACGTGTTTTATTCCCCAGAGATCAGAACAAATACAAAGAAGCCGCCAACCTGCTGAACGACGCGTTGGCCATCAGAGAGAAAACTCTGGGAATCGACCACCCGGCTGTAAGTTCTCACTGAACTAAAGTCTCGATGTGTGAGACTCTGTTGACAATAACCCCCACACATAAAGTATATTTAAGCTTTTAATGAATCAGACTGGGTGTGTAATGTGCATTGTGCGTTTGTGTTGTTTCAGGTGGCAGCGACGCTCAACAACCTGGCAGTGCTTTATGGGAAAAGAGGGAAATACAAGGAAGCAGAGCCGCTGTGTAAAAGAGCTCTGGAGATCCGAGAGAAAGTGAGAGAATTCACACATTTGTATCACGAAACCCATGAAAAAAACCCTTGTTGTTGATAGAATAATGCATTTCCCGTCCTCAGCGTGTGTGTTGCGTGTGTATGCCCCGCCCCCTCAGGTTCTGGGTACTGACCACCCGGACGTGGCCAAGCAGCTGAACAACCTGGCTCTGCTGTGCCAGAACCAGGGGAAGTACCAGGAGGTGGAGCAGTACTACGAACGCGCTCTGCACATCTACCAGAGCAAGCTGGGCCCGGACGACGCCAACGTGGCCAAGACCAAGAACAACCTGGTGAGCGAGACCGCCACCTCGTGTCCGGTTCCTGTCGAATCATTCGGGTCAAGAGTTTCAAACTTTGCATTCATTGAGCCGGCGCCTTCATGCAGAGCAACTTCATTCCACCATGCGGGTTGGACCATCAGACCCGCTGCACGGCCTTCCACACACACTCGTTATGTTTAACATTTATTTTATGGGTTATAAATGTAAACCCTCACTCTTTGTTTGGTCACTTTCTCTCTTGTTTAAATCTTCTCTTTGGTCTTTTCCCTGATTCTGTGTTCTCTGCAGGCGTCGTGCTACCTGAAGCAGGGGAAGTACAGACAAGCTGAATCCCTTTACAAGGAGATTCTGACCAGAGCGCACGAAAAGGAGTTTGGATCTGTAGAAGGTGCAAAACTTATATGAAAGTATATCACATGTCCGCCACCACGAGCTGTATCTGACCTTGTTTTCAATGAAACTCTCGAGAAATGACGTGCGATACGATCTTATTGAGATTTCCAACATTTTGCGATAAACTGAGTATTTCAATAACATATATTGAGATTTATTACCTTTTTATTCATAGCAAACTACACGGTTTGCCACCAGCTGTATCTGATAATATAAAGTCTTCACCGGGTTCATCGGACTTTAATAAATCATTTTCTCTGCCGGTTTTCAATTCGGCGCCATCTAGTGGACTGAAAAAGAAATCGTTAGCAAAATAATTAGTATTTGTATTGTCTGTAATCATGCAGACAATAGAGGGAATGCAGGTCATGAGTTCTCGCTCTCGCTGTACGTGCAAGCGTCCATCCTGACAGACAATAGAGAGATCTGATAGAAGAAGTTGAGGCTCGATGGCTTCACGTTTCACAATTTCAGGTTTTCCAACATCTGCCTCCAGGATGCACAACAGGATGAGGGCGTATGCATCATATTAGTCATTCACAGCTTGATCTTTCTGCAGTTCAGTCTGTGAGCCGCTGCTCTTTCCAGACCTTCAGCAACATCACGTCTGAGTTTACTGAACCAAGCCAGAGATCAGTTGCTCATCAAGTCCCCTTTGACCCTAAAGAAGAAAACTCTTTCCTCATGAGTTAAATGAATGAACATGTTTCATCAGTGACGGGCAGAAAGTTAGTTTAGAATGAAAAGAAGTGCACGATAATGTACGTTTGTGTTGTCTGACCGTGATAATCAAAGGAAAGTCTGATACCTGAGTTCTGTTGTCGACCGTCTGAACCGGCTCTGAGTTCAGATATTCATTCATGACTTCAGGTTTGATGGAAGAGAAGTTGTTTCTGCAATCCGTAGCTCATGCGCTGGTCGGTTGCCGTCTGTCCTTCTGTCCGTCTGTACTGCAGGCGACGGCCGTCCCAGCTGGTCCGGACCGCAGGACGCTGGATCGGGACCGGACGGCCTCGGCAGCCTGAAGCGCAGCGGCTCCTTCACCAAACTCAGAGAGTCGATTCGCAGAAGCAGCGAGAAACTCGTCCGCAAGCTGAGAGGGGTCGGAATGGAGGAAACCACCCCGAGGAATGCTGGGTAATATTCTGTTGCAGGGGCGTTAATCCCCTTTGGGACAACTTTTAGACTGTCGACGTTAAACCGTGTTGTTAGTACTTTTCTTTCCAAATCAGTGAAACTGAGATTGTAGACGTTTTGTGTGTTTAGACGATGACCATTTATGAAATGTATAAAAGGGTTTATGATATTCTGTGTGCTGTTTTCAGAATGAAGAGAGCGAACTCTCTGAATATGTTGAACGTTGGAGCCAGAGAGAGTCAGGACGGAGCCCAGGTGAGCAGACGCTTTCCCATCAATGGGCTGATTCCAACGGATTAATGCAGTGATATATTTTAGTATTTATTAGATGTTATTCTCGAGATGTTTCTGCTCATCTCAATGTAACTTTACTTCCTGTAAATGTATATCTGCCATTAATATTATCAGTCTTGCAGGAAGTATTCAGTACGTCGAAAGAGTTTTAAAAAAGTAATCGTATAGTGTATCAAACATCAAAGTGTTATACTATGTTAATGTTTTATTACATTTGTTAACTACAAGAATTGGACTGCCACAACTCAGCTGACAGCAGCTCTTCAGTTCACCCCGTCACAACGCGTCCTGCACACGTCCTGCACACGTCCTGCACACGTCCTGCACGTGTGTTCACTTCATCCGTTCAGAGGTCTTTGTCACTCGTTCACGTCCGTTGTGTTTCTTTTCAGTCGAGCCGCCTGACGGATGTTCGAGGCCTGAGCTCCAGCACACAGAGCCTGACCAGGAGAGGGTCACTCGGTGGTTCCAGCTAACGCACACACTGCCACACACTCCCACACACTGTCACACACTGTCACACACTGTCACACACTGTCACACACTCCCACACACTGCCACACACTCCCACACACTCTCACACACTGCCACACACTCCCACACACTCCTCACTGCATTAACTGGAAAGATGTTCACAAGTGTGTCTCACACTAGTGGATTCTCCACTTTGAGTCCCCTCTAGAAAATCATGTGATACATAATCAAAACTCTTAATTTATTTACTGTTCCTCATTTAAACAGTTTCCTTGGCTGTTGAAGTGTCTCCAGGAGGAAAGAGTAGAGCAGTGTGGTCACTTCCTGACTCCACTTGGACATTTATTGCACTATAACTTTTCCTTCCTGTTCACTTGAACTTGAATATCATTCCTTCCTGGTTTTAGGTTAGAAACAAGCTCAGAAAGGAAAGAAAATAACGACGTTCGATCGCTTTAAATTGAACTGCTCAGAAGAGTTTGACCTTCACGATGTGCAGGTCACTCTGATATGAGGCCGTCGAATCGATTCCTGAAACAAGTGTTTACTTGAGCCGCGACGGCTTTTTAACAACCCACTTTAAAAAAACATTAAAATATTCTACATTTCTTTTAGCTCACGCTTTCATCCAAAGCGACTCGCGTGTTTGCTCTTTACGTCGTAGACGCAGCAGCGGGGGTCATGTAGGGGTCATTTAGGGGTCAAGTGTTTAAGGCCACAACAAGGAGGACGAGCAGAGCCGGGGATCGGACCACCGGTCCTCTGATTGAACGACGGGCATGCTAACCACCGAGCCTCATTAAAAACACCAGCTGTACAAAATGAACGCGCATACCTGACTTGATGGTATTATTTCTAAAAGATGCACATTTTTAGTTAATAATACATTTTATTTATCGATACGTAATATATATTACGATCAATCAAACTAGGGATGCCTCTTCTGAGTCGAATCACCTTTCTTAATTGGTTTTCTCATGCTGACGGATTTATTTCTAAATAATGTACGAGCCAATCTCTGAAGATTTAAAGTGCTTTTGTGCGATTGGCTCGTTCGCTCCCATGTTGGAAGTAAAATATTAATGTGAGCGCGCTGCTAGGAAATCTTCCTGTAAATGTTACCTGATCCTCGTGGATTTCTTTTCCCCACAAAACTCAAACATTCTGTGTATTCTAACTTTCCAAGGTGGAAAACTACTGATGGTACATTTGCGGTGGTAGAACATGTCACTGCCACTTCATGAAGGGCTGAAACACAGTTTACTGTAGGGACACAGTTACGATGAAGAATGTTACATATAAAACTATGAAATATAGAGAACGTGGACTACACATCTCCTGACGCCGTGTTTATTCTGGTAAATACAAACGCTTCTATTTTATATTTGAAAACTTGAGCTGAAATAAAGTACAAAAATGTGTTAAACTACATTTCTGGTGGAAATATTACTTTTGAATAGTTACTAAAAAGTAACATTGTTCTTGTAAGGTGTGACAGAATGGAATACAAACATGTATATTCCAACTTCCTGGTTGAAAAACAGGTAAAAATATTCAAGTTCAGTATAAAATGTGTCTGTACAGTTGCAAAAGAGTTGTCTCGTCTGTACGACAGACGCCATGTGGAGCAATAATTCCTCTTTAATGATTTCTGTCACTATGTCCTCTCACAGTACAGCTGATCTGTAGGAAACTAACGTAAGACCCGTCTCCATGGAACGGCATGAAATACACCTCAAGAGCTGCGGCGCTAAAACGTCTGCAGGCTGCGTGTGAGACCTGAAGCAGGAAGTGACGACACGCCGATGTTATCCAGTCATTACTGTGACCAGCGGCTGAGCCACGGTCATGTCCCACAAGGAGAAGAAAGAGGTGATGATGATGATGATGTCTACTTTAACGGCCCTGATGGACGCCGCACACGGACTGAAGGTTTGACACAGTTCTCGTGACGGCGCCGTCACAGGTGTGTTCAGGACGCCTTCAGGTCTGCTGAGCGATCTGACTGATTTTCTTCAGCATCTCCTCCGACTCCAGCTGCTCCAGAGTCAACAGAGACAGACCCAGCTGGTCCTCCTGGAGAGAGAACGTCAGGATACGAGAAGGTGATCAAACTGCTGGACAACGTCCCGTCGCCTTGATACATCACACTCAAATAAAATACAGTTTGAAGATATTACTGGTTCAAAGCAGGCTGCTTGCTTTGCACTAGAATCTCTACTGTGCAGCTGCAACCAGCCAAGAGGCAACCAGCCACGTTGCAACGTGACCATTCTGTCACATCTTACCGGCCACGTCGCAACCGGCCGCAACTGGCCACGTCGCAACCGGCCACGTCGCAACCGGCCACGTCGCAACCCGTCGCAACCCGTCCACGTCGCAACCGGCCACGTCGCAACCGGCCGCAACCGGCCACGTCGCAACCGGCCACGTCGCAACCGGCCACGTCGCAACCGGCCGCGTCGCAACCGGCCGCAACCCGTCGCAACCGGCCACGTCGCAACCGGCCACGTCGCAACCCGTCGCAACCGGCCACGTCGCAACCCGTCGCAACCGGCCACGTCGCAACCGGCCACGTCGCAACCGGCCACGTCGCAACCGGCCACGTCGCAACCGGCCACGTCGCAACCGGCCGCAACCGGCCACGTCGCAACCGGTCGCAACCGGCCACGTCGCAACCGGCCGCAACCGGCCACGTCGCAACCCGTCGCAACCGGCCACAACCGGCCACGTCGCAACCGGCCGCAACCGGCCGCAACCGGCCACGTCGCAACCGGCCGCAACCGGCCACGTCGCAACCGGCCGCAACCGGCCACGTCGCAACCGGCCGCAACCGGCCACGTCGCAACCGGCCGCAACCGGCCACGTCGCAACCGGCCACGTCGCAACCCGTCGCAACCGGCCACGTCGCAACCGGCCACGTCGCAACCCGTCGCAACCGGCCACGTCGCAACCGGCCACGTCGCGACCGGTCGCAACCGGCCACGTCGCGACCGGTCGCAACCGGCCACGTCGCGACCGGTCGCAACCGGCCACGTCGCAACCGGTCGCAACCGGCCACGGCGCAACCGGCCGCAACGTCGCAGTTGGACCATCAAAGTCTATTTACTCGAGTCAACATGGATGTTTGGAAGAAATTCCCTCGTGGCGTTTCTTAGATATCACATTAAGGAGGGAGGAACGGACACGAGGTCACAGTGACCTTGACCTTCGACCCCTAAAATCCTATCAATTATTTTCATAGAAAAACTCACAGAAGCGGAAACGCTGATTGTGCCGTAAAATTATCACTGAGATTTGAAGAAAAGATCGTCACTATCACGAGGTAATTAAATTGAAACGTCTAACATTTCTCTTATGAGATAGCCCAGCAGGTGGCTCACCTGTCTGAACGGCTGAGCCATCTGTCTCAGGAAGTGCTTGGACAGCTGCACGGTCTCGTCCACGGTGAGGTTCAGGCTGCCGTCGCTGATGTGTTCCTGGATCCAGCGAGGAAGCTTCCCACGCTTGTCCGCTCGGGCGTAGCGCTGCGGACGGGAGAGGAAGTCGTCTCACTGGATGAAGTCACAGCTCAAAGCCGGACCATCGGCCGGAGGACGTCACGTACCTTGTCTGCAAAGACCATGATGCCGTAGTCCGTCTTTCCCCGGATGACTCGGCCCACGCACTGAGCGGCGTGACGCATGGCGTCGAACGTTAGGAAGTCGTTCTCTTTGATCTGAAATTGATCGCGAAGATACTCCAGACGAGCCTGAGACACCAGGAGAGAGAGCGTGAAGCTGCGTGACGGTCAAGACTGAGAAAACGTTTAAATAGAGAATATTTTTGGGGGCAATATGATATAGTGAAGACATACGTGTGTGAAGTCACTAATTCAGTTCTCCCTTTCTAATAGACACATTCAAATTCAGACTTCCTACACAGTGTGTTTCTCATCTATAAAGTGTGAAGCGTTGAGGTGTTGCTGAAGGTCCGTGTGGACTCGTGACTTGACAGCAGAGTCTCGTGACGGGAGCGAGCGTTCTGACCTTCAGGATGCGGCTCTGCGTGTAAACATAAGGAACTCCAAACATGATGACCGCCCGGCCAAAATGGTGCACTGAACAGGGACCAGAACCACATTGAACGTTGTGTTATTTATCACGCAGACTGCCTTCCACCAGACCGCAGCTCATACTGACTGAATGTGTGGCGATGTGGTCGCGTACCAAAGTCTATCCCCTCCGACACCTTCCCCCGGGCCACCGACAGCAGGATGGCTCCCCGGCCGTTCTCACACGCCTGAGGAGACGAAGAGGTCCGATGAAGACGATGAAACATTACCATGACTTTGCTTTTTGCTGCAACTTTGTTTTAAAATCAATGAATCATGAAAGCAATGTTTCACATGTCAGTGTGGAGAGTTAATAAGTATGGGAGGTGGCGGGTCTCTGACCTCCTGGTATTTCTCCAGGGCCATGCTGGTCTCTGCAGCATCCGGAGTCTCTATGAAGATCAGCTTGTTCCTCTGGATGTTCTCCAGGATCCCCTGCAGACACCGAGGAGCGCAACATGAACCGTATTCATCAACATTTGATGACATGATCTGGTTCTGAGGACCCGTCTTTAAACACACCGACCTGTTCATACCAGGACGCCACGATGTTCTCCATGTACACGTAGCTGGTGAAGAACGCCACGATGCCGTCGGGGACGATCGCCGACATCTCCAGGAGCAGGTTGCCGTAGTTACGAATCACAGCTGGAGGCAAAGAAAAAGACAAATCGACGATGTTTCATTTGAACAAGATGCAACTCCCACAAATCATAGTTTTGAAATAAAGATCTCCACTCACCGAAGTCTTCTCTGGTCTCAAACTTTGAGCTCAGGGTCACCTGATCGTTTCCCCTGCCGACGATCTGAGAGACACACAACGTCACTGTTCATGTACACACACACACACACACACAACGTCACCACTTCACTGTTCATGTACACACAGGTACATATGTAGTTATTTACCTAGATGTATGGTATACAAGTGTTACATATAGACAGTAGTAATATTACATATAGACAGTAGTAATATTACATATAGACAGTAGTAATATTACATATAGACCATAATATTAGAGTATTATATATAGACAGTAGTAATATTAGAGTATTATATATAGACAGTAGTAATATTAGAGTATTAAAAGGGTTTGAATACTGTCGAGGTTTCTGTGTTTTTATGTCACAGCTCGTTGAATGTGTGTGTGTGTGTGTGTGTGTGTGTGTGTGTGTCAGAGTTACACACAAGAGGACAGAGGCAGGTCCGTGCCAGCGTCATGGTGAAGGACGCCATGGTAACAGGGCGGAAGTCGAGGATTCGGGGATAGATGTCCAGAGGAGAGAGAGTCTGCAGAGGAAACAGGAGGTCACATGACAGGAGGTCACATGACAGGAGGTCACATGACAGGAGGTCACCAGGAGGCATCAGTGTGAGGAACACGGCATCCCGACGGCTCATGAAACACAAACACATGCAGGGAACTCTGTCCCCTCTGAAGCCAAGCGAGTCATCACAGAACGACACCAGGTCACCTGGACCGGTTCACACCTGCAGCAATGAAGCCAACTCACCTTTCAACAGATGATATAGAGTTTAAATAGATAACGCTCCTTAATGTTTTGAACTACTAACTTACCCCGGAGGTGATGACGACTGACTGGAACCTTTGAAAAACAGGTTTGATGGCGATAGACGGGTCCATGCAGCTGAGAGAGAACAGAGACAGTCGCACGTTGAGCCACAAGCACCATGAAGGATTCAAACTACAACACACGGTAACAGTAACGGTAACACACGAGCGTCTCGTCTTCATCATAATCAGTGTTCTTGCTCCCCAAAGAGACAATAATCAATGACGCTTCCCGACTTTAAAACCGGGTTCTGTGTCTTTCATCCCACCTGAAGTGCAGCACCGGGTTTGCGATGGTTGGAGTTCTGTCTTCAAACGGCTCAATGATGATGGTGAAACCTTCAGGCGGAGGAAAAAATGACGTTAAAATAGGAAATTAAAGCCAAAAATATTTCTCAACAGAAACCAACAATGATTTATCAGAAACTAAATGTGACTTCTAGCTCAGGTCGCTGCTGCGGCCGTGTGCGTCCAGCGGAGCGTGCAGACAAAACCCGACTGTATCCTGCAGCTCGCAGCAGAGTGAGAGAACGGCCAAATGACTCTCCTGAGATGATGGTCCTCAGAACACAGACACGAGGGTCTTCATACCTTGGCTGTAGGTGCTGACCAGGGTGGCGAAGTTGGAGATGAGCGTGACGGCTGAGAAGTCCGCGATGTCGGCAATCTCCAGAGTTCGCAGCAACGACTGTAACCGCTCCGCACAAAACCTGCAGCGACACGGAGAGAGAAGGTGAGGCAGCGAACGAGGACGCCGCCCGGCCAACGAGGGGAGGAGGAGAGGAACGCAGCGAGACACAAAGAAAACACAAAGAGAGTCACGCAGCGAGACACAAAGAGAGTAACACAAAGAGTCACGCAGCGAGACACAAAGAGTCACGCAGCGAGACACAAAGAGAGTAACACAAAGAGTCACGCAGCGAGACACAAAGAGAGTAACACAAAGAGTAACGCAGCGAGACACAAAGAGTCACGCAGCGAGACACAAAGAGAGTAACACAAAGAGTAACGCAGCGAGACACAAAGAGTCACGCAGCGAGACACAAAGAGTCACGCAGCGAGACACAAAGAGTCACGCAGCGAGACACAAAGAGTCACGCAGCGAGACACAAAGAGAGTAACACAAAGAGTCACGCAGCGAGACACAAAGAGTCACGCAGCGAGACACAAAGAGTCACGCAGCGAGACACAAAGAGAGTAACACAAAGAGTCACGCAGCGAGACACAAAGAGAGTAACACAAAGAGTCACGCAGCGAGACACAAAGAGAGTAACACAAAGAGAGTCACGCAGCGAGACACAAAGAGTCACGCAGCAAGACACAAAGAGTCACGCAGCGAGACACAAAGAGTCACGCAGCGAGACACAAAGAGAGTAACACAAAGAGAGGAATGCAGCGAGACACAAAGAGTAACACAAAGAGAGGAACGCAGTGAGACACAAAGAGTAACGCAGCGAGACACAAAGAGAGTAACGCAGCGAGACACAAAGAGAGTAACACAGCGAGACACAAAGAGTAACACAGCGAGACACAGAGTAACGCAGCGAGACACAGAGTAACGCAGCGAGACACAGAGTAACACAGCGAGACACAAAGAGTCACGCAGCGAGACACAAAGTAACACAGCGAGACACAAAGAGTAACACAGCGAGACACAGAGTAACGCAGCGAGACACAGAGTAACGCAGCGAGACACAAAGAGTCACGCAGCGAGACACAAAGAGAGTAACACAAAGAGTAACGCAGCGAGACACAAAGTAACAAAGAGAGTAACACAGCGAGACACAAAGAGAGTAACACAAAGAGTAACACAGCGAGACACAAAGAGTAACGCAGTGAAACACAAAGAGTGTAACACAAAGAGTAACGCAGCGAGACACAAAGAGAGTAACACAAAGAGAGTAACACAGCGAGACACAAAGAGAGTAACACAAAGAGTAACGCAGCGAGACACAAAGAGTAACGCAGCGAGACAAAGCACACGATCACAAACTTCAGTGACTTCCGTCGTCGTGCGCAGGAGGAGACGCTGACCTGAGCGGCTTGCGGTCGATGCAGACTTTGTCGAAGACGTCCTTGAGGAACTGCGGCGTGCTCTCCTGCACCACGTGATGGACCCTCAGGCGGGACTTCAGATACTCCAGGAAACGTTTCAGGAAACCAACAAAGTGCTCCGCTGTGCGAATGGTGCCAGGGACCGCCTCTGAGAGAGAGACCAGAGAGAAAGAAAGAAAGAAACCAGAGAGACCAGAGAGACCAGAGAGAGCGAGAGACCAGAGCGAGAGAGAGAGAGAGACCAGAGAGAGCGAGAGAGAGAGAGAGCGAGAGACCAGAGTGAGAGACCAGAGCGAGAGAGAGAGCGAGAGAGAGAGCGAGAGAGAGAGCGAGAGACCAGAGCGAGACCAGAGAGAGCGAGAGAGAGAGACCAGAGCGAGAGAGAGAGAGAGAGACCAGAGAGAGCGAGAGAGAGAGACCAGAGAGAGCGAGAGAGACCAGAGAGAGACCAAGAGAGAGACCAAGAGAGAGAGAGAGACCAAGAGAGAGAGAGAGACCAAGAGAGAGAGAGAGACCAAGAGAGAGAGAGAGACCAAGAGAGAGACCAAGAGAGAGAGACCAGAGAGAGACCAGAGAGAGACCAGAGAGAGACCAGAGAGAGACCAGAGAGAGAGAGATTTGTTTTTACTCTGAACATTCACATCAACTCAGCAACAGGATGGAAGATGAAGGTGAATTCATTTGAATTCATGTGAATTAATTTGTACCTTGAAGAATTTCGTCCGGTAACACAGGATTTGAGAGGTAGACGTCCGTCTCTCTGGCAACATTGGCTTCCTTCAGCCCCTCGACTAAGCGACTGTACTCCATCTTCAGCTTGTTGGCGTCCGTCTCCTTTATCCTATCAGACGGCACGGGAGGCGGGGCAAAGAGGACAACAGGAAGTTGATGCACTCTGTCCCAATTCCAACGTTTAATCCTTCTCACTTACAAAGGTTATTATTATTATATTATTATTATTTCTCTTGTACCATGAATAGTATAAAGTACAGGATATGAAGCATATTTAATTTGTGATGCTAAAAAACAAAACGTCTACACAGTAGAGAGGTAAAAAGGTACAGAATGCTGTTCACGCAGGTGTGACAGGTGACATGCGCTGGCAGAAGTCAGCGCTCATCTTTTCTGGTTCATATCGTACGTGCATGAGCAAATAAAAGCCAATAAAAGACGAGAGATGACGTGGACGTCTGGACACGTTTGTGTTGAACGGACGCGATGGGATCAGAACCCAGTGAAGGGAACGAAGGAGTTTAACGTTTCAATACACTCGCTGCTCGGCTTTAATCTGACCAGATGTGTTGTTGCACAGAACCGACTGAGGAGCAGTCACTGGGACTGGTTGGAAAGAATACTTTATTCTTAATATCATCTGTCAATCAAAGACCAGTAGGGAGAAGAATAAAGCTTCTCTGTTGCTCCTCCATCAATAAATCATTTCTATCACTGACGCTACTGTAGCATCCACGCTAACCTCTCCCGCAGCCATTGTTGTTCAGAACGGCCGGTCACGTCTCTGCGTCGCTCTCACGCACCTCGGACCCTGATTGGTCAGTTCAGCCACTTACACAAACTCATTACTTGAAGTCTGCAAGATGGATTTTCTTGTTAGCGGCTTCCCAAAAGCGTGCGACAGGATATGCAAGAACCATAAACCACAAACAGTCCCCGTTATAATAATTCTACTGTTGTCAAACCTTTTCCCTCCTAACCAAGGAAACCGTTCCAGGGAAGAAATGAAACCTCGAGCGTCAGACCGGAGCAGAGACCTGCAGCCGATGTGTGCAGCTCTTACTTTTGGATGGTGCTCTGCAGCGTGTCCACGTTGGTCTGGCAGCGGTCGAGTGTTCGTCTGGTGATGTTCACGCTCATGGAGTCGATGCAGACGTTGTCTGAGGAGACGGCGAGAGGAGAGAAAGATTTAAGCTCCTCCCACCAATCACCTGAGTTTGCCCGTTGATTTGTGATCAATAATCACCATGATTTATAGTCAATTAAGATGGAAAAGGCTGTGCTCAGTCATAAATAATGAGTTATGGAGTTTTCCACGTCTGAGACATGAAGACATGCTGGTACGACGGGCAAAAATATTTTCTGTCTGAGAAAACACGTGATACTAAATGTTACTCTATTATTACATTAAAGTGCACCATTTATTACATTACGTAGTATATTATTACGTGAATATATGTCACACTACTTTCTGTATATATTATATATATATTTCTGTTATGTTGCTATATTAATACAGACAACAATAAGTGTCATATTTAAGCACATAATTCTGCTGTTTACATATGACAGAGCAAATAAAGAGCAATTCAATAAGTCTTGATATTCTTTCTTTCTATCTATCGATCGATCGTGTATGTATGTATTGATCGATACATACATTATTATATTCTATCTATACATTTCCGAATATCAGGTTTTTTAGTAAGGAATGCTTTCACAGACAGGAATTTGCCTTGCAGGAACAAGTTTTAAATTAAAAAGCAATAAAAACAAATACAGAAAAGATACATTTGCAATAAAAATGTGAAAACGACACTGTATTAAAGGAAGAACTGTACAGTTTGGAGCAGGATAAATTATAGGATATAAAGCATCTCTAATAGGACTCTGCAACCGGCGACCACCGTGTCCATTCAAGTGTTTGTCATGTTGCGTAATACATTTATTTTATCTCCTCACCAATATTATGAGCCTCGTCAAACACCACCACAGACCTCTTGGAAAGCTCTTTGGACACCAGGTCGGCTATCTTGGGGTCCAGCAGGTAGTGGTAACTGTACACCACGATGTTGGCGTGCATGAGCTGAGAGGAAATCGAGATGGGAGAGAAAACGGGACAGAGTGAAAGATACAACACCAACCGTTGTGAAGCATCTTCAGCTGTTGGAACATTATTTCACTAAAGAGCAACTTGTGTGCCACCAAACGTTACTCAGTATTTTGGGAAAGACATTACTGGCTCAGAACAATCCTAAGAAAGCTTCTCCTTCTTTTTAATTATTCTAAACATGTTTGCGTTAATGTGTAGTGTGACTTACAGAGTAGCGTGCCAGATAATACGGACACCAGCCTTTCCTCCTGCCGAAGTCCTTCAGGTCGTCGAGGTTGTAGACGCCGGCAGGAAGCGGCACCTGCCGGCCGAGCGCATCGAAATCCTGCGGACACGAACCAGAATGATGGGAGACTGGGTGGCAAGAGCGGCAGACGGACACGTGCAACAGAGCAAGAGGAATCCCATGTCCACAAATGACTAATAAGACTCCTCAATATTCCAATATTTGAGCAGTAACAGGGCATCCAGTAGTGAACAGACTGCATGTGTCTGCTGCAGTGAGGCAATCAGCAGCGACTTCATCACAAACTTAATGCAAAAGAATGTTCAGA
Organism: Clinocottus analis; assembly: GCF_023055335.1. Taxonomy (NCBI): domain Eukaryota; kingdom Metazoa; phylum Chordata; class Actinopteri; order Perciformes; family Cottidae; genus Clinocottus; species Clinocottus analis. Next base: position 24,299,618 of record NW_027175931.1, read on the forward strand.
AAACACTTTTGTTTGGTAGGAATATTTTTATAATCCACATGTCACGTGATGCAAATGCTGAACAAGCAGAAGGAACTCCAGTTTTCAACCAAACAACACTCATTCACATTGTTAGGCATCATCTGTGAGGGATGTTATTGGGTCACTTATAATGCTTGTACACAAACCTTCCGTCCAGCGGCCTCAACTTGCACTCCAGTTACAAAATACTAGCTGGTCTGAACCAGACGCTTTCAGGTGACTTCTTACCTCATAAAAGCGACACAGAGGCAGGTCGGGGTTGCCGTGGTGTTGTGCTCGGATGTACGACGCCGTCAGCGTGTGGCACTTCCCATCGACCTCTTTACCGAAGCGCAGAGCGCTCACCTGGATAGAAGCAGACCGGAGAGACATGGCGTCCTTTGAGCCAACTCAAGTACCAAGAGCTGCAGTGACTAAGGTTCACTACCATCAGAGGTCTGATCAAAGAGCAACAGAGGGCTTGGTTGTGTGTCTGTAAGAAGACGCTGCAGTCAGCATGTTAGTGTGTTTGTGTCGTGTGCAAATTGTCCGCGGCTGCTGCTGCTCGTACCTCCGGGTGGATGCAGAGGTTTTTTCTGGAGGAGAGGGCGAGAGCCAGGAAGTTGTTGCTCTCTCCAGTTTGTTTGGAATAATACTCCATCAATTTCCGCAGCTCCTCCACGACCTGATCAGACAGCGGATCAAATACATGACACAAGTCATCTCAAGCCTTTTTCTAGATGTTTTTTCTAATGTTGTTGCTGGGATTAAATCTCAGTATTACAATTTGTGTGGATTTCATTGACATTATTACACTCACCTTCTCGATCTCTGGAACTGTTCTGGAGCAGTAGATTAGCTTGGTCACTTCCAAAGGAAAGACCTGAAAAAAGAGAGTGAGAGAGAGAGAGAGAGAGAGAGAGAGAGAGAGAGAGGTGTTCATTATCGGCTGTTGGGAAGCGACAAGAAGTCCCATAAACACGCAGCTAAACTCACCTTTTGGTAGGCGACGATGAGAGACAGCAGAGAGATGGTCTTCCCGGTTCCTGAAGGCATCTCCAGGACTCCATGACCCTGAACAAAAACAGTGACACATGTAAAGTTAACGGTGTGTCGCTGTCAGAACAAAAAATGTACTTTATGTATAAGAAGTATAACTATTTATTGTGCAGTAACATGTCCCCGTTCAGTGTTTTACTTTTATATATGATGTTTCCTGGATTTAATATCCCAACTGCATTGATATATATGTTGCATCTTTACTGCTGTAGATGTTTTTAACTTCCTTTTGTACAGCTGGTTAGTTTAGCCTACAGCCATGCATCATATTCTCATAACTCATCATGTGTTTGTATGTCTGAATATTTCTACACTGTGGTATTTCTACTTTTACTTCAAAGAAAAGTCGCCTGTCAGGCTCCAAAGCTTCCTCTAGGCATGAACACGACCCACCTTGGCATCCAGAGTCCTCTTCAGCTCGAGCATGTAGGAGTACTGCTCCGGGTAGATGTAGTCGTATGGGAAATACACCAGCAGGCCCTCGATGTTGAGCCTAGGATGAAAACAAACAACGGACCTCTGACAAACTGCAGACCGACAACAGAGACGTGCTGCTTCTTTACAACTGTGTGTGTGTGTGTGTGTGTGTGTGTGTGTGTGTGTGTGTGTGTGTGTGTGTGTGTGTGTGTGTGTGTGTGTGTGTGTGTGTGTGTAAGCACTGCTACAACGTGAACGTTTGTGAATGAAGCGAAGCTCCCGTGGGGCTCAATCAGTGTCAGGTGTGAAGTTCCCTGAGCTAATGGACGTCAGCTAGTTTCACGATGTGTGGTCATTATTGATGTAACCATGCGAGCAACAATGCCTGTCGACTATGGCTTGTTTATGCTAGCTTGATTACAGCGATATCAATCGTCTTTCTTCTATATTGTCGAGATAGAAACACTCACTTCATAATTGCAAAACGTGTAGCAGACGCTCCTCTTCTTCCTCCTCTTCTTCTTCTTCTTCTTCTTCTTCTGTCAGAAAACAACAAACACGCTGCTCAGGTATGAACTGACTTCTTCTTCTGCGTTTTCTTCTTCTTCTTCGGTGTTTTTGGCGGTTGGCAAACCAGTTTAGAGGCGCGTTACCGCCCCCTCCTGGACAGGCGCGGGACACCAACGTTCAGAGAAGAAGGCACACAAAGCTCTGGCTCGGGCACCTTTCTTTAAGGCTCTTAAATTCGGAGAAAGTTCGTTTTCTGTGTTCCAGGAGACCAATCCCTCCGTCTGAATACAACCTTCCTCTCAGGTCTCATTACTGGACCATTCTCCCTCCCCGCTCACTTTCTCCAGCCTCCTTTTGTTTTTCTCTCCTTCCTTTGAAGAGTTGGGCTGACTCCTCTCTCACCCACTGAGTCGTTGCCTCCCTCTATCTTCTTTTTCAGCTTCGGGGAGGATAAAATAACCTTTACCTTAACTTACATGAAGGCTGTATGAGTGTGCCAAACCAAGGACAAATCTAGTTTACACAAAATTAAAATGTCATTCTTTGGTATATGGATGTAAAACTACCAGTAACAGACTTCTGTTCAGATATAAATTGTTACTAATTGTTTATTTCCAGGACTGTCTTGTCTATAAGTTTGCAAAGCCAGAACATGATATGTTATGGCCTTCAAAAAACATTAAGAAGTTAAATTAAGATTCTAAAACTGAAGCGCTCATTATTACAAGGAACTCAATGAGCACAACAGGTGCTGACGTGACCACCCGATGGATTCAGTTGTTGCAAAGAAGCAAGTTTCTATTAAAACAAAGCACTTCACAGTCGCAGTGTGTGTTTGAGAGTGGGTGTCTATGTTTGAGAGGAGTAGAAAAGAGGTCAGACTGATGGAAAGACTGATGCAGGTCTGTGAAGAGGCTGAAAGGCCAGACAGGAGTCAAAAAAGAACAAAAGAAAGAGACCCGACTAGTGTGTCTGACTAACTTTAAAGTGTCAAAGAATGACTTAGTCCATTTATTGTGAATGCAATACATGTTTAATTTGACTTGCTGTTTATTAAAGCCTTGTGTCACACATGAGGATATTATATTTCAAAAGAGACAAAGTCAGAAACATCTAAAAGAATAAATAATAAACACGAGTATAAAAGAGCCACAGTCAATGTGTGAGTGTGCTTTCAGGTTTCAGTTGTCCACGCTCATGAGAAGAGCTGTCCCTCTCTTGATCCAGTGGTCCGGGGTCACAGCTCCGGATTTGAGTTCTATACTGACCACAAAAGATGGCCGGTCCGCCGAGCCCGAACGCACAGGGAAGTAGTAGCATGGACACACGTACATACCTACACACACACACACACACACACACACACACACACACACACACACACACACACACACACACACACACATTACAGACGGATGGAGAAAAACAAGAATGAATCATTCCAAATACAATAAAACAAAATAAGAGAGAAAGATGGAAAGACAGATAGTGGGATGAAGGACAGATCAACTCACTCTTGGCTGCCTTCTTGCGGTTTTCCACAGGTTTGAAGTGGATTGTGGGGATGGGACAGACCATCTGCATGGGTTCAGCTTCCACCAGACAGGAGTTGTTTTTGTCCCAATCAGCCCCCTGCAGGTACAAACCTCGGACAAATACTCCATCCTAAAGGCAGGGAGGAGAGGAAATGATCAAGGAAACAAGGAAACAAGGAGGTAAAGGGAGGGGCAATCAGGGGAGGGTATCGAGAGAGATATAAACAGGTGACATTTGTATGATGCCATGTCATAAAGTCAATGCAACTTATAAAGAATATGAGGGGGAGAGGTGAGACCAAGGGAAAGAGGACAAGAAAGAGGAAGAAGCGGACATAATGTAGAAGGAGGGCAAGAAAAAAGACAGATGAGTTTGGACAGAAGGAAGTGAGGGGAGGCATTGAGGAGTTGATTCAGAGAAGAGCGTGATGAAGATGAGTGATGTCAATGTCATACAAAGTGGAAGCAAATTAAAACTTTTTCCACGTGTTTCAAATCTAGAAATGTAAGAGTGCTTTGTAAAAGAAAAACATAAACAAGAGTAGATTTAAGAAATTGTTTTTTTTTGTCAGAAAAAAAAACACAGAGTCCATGTAAGAGCACATAACAGGTGAAAGCAGTCTGATGTTAGATTTATGGACATGTGTGAGCATCACCTTGGGCGGGTAAATGAGGTTGTTGTCATCTACAGTGGCGACTATGAACTCCCAAGACAGCGTGTCCACTGATATCTGAAAGAACAGTTTGACACAATGTTCATCAGTTAAGATGTCAGATTATTCTACAGACTCAGCAGAGCGAGAGCAAAGTGTTCAGCAAGATCAGTAATCTACACATTAGTAGCTGTGTTGTAATCTCAATTTAACATTTGACATATTTTTAAGGCTCCTTTTAAACATTTGCCCAGCAGTTTACTTGTAACTGTAGATTCATGTTTTCGTCACAAAAAAAATGTTGTATACATAACACCATGCAAAAATAGTTTTGATGTCTGTATTAGTACTTTTCATTCATTCATTCATTATTATGTGTGCTGTGAAAATTAGACACGTTTTAATAAAAAAGCATTTTAGCTGTTAACATCTTCTGATTCTTTCATTTCCTTTTAGTCTTCAGTTGTAGAATAAAATAGTTAACCGATAACCTCTTTTATGTTATATGGCCACTAAAGACAATACAAGCGGCATTCCCTCATGTAGTGAAACCGTCTTTCTGCCCGCGTGCATGCGGCTGTGTGAACGCTCACGTTGTACTGTCGAGCAGAAGACTGCAGCACAGCGGTGAGGAACCCGTTGGGAAAGGTGAAGCTGGAGAGCCAGAACAGGGTGGGGGGCTGAGCCGTCTCTGCCCAGCTCGCAAACTCATTGACCCGCAGGCAAAGATCCCTGGTCCACGCGGCCAAGGGCTTCAGTGAAGGGTACGCCTGGTGGACACAGAGAGAGAGAGAAAAATCTGAAATCTACAGTAATAGCACGCTTCCAGAAGTTGGCAGCCATTGACAGTGCAGGTGTGGAGGTGTTGCGTGGACGTTTTCAAGTGATGTGTGGGTCTGGTACCTTCTCCCACAGCGGTGGAACATGGGCGTCACGGATGTAGCGGAAAGTCTGCTCCAAGCTGGAAGACATCACCACCAAGCCTTTGATCCCCTTCTCCAGCTCTGAAAGGGAGAAACTAATACACAACACACACGGTTAGAGGTACAAATCCCTCATTTTCACCCCCTTTATTGTAGATGTTGAGTCGTCACTGCTTCCTAGTCTGGATCTATTGGCATCGCCGTGCTTTCTGACATGGAGGTACAAATAAAGGCCAGGTGATTGGGCAATTGTTACAAATTTGCATCTTTGATGCTCGTGCCTCTTTGTGTAGCAGGTTTACATTGGATTTAGATACACTTCTTTAATTGTTAAACCACTCAATAGACAAAGGTTGATCAATGACAATATTCAGGTTGAGAACCACGTCGAATTAGTCTGCTGCAACTGCTGATTGTTAGCAGCACAACTCTTTCCTTTTTGACACCATTAGTTTCAGATGACAGGTCCACACGGAGAGCTACAGTACCTATGGCGCACATGGCCAGCGGAGAATCTGACAGTCAAACTCAAAAACACACACACACACACACACACACACACACACACAGTTCGTACATGATGGTTTCCAGCAGAGAATTGTATCTCTGGATCTCTTGCAGCAGGACCACGTTGATGGGGGAGATGTTTTCCTGGACGATGGACTTGGTGCCCTCGTAGTCAATCAATGGCGGGATCTTCCCACGGATGTCTGCCAACAGCTCCAATACCTGAAGGCACGTTGCACGATGTTTGTGGTCTGCTCTTTAAAGGTCATTCAATTGTTGGTCTCATCTTATGTCTGTCTATTAAGTTGTGTATTTGCACTGAACTGGACATCTCTTCTCTCCATTTCTCCCACCTTGTCTTCTCCAACTGCCCTGGCCCCGGTGGAAGTAGGACTGGTGACTTGGGGCTGCAGGGAGAGCAGGGTGTCAAACAGCGTCCTGGTCTCGGCGATCTGGCTCGCGATGTCCGCATTAGGGTGCTGGCCGAACACCTCAGGGTGCTCCGTGGACGGCAGCATGTTGATATATTCTGTGTAGGAGGACTGGGGGCCGTCACGGGGGATGTAATAGGATGTTATGGAGCACAACCTGGCAGGCAAAAGGAGTTGACAGAATATAAAGTCACACACGATATGATGGGATTCAGAAACATTGGGAAAGATTTTTTCAACTCATCTGAGAACATCGCTGAAAAACCTGATCAATATCAATGACACAGTTAACACAGTTAGTGTATTGACAATATACACATACCCTAAAGCACATTATGCCTGAATGTATGATGTACTAGAACGCCTACCCTTTAAATATACATGCATATGTATGTGTGTAATCATAAAAGTGTGTGTTAAAGTCAGTGCCTCACTTAAAGAAGGTCTGGTTCACGGCAGCGTCACAGAAGTAGTCACTGATGTACGTGGTGAGGAGACGTCTGTCCCAGTCGTCCGTTACATGACCTCCATAGTTGACCTCAGCAATGAGGTACCTCAGCGCATCCCAGGGAATCTCCTCATACATGTCCAGGTACAGACTGAGCAGATTCTCACTCACCTGGGTGTGGTGGGGGGCATAAAGATGCGGATTTTAACAGACTGACTTTGAAAAGCAAGATACAGACCAAAAAGTAAATGAAAGCAGTTTTTTTATTGTAGGTGAGGGGGGGGGGGGGTATATGTCTTTGTGGGGTAGAACTGTGACAGATAGGAAAAGAGAAGAGACATGCAGCAAAAGATTGAAAATCAGGTTCAATAACGAGTTTGAATCAGATTGTCATCATCCATTCGTCTCACAAGCACTTTGACAGAGTGGCCTTCAGCTGTTTCCTTCAGTTTCAGATAACTGACCTCAAAGTCAGAATCGTTGAATCCATAGACAATGTTCCAGCCCAGCTGTAAAAATTTCTTCCTTTCCAGCAGGATGCTATGAAAAAAGCAGAGGGAGAAGAGCATCTTCCTGTAGGATGCGGGTTTTGAGCAGCGGGTGAATTGAGACTCTGTGACCAGCTGGTACAGCCGCTTCATGTTGGCTTTCACGCCCTGAACACAACAAGGGGAAGTTTAACACCACTACGAGCAGCATGTATGTAAATCTCACTGTGAAATATGTGCAGGCAAAAAAAACTAAAAGAACTTCTATGTAGATTTGTTGACACGTCTATCCTGTATGATCTATAGAAGAAATGTAAAGTCTGTGAATCCGTGTGTGTGAGCACATGCACCTTTGGCGGTTCAGTGGTCATCTTGATGCCAGCCTGCAGGATGGTAATGGGAAAGTCGGGATGTGGCGAAGAGCTGAGCCAAAGTCGGAAGTCTGAGTGCGGCTCCTGCACCTGCAGCTGCTCCACCAGCTTGTCCAGCTCGGGCATCCATGAGAGAGAGAGGTGGCAGTTGGCAAGGAACACCCAGTTGCCTGGTGCAGGGAAAAGAGGGCTTCAGATCAGGTGATATAACCTGTACAGATTTTTCTTAGTTCAGATCACAAGAAAAAGAAAACCCATAATCTAAGTACTTTGTACAGTTTGCACAAGGAACTTTTGACACTCAAATGATCAGTTGTGGGAGAACAAATTAGACTTGTTAGCCACTGAATGAATGTGACACAGAAGAGCAGGAAGAAAGACAGAACAATGGCCGCTGTACCCTTCTTGACACCCTCTTCTATCATGCTCTTGGCGATGGGGGCCTGTCCCTGGCCCAGAGAGAGAGCCTGGAAGCGCTGGCTCATACCAGAGGCCTCAGCCAGATACATCAGGGCTCCTGTGGGGTCCACCCCGGGGGACAGAATGAAGATCAGAGGAGTCCTGCTGGTGGATTCCTCCACAACCTGGCCAGAGAACAGAGAGCGTAGCAAAGCGGGACAAAGAAATAAATGAGAATTTCAGCTGAAATCAAACAGAACAACAGAAATAAGATGTTTGAATCATTTGTTTCATACCAACTTAAAGCTTTACGTCTAATATTCAAGAAGAAGTAACAAGGATTAACAGCAGACACTCACGGCCTTCATGTCGAGAGCAGGCGGCTCCACATAGTGACGGCCGAGGCTGTTAACAATGAAGGAGGTGACGCACAGGGAGACACGGTCCAGACGTAGAGAGCGCACGATCAGCATCTTCTGGAACTCGTTGCAGTCAATCTCCCAACTATCTAAAAGGAAAAGATCATTCAGAGGCGAGAGAAGGCACTTTGGAAGTAATAAGGGAAGACATATGATTAACATGAAATATGAAAAGGGTCGTGAGCAAAGGATGTAGTGAAAACACACTTGACAAAAACATACATAATTTCAATAATACATCCTCTATTGTCAATCTCTAGTAAACAATGAAAGGTGGCACAGCAGCATGAACTAGATGGCTTCCTCACACACCAATGTCAGTCGAGTACGCTTCAGCTTCATTGTTCATAGGGGAGAAAAACCTCCCACAACACATGCAGACCTGGTAGTGTGATGTTCTCTGGCTCAGCGCTGTTGAACCAAACCTTCCAGTCTCGGGGTTGTTCAAAGGAGGTTGTGATGCCGTGGAAGTTGGGCAGCTTATCCAGGTCTGTGATGTTGTCCCAGCAGGAGTCCATCAGCCAACCGGTACAGGGGTTCAACATACAAGCCTCCTTATCAAGTCCCTAGAAGCACACCATCAATTAATCAGTAGTCAAACTATCCTTTTATCACCGTTTCAATATTTTGGGAAAACATATTGTCGGCAGTGTTTGAGGGGAATAATAATTTCTACATGGATCATCATATAAAAACACAGAGGAAGGTTTATTTTGGCATTAAGCGTTCTGAGTGTTTGAGAACAAAAGCTGTTCCTATTTGATTATCCTAAATCAAATAAGCCAAAAACAAGATGTTTGAGTGTGTACTGTGTTTTCTCACAAGTCCTCCTCGGAGGAAGAAGCTGTACTCATCCTGGTTGAGTTTTCCAGCCACCACCAGGATTTTGGCACACATCTGGAAGCTGAAGAGCAGCTTATGGCACTCGAAGAGACCACGACATGTGTACCTGCAGAGGATAACATACGGAGTTATCTAAAACAAAAGGCATAGTGTATGTTTCTGATTGATCATATCAGAAACATTTAGGTCCAATAAGTTCATGCAAACATTCTCTGATTCACTTGACTCATCAGTACCTGCATGCACGTTTATAAAAAGAGCAGACTCACTTGTACACTGCATATGTGTGGTACTCATTGAGGTTGGCGATCCTTTCGTCCAGCTTGTGGCTGCGCTGGCTCTTTCTTATGCTGAGGTTGAACAGGTCGATGTAGGCGTCCAGTGAGAACTGGTACATTGGGTCAATGCGGCCCATGTCGTTTAGAATGGTGAAGAGGATGGAGGCTCGTTTGGCACATGGGCGATAGGCCTGTTGATAAGAGAGAGCACGTTAAGTTATACACACACACACACTGACATGCAAATGAGCCCTTTTGATAATAGTATTTTAATATGCAGACTAAAATTACAATAAATGGCGACCAAAACTTTCCAAAAAAACCCTATTGATTGTTTATGATTGCTTACTTCCTAATGGTCCAACTTCCTGAAGATATTCGATCATAAAACCCAATTCCCCGACTGCCTCAACCCCCTCGTCCTTACACCTGACCGTAAACTGGATGTAAGAAGTGACTTATTTTTGCAAACCGCCCCCATTACAGCCATTAGGAAGAATGCAAGTCGAAAGCACTTTTCAGACCCGCAGGTTGCCGCCTGCGCCTCACCTCTCTGGCAGAGTCGATCTTGATCTCTGTCTGCTCGCTGCTCTCAAGCTGCTCTGTAACCTCAGTAGCTGTGACTTTAGATGTCTGCAGCGTTTTCACCAGCTGCTCATCGTCCAGAAGTGAGCCAGTTGCCTCATTCAGCAGCCTGGTAGAGCAGACACATAAACATTTCAACAAAAAAATAATAATAGCAAGACAAAAACACATTCGGGTTCCTATACGTCAAAAATGTAAGTTTGACTTGGAAGGTAAGTCTTGCTGCTTTCATTGCTGTCGGATGAAATGTGCTCAACATAACCAGGACAACAACAAATGGAACTACTATTATTGTTATTATTATCATTATAGACTACTATTATGACTGTTACTAGCTAAACAACCTGAGGATCTCATCCTCCAGCTCCTCCAGGCTTCTCTTGCCAGAAGCAATGCTGATCACCAAGGAGTCCTTCTGTTCTTCTAGCTCTGGGCGCTCCTTACGCACCACTCTTCCCAGTAGTTGGGCTTCCAGACCCTGCACATAAACACACACACACACACACAATCCCACAGATAATTTAAGGAAAGAAATCACACGCTAAAAATGTATCTGTACACAACTGAGGATATGCGTATAGAAGTGTACAATAGTGACCTGGAGCCCAAACACACACACACTCAGACCTGCTCCATGACGGCAAAGTTGACGATGATGGTCTTTGTAAAAATCTCTGGTGTGTAGTTGGGGTTCGACAGTTTGGTGGTGATGTAGAAACGAAACTCTGGATTGTACTCCACCTCCTTATCACCCACCTTCAACAGCAGCCTGCCGCCTGAGAAAAGAAATAAGTACACCCATACAAACAGTGGATTCAGGCACACCCTTACGAAAGAAAACATTCACAGTTGGATGTGTGTATGTGTGTTTGAGTCTGACCTATCCGTGTCATGGACTTGTTAAGAATTGGGTCGAGAGAGGGGTCCAAATCCTCCAGGACATTCTGCAGCAAAACAGGATTCCCGAACTGGATGGCATTCTCCAGCACCCGCAGGTAGTCTGGCATTTGAAAGTCTATTACTTTCAAACCCTTCACATGTTAACACACGTGTGCGCAGGAGGACAAAAAGAGACATAGAAGAGGAATAAAACAAACAACAAAACACAGCCGGTCTCACACAAACAGCATCGGAAGCAACAGCGCACACCTCCAACACTGAAATCATCCAATGGGATTCCATTCATGTTGTGCAAAGTAATGGAAGGGACAGCACAGTCTTCCCAGGTTCAGCATATACTCTATATACATATACTCTCTATCAAGAATCCGCTAGTCTGTGAATCTGATCTGTTGAAATATAGTTTAAATTTTAGAAGAGATCTGATGGTCTGAGTCTGCTTTATTAGGAGACTTTTATGAACAAAAAAAGGTTATCTTCTGGTTGCAGTCTACTATTTCATACAGTACAAAGTCATGAGTGTGAGATGTATCTCCTGAAATGCCGGGCACAGTGGCACAATTGCATAAAGTTGCTTTAAGGTAGAATCAGCAGTTTGAGAGTACAGGATGAATAATGGAACAAGTGTGGTAAATAATCATGAGGACTAGAGTATTATTGACATTATCATGAAAAAGCAGCATTTACTTGTGAGTCTTTTATCGCGTGTGTGGTGTGTTGCAACCAATCTAAAATTTGAGCGCATCTCCGGACATCTTCCTATGCACATTCATAGATACTCAATTATCCAGGATTGTTCAAGAAATGTAACAGTTAAGACACAATCACATAGATTATGAATCAGAAAGATATTGGTTGAGTCCAAACTTACATTCTTCATCTCCATATTCTTGATCCATTTCATAGATTGGCCTTGAGGGTCCACCATCAGTGGCCATCTTTAAAGAAGGAAAGAAATAAAACAAGACAACTTGTATTTCCCAGCATGAAACACACGTTTTGTACATTAAACACAACAAAATCCAAGAAAAGAAAAAAAACATTTAATTGAGTATGCTTACTGGACAACAGCTTAGTTCATAAAACCTTTAATAACAGATTGCGTCTCAATGCACTGACCGGCTTCCGCGAGTGACAATAACTCCATTCTCAGTCGAGTATGCGTCCGAGGGCAGGCCCTGAATGTTCCAGTCCCTCACGACTGTCGGCTTGGACAGGAAGATGGCAAAACTGAACCCTGGTGTGCATGAGATCCCTAGGGACCGTACCTGAGGAAAGGGTAAACAGAGTTCAGTAGTAGCTGTCAAGGGAGTTCAAGTCGGGTAAGCAATTTGACTGAACCGCACATGAGGAGATATGTTTAGATGAGGTGTGTGTGCCTCACCTCCTTCATCCAGATGGCGAGCAGCTCGTCTCTATAGTTGGAAAGGAAGGGTCCCATGTAGGACAGGAAAGACGCTGCTAGAAAACAGTCTCCCACCAGGTATCCCATGTTTTCCTCAAGACCCTATAGCACACACATAGGTCGGAGTGTGTGAGTTATGTATGGTACTCTGGTGATCTGTTTGTTTCTACACTGCTCCAAACAACCATTAAGAAAGAAAAAGATGGATTTTCCAGACCTGAGTAGGATAAGTGTTAATATTTGTGTGTGAGTGTGTTGTGTGTGTGTGTGTGTGGCTTACAGCAACTCTTTCCTCCCAGCGAACCCGTTCTCCAGCCAGTCCGGTCATTAGTTGGTCAGCTCGGTCCAGTTTTATCTCCATCTCATCGGATTTCTTCGCCAAATTTGTCTTCATGATCCTCTTCTCAGCGAGCTGCCTTTCCAGCTCGGCTTTCTTCTCCCCCACCTGCCCACAGACGCGCACAGCAGTTATATAAATTCATCATAATTGGTCCTATCATTTGTAAATCGGACTCACTATAATGCTACTGTTCCACTCATACATATTTAGCTAAATGTCTAACTGTTTAAACACCTGGCTGGTTGCTATCTGGGCGCCATACCTCTCTCAGTTTGTCCTGGGCCGCAGCCAGTGAAGCCTGTTTCTCTGCTAATTGGGACATGGCAGCATTCAGTTGAGCCCGCTTGGGCTCCACCACCCTGAAGGAAATCCCATAAACCTGGAGGAACAATGCACACATCCATGGATTTAGTTTGGCCACCTATTTTCTTGTTCATGTATTCGTTATACATAGTTATATAAAAAGTTTGAATTGTTTTGTGATAGCATTATTGCTATGCTTTACTATAGCAGATGTTTTTGGCTGCTGCTACGCAGTAATGCACTTAATGCATACGGCTCATTGTTGAACTGCAGGTTTGTACAATATGCTACGATTAGTGCCATTGTCTTCATCCATTCAGTAACTAACTATTTCAACAATAATGATTATTAATTTCAAACTAGTGTGAGTGCTTGCGGCTTTATTCTGACAATTCATATCTGTAAGTGTGAGTCAGAATGTGTGTGTGTGTGATTGTGTGCTGGTAGCCAGCAGACACTCTATTACCTCCATTGCTCTGACCCACATGCAGAGGGACTTGGCAGCCAGTGACACTTTGCCGATGATCTCTGGCTGGAAGTCTGCCTGTCTGCAGTACTGGCCGATCTTCTTCAACATCTGGTTCGTTATATTGTCCCTGTCAAAGTTAACTAACGTTTTGATGAAATTGGAATCACCTGCAGAAACAAAATCACATAACACCATTACATTCTTATTTTCGTCAAATTTGTATATGTGTCTCTCAGTTTAATTCATTTCCCTTCACCTATTTTGTTGTTATCTTTCGTCATGACAACTTCACAGCTTTTTAATCAAGAAGAGGAAAATGCAATGAAGTTTATAAATAATTAAAACATGTTTAATAATTGTAAAAAAATTAAGCTGATTACTTCGCGGATTTCGTCTACTGCGGGTTATTTTTGGAACGGTTTCCCAGCGATAAACGAGGGACCACCAAATTTACAAAAATAGTCTTTTGGAAGTAGAATCTAAAAAAAAAAAAATTACCAGCACATGTGTTTACCTCCATCAACCACTCATGTGCAGTTAACATTCATGTCTGTCCAAAATGTCATCACTTCATCCTATATAAACTTGTTTTGTGAGGCCACAGTGACCTTTAACCGCCACATTTCAATCCCTGAGTGCAAGTGGACAATTGAAGAAATTCCTCCCAGTCATTCCTGTGATTTTACATTAAGAGATACCGTACGGATGGACAACGTGAAAACATGATGAATCTGGCCACGACGATTGCCTGTTGAAGGCATGAAACTATACGCAGAACACTATCAGATGATCCTTTGGAATATAATTGCTTTGTGATAATCTGTTTGATAAATTGTATATTAAACACCATTTAATTGCACCAATTAAACTGACAGCCCAACAGCAAACTTCATTTTAATCAGTTGTATAATTTCAAAATTATGTCTGTCAGTCAGTCAGTCAGTCAGTCAGTCAGTCAGTCAGTCAGTCTCCCTCTCTCTCTCACCTAGCTCTCTCTCTCACCTAGCTCTCTCTCTCACCTAGCTCTCTCTCTCACCTAGCTGTCTCTCTCACCTAGCTGTCTCTCTCACCTAGCTGTCTCTTGGCCTCTGCCCAGCTCGGCTCTTTGCCCAGAAGGGTCATGACAGCCTGCATCACTGTCTCCACCAGCGTTGGGGGACAGCCATACGACTTGATCTCCGTCATGTCCCTCTTATTCAGAGACTCCAGAGCCTATGTGGAAAAGGAGTAAGGAGAAGTGAATGTGCAGGTGTAAGAAGGCAGGGTCCATTGCTCGCTGAGTAATGTTTAATTGTAATTTAGATAGCCAGAAAGCCCACTCAAATTTTAAGATGTTAACGTTCGTGCCGAAAAGAAGAAGAGCAGTCAAATATACCTAAAGGTCGAAGATTATTACTCATCAAACATAAAAGGAAATAATTCAACCAGACACATTTATGAACAAAGTGAGCACCGAGGGGGACTGGAAGGATTACAAAAGATAACAGGAAAGAGCTCTACCTTCATGGCCTCATTCAGGGCAGGCATCGCCTCGTCCAGATCTCTCTGTGCATTTTCAGCCATGGCTTTACACTGTAACTCTTCCGCCTCGATTTTCACGCTGTTAGCGCTCACCACCTCAACACAGACATACATCAATGTGTCACTGACTATTATACGCATTTATTACTTTTTTTCCAACTACCACAGAGCTTCCCAAACATAAACCACTAATGGAAACGTGTGCGTGTCTGAATCACATAAATGCCATAATCAATAGTATTACTGAAATCTATTTCATGACTGTGTGTGCACGCAAAAAACGTTGTGGTGCTTACAGTCTTCTGCTTGTTAGCCTCTTCCCTCTGCTTTACAATGACGGCCAGGTACTGGTCACACTGTATTTGGAACTCTGCCACCTGCTTCTTGGCCTCCTCAAGCTCTACAGTCATGGCCTCCACCTTCACGCGTGTGTCATTGAGCTTGAACAAGCCATTCCTTAGCTTGCTCACCTGCTCCCCCAGTTCACTGCGTTTCTCTGCCAACAATCTAGATGTATGGGAAGAAACACACACACACACACGCACACACACACACACACACACACACACGCACAGACATACATCCAAAGGTTACAACTGTAAAGTGAATAACTTTCATTCTAGGATTGAGTCTGCTTGTTTTGGTTTTGCTCTATTTTGATGCAGGACCTGAGATGTGCCTAATGTATGCATGCTCTATAAGCACTAACGTTTAGAACTTACAACGAAGACAGTTTGATGTTAACAATCTGTATAACCCTCAAGACACACATGAAGCATTTAAAGGTGGTGTGAAGAGTAGAGAAAAGAGAAGCAAGAATAATTAAAGGAGAACGTTTAAAGTTGCCTACTTTCTGTATCCAGACACCAGCTCTAGGTAGTTGGTGGGTGTCACATAATTATGTCTCCTCAGCTCCAACTTCATCTTTTGGGAGACCTGTGCAACCGACTGGTGTGTGGTCACAAAGACACTGGCTACCTTTGTCTGGATCTACAACATCAAAATGTGTTTTATTGGCCAGGTAGAAGTATCCATACAAGGAAATTAGGATAATATACAATAAACAGATGTTGGGAGAGCAGATACACATGTAAGAACATATCACAATGTCAAATCAGGATCAGTTTAACAGTGTGAAACCAAGTGCTCACACATACAAATGTGTATTTATGTGTGTTTGTGCCTCACCCCGTCCAAAGAGCCGAGCTCCAGTCCATCCAGGTACCTCTCAGCTACCTCCAGCAGAGCTTCTTTGGGCCACTCACAGAACCAGTCAATGGTGGTGCAGTTGACAATCGCTGGGTAATGGAGGATGCGGTTCCTGTTGGCAAACAGCAATTTATAAATGGTTCTCCAATATCATTTGTTGATATAATGATCTCCATTACAACCTTGTGGAGACAGTCTGTATACTGGTGAGGGTACATTTTGTAGTTGGTAAAGTAAAAACTAATTAGGGCCATAAAGTAAAAACTAATTGGGCCACAATGAAGCCATTATGCACCCTGTATATGCTTCAAAGTGATTCAAACTTTACAGATGGTACCTTAAAGTAGCAATTTTGCTGTCACTTATCATTATGAAGTAAAGGTTAATTGTACAAAATAATGGCCATAGAATAATGACCCTATTAGCATTTAGACTGGTTTGCCTATAAGTCTCCCTTTCAGTTGTGTCCATTGGATAATATCTCCAGAAAATGAAGGCTTTACAAGTTTTACACCACAAGTGCATCAACCCCTAGAGGATAGTGCTCTTGATAGCTCGAGCCCTGTTGACGAAAGAGACAAAGAAGGTGAAGAGGTGGAGTGATAAAACCCGAGGTCTGATCCAAATGTGTGATATGGACAGTAATAGCAGTTCGTAGTCAGAGGTCCAGAACAAGTTGTCCTCAGTGTCTTTGTGGAACGGCTGAGCGCAGGAAACAGTTTGAACCATTTACGTTTTTAAAAGTGCTTTGGATGTGTCAGCTTGCACGGATGTTGTCAGGATAAAATGTTCAGCTGCAAGAGAGAAGGTACTGAAGTGCTGGGACTTCATGAAATGTGATAAATACTGTGTTAATTTCCATAAACATGTGTGTCGACAGCAGAGAGAGGAGAAAAAATAGAAGGAAGAAACATATTGTGAACCCAGGTGTGTTATAAGACACACTGTGCTACAAAAAACACACTCAGAATCTACCTGAAGGACTCTCCCACTGGGCTCATACAGAGCACGATGTGCAGGTTGTTCCTGACTCGCTCCGTCAGGTAGCTGAACAGGGAGTCCGGCGTCTCAGGTACATGGTCTTTCCTGGCAGACTCTAACAGAGCATTGCACACCTACAGGTAGAGTGACAACAATTACAAGTTACGAGGCTTTGAAGTGGGTTTCAAAAAGTTCAAATGATCTATAGGAGCCACGTTATGTGAGATTAATACATAAGGGAGGATGTATTTTACTTAAGGAAGATTTCAACCATCACGTTTTGTGGCAAGGATAATTTGTGAAATGTGAAAAAATAAAAACTCAGCAGAGAACATGTGCTTCACTATCTTCTGTGAGCTATTTAAACATACATGTAAAAATATGAACGAAAAGTATACAGATGGAAAGACAGGAGGCCAAAAAGACTTAAAGACAATACAGACCTCAGCAAACTCGTCCTGCTTGTAGAGGTTAGGCACCTCGCCAGAGCTCAGGATATTATTGATGTCCTCGAGGAAGGAGTTGTCTACAATCTGGGTGTCATTGAACAAGAAGACTGTGGGCTTGTTGTCCACACCAGTCCACCAGTACAGCTTCTTGATGTCTGAAAGAAAGGACAGAGAATAACCATATATATTGCTGACTAAATGGGATGAACAAGACTGTTTTAAAGAACATATTTGAGTACATTGTTGTTCTGATGTTGTTTCTCTCCATCTTTAGTTTTTTTAATTTAATTTCCCAGCAATGGGCTTAATAGTCATGCTTTCCCTTTTCCAAACATCTGGGAATGTACTGGTGTGTTTAATCCCACCTTCTCTGAATTCCTGTTTCCGGTACTGCTTGGTGACTTCCACCTGGAATACGGAGTATTCACAGATGAAGGCAGCCATCTTAGACAGACTCTGTCTGCCAGAGGCCCCAACACCGACCAGCAGCATGTTGCCCCTGAGCTGACTGATCACACGTATGACTCGGGTTACTGTGGAGGGAAAACAAACATATGACCAATACATTTGAATTACATGTACAGTGTTCTCATACCTGGCTTGTGTGTGGCGAGTACAACTGACAAAGGTAGTAGACTCATTTATCAGGTTATGTTGCTTGACTGTGTCTGTGATGTTCTCAGACGCACTGTGATTGATGGCGTCTCCGAAGAACACCAGGCTCATGGGCACTACGCTGGGTGTCAGGTTGTAGTCCTCGAGCTGGGTCTCCATGAACTTCTTGAGACCCTTCATGTCCAGCAGGTCCTCATACACACCAGACTCACACAGGAAATCACCTGGCACACACAAACACACACACACACACACACACACACACACACACACACAGCGAGAAATAAACGCAGGTTAACACATTTATATCCATGGTGTAATCATTAGGCTAACATTTTCATAATACTTAAACCAACAATCCATTGTTTAGATACAAATGTACCAAATATTGGGGGTTGTTTGTTGGGGCAGAGGTTGTGGTACGTGAGGTCAAAGAGTGAGGCGAGTTTCTCCGCCACCAAAGCCACAAAGGCCTTCATGTCACTGTGATCTACCAGCCTGTCTGAAATGACCCTGAAACAAAACACAGAGAACAAATATTATCCAATACATACCCAACAACATAACCTGTGTGTTTTGACCCATGTAAAATCAAGTAGCAATCCACCCGCAGATGGATATGTCCAAGGTCAATGATTACCTGAAGCACTCATGGATCCACAGTCTCGCGATGATGTTTTTGGTATCATGGAAATCTGGGTGAGCTCTTAGCAGACCTTGAAACACCTGGAACGGGTTGCACATTGAAAACAAATCATAGAGTCATTGTGACATAAGTCACATAACTAAACAGGTGAGTTATATAAGCTCTCAGTAACGTTTAAGAAAATGTTTTACCATAGCTATTGATAAATGGACAATGTCTTCCAACTACACAAAGCACTTTACACTATATGTCATCATTCACCCATTCATTCACACACTATGTCACCATACACCCATTCATACACTGATGGCCACCAAGTAAGGAGCCACCTGCCCATCAGGATTCTAACTAATCAGTCATGCACAATCATACACAGCAGGCGGAAAAAATTTGTAGTTCAATGTCACATCGACCGTCTCTATGAATTAATGCATACCTTGGAGATATCCCTGAGGTTGAAGAGGTAGTGGGTCTTGGCTGGAGTAGGAAGAAAACGAGTTGTCACGGCATCATACAGTTCTAAGGTGGCCTGAGTCAAAATTTCTCCAACGGCCTTCACCTCCTCATTAAAGCCCTCCAGCTTTTGGTTGATCATAGTACTGTAGATCTGCCTGATCTGGGACTCCTGCATGCAGAGAAGACAGGTCTGTTCAAGTGTGGTACATCTTGGCAATGATATAGCTGTGTCAAAAAGTTCCATACATTTTAAAGTGGTATTGGCCAAGGGAAGAATAACAGAATAGGAATATCATAAGAAGTGTGATAATTCCATTTCATGTTGTCCAATTCACACATTCAAGTGTCAAAGAAAGTGTGTAAGGTGTTAACAATATGGCTCCAGTCATTTCCAAAATCAAATATAGTTTGCACTCTTGTGGAAAAACAAGTTGAGGGAGGAACAACAAATATAATGAAGATAAGATGGACTGGGAAATGGTGTAAGGAGAACAACAAATATTAGAGACTTAGAGCTGGTGAGGGAGTGACCAAGGAAAGGAAAGCAACAATCATAATCAGGCTAATGAAAGATAAAAAAAATAACCAGTGAATTATTACCAGGATCAACCTCGATGAAAAAAATGTGACAGAGAAAGAAAACAATTCTTTCTTCTTAAGTGATAAAAAAGTAAAAGTTACACAATCTATAAATCCTGGGAATTATTATTTAACTGTTTATCTAATATATTTAAAAAGCTTTTAAAGTCAAAATCAGTTAGTTCCTACAATGTTTACTTCTCAGTGGTAAAGAAGAGGGGACGAGAAAGAGGAGAGGAGAGGTCCGCTAAATAGTCATCGGGACTTACCTGAGGGAAAGTCATGTTGATGAGATTGAATCGACTCTGTAAGCGGCCAGATATTTGATTCCTCCCTCCACCAGGGAGCCCCATGGACGCCAACAAGAACATGTCCTAACAAAGCAGGCAAAGCAGAGTTTCAGTAAAACACCTGTGAAATAAACATTAGCCGTGTAAGGCTCTTGACCCAATTTCTGAGAGAAAGGAATGGAAAGAGGTGAATATGGAGGAGGCACAAAGCAACAAAGGAAGGAACAAATGATAAGATATTAATCCCACAATCATCTGAAAACAGACCTCAGTTCCACTCTGTTCAAAATGCCCTTCCTCACCTTCACAAACTTCAAGGTTTGGTTCTGGCGGTCATACCAGAAGCCATAGTCGATCCAGAGACGCAGCAGTTCCAGTGGTGGCTGGGAACCAAAGAGGTCATTGGCCGGCATGTTGAGGTCATCCAGGAACCACAGCAGGCGTTTCCCACCTGCTGGCACGAACACCCCCTTGGTTCTCTTCTCTATGCGGCCCTCCACAATGGCCTGGATGTTATTAGAGGTGGTCTGAACAGACACAGAGAGACAAAGATACAGAAAAGTTCAAATGGGATGTTTCATTGGCATCTCTAGATTACACCTTATGACAGAATGTGTGTTGCAGCCCAGTGGACCTTCAGGACATTCAAATCATTAACCGTAGTTGTCATCTTTATCTTTATTGAGGCCTGAACCAACCTGTGAAGACATGTTGACAGTGAGGGCAGCCCACTTGTTATCCAAGTTGTGCAGGACGCTCTGGGCCACCGAGGTTTTACCGGTTCCCACAGGCCCAGTGAGCAGCACTGGGTACTGACCCAACACCAGAGCCACAACCAGGAAGTTGTAGCGAATTGTATCCACTGTTGGAACAATAATCTCATAGAATGGAGCGCTGCAGGAGAGAGGGAGGGATACAGATGTAAATGTTAGTGGGATGTTATACCATATAGTGTTTATTTAAAAAGAAAAAGAAAATGTGTTAGCAGAGAGTTTAAAGGATACAAACATTTAACAGCTGATGTCAGACACACAAGAACACACGACTTACTTGACATTGTAACGCCAGCCCTTTGGCACTTTATATTCAAAAGAAGACCAGGTTTTGTTCTTGGTGTCCACAAAGTACTCATAAACCGTGTCCTGTAAGAGTTTACTTACAAAGATCAGAGAATAATGGTGCCTGCTCATATAGATTTATTCACTTTGCTGATGAAAAGTGTGAGTGGACACAGTATTATTTATTATTAGTAATATGCATGTGGTGCATTTAAGATGCTTACATTAATTGAACCAAGGCGTGCAATTTTAAAACAATCTGCAAAATTGATAAACTGTGAATGATTAGTGCTGTTTGACTGACTTTGGATGTCATGAGAGTGTAAACAAATATACTCTAAAGAGGACCTTGATGGGGAAGGTGCCTTCCATCTCCCGGATGAAGTTGTCCATCCTCTTGCGTCCGTCCTCGTCGACAGAGGCACAGATGGACCAGATAAGGCTGAAGATGAACCAGAGTTCCACTATCGTACCCAAGTTTTCTGTGTCTGAAGTATTCACCTGGAGAAAGGGAGAACATTAGATAATGTCTGGCTTACAGTTTTATGGATTTACTTTCTAGTGCTTTGATAATGTATTGCTTAAGTTTGGTCACAGGTCTGAAGTCAGTTACTACACATTTATATTTAAGCAGTGCTTAAAAGCGGTTGTCATTGAGAGGGATTACAATGTGCAGTGAAGGTTTCAGAGGGTTCTCTATTTGTCTTACCCCATTCCTGGGTGTGGCCAAGGCGTCGTAGAGGCGGCAAAGAGAGGTTACTCCATTTAGTTCAGTGATGGGAATCCGCTCTTTACAGTTGCTCCTCTTGAAGTTCAGTGTGCTCACGATGTATTTCTCAAACAAACGCTTTAAATGAATCACTTCAGCCTGGGGAGAAAAGGAGCGATCAATAAATGGAGATGGAACGGAACAGCTTCCAGAAAATAAGGGAGTAAAACAGGGTTTTCTTATGTTAGTCTAAAAAAAAGACTTATGACTAATTTGTTATTATGAGTGAATGGATTGTACCTTTGCTCGCTTGTCCAGCCAGGAATGAACAAAAGGCTTCCATCCCAGATCGGTGTAATCGTTGTAGACCATCCCACAGCGAGACACAGTAGCTGGAGAGGCCATTGCCAGGTTCTCCACTTCAAACAGCAAAGACACCTGTGACAAAAACAATAGTTTTTCTGTTGTGATATGTTTTACTGTACATGGTGTACTATGATAAAGTAAGACATGGTAATTAATTGGATTCTGTTATGTTATTAGTTTGTTATTAGTCTGGTTTCTGGTGCTGTTCTGACCTGTTCAGGCAGAGAGATTCTCTCTCCATTGATGAGCGTGAGCACCTTGTTGTCATCCATGACAGAGTTCATACTCTCTATCCACAGTGTGTCAACAGGCCCGTCAAACACAATCCACTTCTCATCTGGTTTCTCGTCTGAGGAATGGAGAGGGGATGCAGTGTGATGTAAAAAGTGAAGAGACATATAAATATAGTGGTGGAATAATGTTCACTTTGTGACTTATATTTCTTTCACAACTTTAAGACGTGTATGCAATCAATTACAAGTTTGCCTTTTGATTTCAGCAATTCGATTTTAAAAAATACTTTAAATATTTTGTTTTTGAAAACTAGTAAAATATTGATAATAATCTGTGTCTATACAAGAAGAGTACAAAAGTGTGTGTTGCATGGCAAAGTAAAAACCTTTGGATCTACAGTGCTGTGTGCCAGATCAAAACCTTTTTTCCACCCAGAAGTTTTAACACAGCAGCCCAAAAGCCTGGCAAAGAAAGGAAAGCGTAACCTATAATCACATTTTTCTGTTTGGATGTTTTGGTTGAATTTGGTAGAAATCAAAAATATGTCTTTTGATTGAAGAAAAGCGTCTATAATGCCCATATCTGTTTGAAATTCAAGCTTGTAGTAACATTTCAAAGGCCAAAGATGCTCCTTTCACACTGCATGTTTCACAGTTTACTAATACTACGTAAAAGGCGAATTAGATTTTTTTTTCCTGCATGAATACTCTCTTAGACATTGGACGAGATGTGTCCAGATGGAAGAATACTACATCCCTATTGTGTGTTCACTTATTCACAGCAGTGTGTGTTTAGTGTCCGCACCTGCACAGGCTGCTCTCATGAGGGCAGACAACACTCCGTCAGACCACTCGTTGGTGGACAGGTCATTTTCTCCATACAGCTCTCCCAGACTCAATGCCTTGGGGTTCAGAGGATAATCCTGTTGTACCACATGGTCCAAGGCATGGAGGAGAAAATGAAAATAAATAGATGCATTATAAAGACAGATCATAATTACAGTCGTCTTTTTGTCAGCTACAAAGCTTAAAGTGATGAGAACACAATAAAACAGTAGCTTTTTGTGAAACATGCATTTTTTGTTAATTGTGTAATCGTTTTTAGCCCCTGATCTGATGAGAGCAAGGGGTGTACAAACATGAATAGATTTTAGTCAGTAAAACATAAGAATACAAATTTGTAAATAAGAAGGAAAAAAACGGGATGAGAAGTAATAAGTAAGGACAGAGACAGTAACATGACTGGGATTCTGACTGTTTGACTAGAAGAAATAAACTAGTGCCCCTTTTTGTGACGCAAGAACATTCCTTTTGTTTAAAGCAACAGTACGAGCTAATATATTTCAGTATTCTTCTTCTTCCACACCCACCTGGACCAGGTTGAAGCCAGGCTCTCCCTGGAGGTGCAGGGAACTGAGGACAGTCTGCAGAGTCCTCCAGGTAACACTCTTAGCACTGCCTGTCTTGCCCACCAGTATGGAGGAGTGTCGAGAGTTTTTGGTCTCATAAAGCTGGATGACTTTGGTGACAGTAAAAGGAGTCACCTGCAAACCGCCCTGACGAAGCACCACCTCTATAGCCTCCTTCAACTGCAACAAAACGACAGAAAAGGTCGGTGATGGTGGACGTTGTCAAGATACAGACACCTATGATATATTTGACCATGACATACTCGGGTCAAGTTGGATCAAGTCGGTCTATTTGGGGTTATATATGTGGTTGTGCTCATACAGCAGTTTAACTGCACGGTCAGACTACAGGATGAGAAAATAATGGTGCATTAGATGTAGAATCATCCACACACAAACAAACGCATGGGTAAAATAACCTTTATGCTCGTCAACATATTCCAGTGCAGTGCTGTGAGCGCGCAAACACACATACACAGGGACACAGTAGAATGGCTGATGGAAAGATGCAGATATGAAAAATGCAGCATGAAAGATCATTATCTTCCCCAGGACGCGATGTTCCCAGACGACCCTAATTAAGGGTTGCGTTCATTGAATTAAATAGTGGTTGTAGCAGACCCACTTAGTGGCGATTCACACTCTGCTGAGTGCATCTTTCTAATAAAATAAAAAACCTTTTTGGTATTTGTTATCACTTTTATAACATACCTTGCCATAGTCTATAACAGGTATTTCCACAGCAGGGAACAAATCCTGGGTGATCCCATTCAACAGTGGCACATCAGCAGAGGTCAGCTTAGCGATGTTCATGTCCTTCATAGCCATCAGAAGGATCTGAGAACAGAGATATAAACGCAGATTAACTCATTCCCTAATGTAAAGTTGAGTTGATTTGAAAGGAAAGGTCAGTGCAGTTTAGTTAAAGTTATAGGAGCTGGTTTCCTATCATTCGACATGTCGTTAGACAGGATGCCAAAAGGAGAGATGCCAGCACAGCTTGGGTTCACATTCATGCTCATGCATGTCGTAGCAACTGCTTGCTATTTGCATTCAAGTTAAAATCTATTAGTATAGTATAGACTTTGGTCAATTCGGGCATAAGAAACAATATGCTTGTCTGGTTCGGGTCTGGCTCCGTTACTACTCTTACAAAACCCAGCTGAGAAATAGAGCCGCACAGTCACACGAACAGTGAGAGATATCCACTTGACTTGACTAACCCGGACTGTTGAAGCCTCACAGAAGCTTTATAAAAACCTTTGAAATTGGGACAATATGATCACCTTTCACTTACACTGGAGGTGCATTAGGAAGAGATCTGTTCAACACCAGTATGACCAACAGGAATGATTATAGTCAGCAAAATATTTTCCTGGTCAATAGGTTTGGTGTATATGAGACAGAGAGAGAGAAAAAAGAGAGAGAGACTTACTTCTTCATCGGGTATGTTGGGACAAGAGCGCCGCTTTGTTCCAGCATAGCGCAGCATGGAGGTGAGACTACGCAGGCCAAAATCATAGTGGTCCTGTTTAGACAGCTGCTGCACTGCCAGGGAGTACAGGGTGAACACTTTCTTTGCCAGGAGCTATAAACATGGGAAACAGACAGATGTAAGATGTGGAGTACCTTTATGCTACTGAGATACAGAGAAGAAAAGAAATAAACAAAAGGAGGACAGAGGATGAAGGGTCAATCTCACTATTATACAAATTGAACATGAGATGAGTCAGAGTGACCTAACAGTAAATTAATCTGTCACTTCCAAAGACGTGTCCCAAAGCATAGCTCAACTAAACAGTCAGTTTGCATTGCAGCAGGACGGAGCGTCTGTGGTAAGACTCACTCTTACGAAGATATACAAACAGTATGAAATGTCCTCGAGTTGTAGTACCTTGCAATTGTTGAAGCCCTCTCCAAACAGTATGATCTCAGCTATTAGAGTAGAGTCTGGCACCACCATGGAGATCGGTCTGAACATGGACTTGAGGTTGTCTGGAAGTTCAGTACGACCAGCGTAACCTAGGAAAAGCAAAGCAAAGAGGAAATATATTGAATTATAAACATTTATTTTCATGACAAAATAAAAATATCATAACATCCTCTGAAAATATCCCAAAGTACTTACTCAACATAACGTGCATAAAATGCAGTGTATGCATCTGCACATTTGTATTGGCCTACCAGGATTCATGGTGATAAAGATGCCACACGACGGGACCAGATTTATGTCCTGTCCCTCAAAATGGAACCTGGTTAGTCCAGCTGAGAGGGCGGACAGGATGGACAGGATTTGTTGGGCCACCACCGACAGCACCTCGATGTTGATTCGGTTGAACTCGTCGAAGCACCCCCATGCGCCGGTCTGTCCAGGTGGACACAATGTACAAATCACGCAGTGAAAAGAAAACCCACTCCAATGAAAACACACAGCTTTGTCTGGTTTTTAATCTTGACTAGCACGAGAATAGTATTTCAATAACTAGTCAGTAAAAAAGTATCTAACGTACACACTCAAAGGTGTGAAAACTACTGTTTTACCTATTTAGTCTGACATCATCATCATTATGATTCAAACTCCAGTCGCCATCATCATATTTCCTTATCCTCTAGCATTTACCTGTGCCAGGCCAGAGTACATGCGTCCCATAGATTTATAGTCTAGCCCTTCGGAGCAGTTGACCACGATCACGTACATGCCGAGAGCTTTGCCCAAGTCCTTCACTGTCTCTGTCTTCCCAGTACCAGCTGGGCCTTTAGGAGAGCCCCCCCGATGCAGATGGAGTGCTGTGGTCAGGGTCATGTAGCATCTGGACAGAGCCAAGCATTTACAGACAGGGTGTCAATATTAAAAAAAATCATTATACTATTATATTTGTACTCATTATAAGCAAGTATCATTCAAATATTTTGGTTGTTCAAACCACATTAAACCCATTGAAAAAAAACATTAGAATGAAATGTTGAAAGAGAAGACAGTGATTGCATAAATTGGATGTAACAATTTTACATTTGTTAGCTTTATATTCAAGTTGTACCTTAAAAATAAGTATGTAAGATTCTAATGTGAACTAATGTGCTATATATTGCAACTATGAATCTATTCTCTAGCCCGAGTCTTCTTATCAGTCAATGCACAAAGAGCTGAGTTGTACTATAGTGACTTTACGACAGAAACAATGCTAATGGTAGCATCTGTTTGATGTTATTACAAAATACTGACATCAGTGAAAATCTGTCTTCAGCCTCCAGAACGGTTGGGTTATTCAAAAACATCAAAATAATACTTACTATACTATACGATAATACTTTGAAAAATGTTTTAATTAATTACTTAATTGACATGTGAGAAATTGATGAATGTATTGCTGGATTTGTGGCGGAACTGCAGTGATTGACTGACCTGTCAGTGAGTGGAGTGATGACGAGCCGTCCAGAGTTGCCCAGGTACTCGTAGCGATACTTGAAATGTGTGTTAGTCTGTCTGATTATGCACTCTCTCTAGAGAACAAACAAATCAGAAAAAGGACAAGTTCAGTCGATGTTTTTTTGTAACTCTCCAACTCATTTCAGCTCAGCAAACTGAATATCTTGCTGCCATAAATAAATTATGTTTTAGGTCTTTTAAAGTGTTCCTTTAAATGCCACAAACTACGGAATTATTAGTAGTTAAATCTATACCAATTTGTTCTACCACAGTTTAGCGTTTACATTTTAGAGTGAAATGTATTTTCACAGCCATTAAAAAGTGCTGATAATATGGCTTGATAGAAGTTTCCTATTGTGCTCTTCTTTTTCTCCATACGTCTGGTGTTGTTCTTACTAGCATCACTCATAGCATACCATCTCCCAGTATAGTCGCAGCTGGCAGAGCCATTCGAAGGCATTGACGTCGTTGCAGCGCGCCTTGATCAGCTTATCAATGACGTCCCGAGCATGAACCTCCCCCGTCACCAGTGATACAATCTTCAGACGTAGGATTTTGGACAAGTCCCCACGTATGATCTCTGAATAGCTTTGAAGCTTGAAAACCTAAGAGACAAAGACAGACATAGCAAAATCTCAAGAGTTTATTGGAAGCATTTGAATTTATAACACCACTATGTTGCCTTCCAATGGCGCCAAAGAAGGCAGATACGCTGAATTCAACACATCAAGGCTAATGAATCGCAAGCTCATGAAATATTGGAAATAAGAAAATAACACAACACACATAAATTATAATCATTTTCCTGGGTACAAAGCCTTCAACTTGCTTTATGGAAACACACTGGAATGTTTAGAAATCATCACAGTCATCACAAATATTTAGTTAAGTTAAGTTAAGTAACAAAAACTCAACCTGTTTCTTCCTTATGGACTTGAGAGAGGACTTATCAGCTCGCTCTTTGCTGGAACTGAGAGCTTTCGTAACATCAGTGGTCCACTGGACCTGACTGGCGATGATCAGTATCTAAAATAGGAAGGATACAAACTTAACTTTGTTAAAACCTTTAGCTTTGTTCATATTCTTTTGTTTAACCCAATGACATGGACTGAGTAAATAACCATGGGAATAGAGAGAGGATCGTCACAGTGTTCACTTTGCCACCTATTCTTTAGTCCGAGTAAACCTTAGTCCAGGGGTCAAGTGCATTCAGTCAATCTCGTCTTCCAAAAATATGAATTTGTTTCTTTCTCCCATGCCGTTGATGTAATTGTTGTTACTCCGACTCCTAACTGAGCTCAACGTGTGCTGCCGATGTTGTCCTATCATTGCATAACATTACATCTCTAACATTGTACATTGATGTTGCTAGTGTTCAACCATGTCCGTACCGCCTCTTCATGGTTTGGTCTTTGCCATGGAAAAAAAATATATATGTGTATAGTCAAAACTTATTTAGTCTTTTTTTTAACGAAATTAAGACTCAGCAGGAACTGGGATTTGTGCAAAAAGACTGCATCAGTGTCACTCAGTCTGAATGTCAGATGGGTGAAGATGCAAAACCACAATGATTTTAATTTGGGATGAGACACTAATGTACCTGTCCCGGCCATTCTTTGACCCATTCTTCGAGCTGGCCTGGCTTCTTCTTCGGACCTTCAACGCACTCTTTCAGAATGTTCATCAGTTTAAAACGCATGGTCTTCTCGACATTACACAGCCAAACCTACATGCACACAAAACAAAAAGATGCTCACATTCTTCACCATAACTCTCTGAAAATGGCATATTGATCACGTTCATAATCATTGCATCTTTGCTGCTGTACCTCCACAGGTTTGTTGAGTTCCACTGGGCTGCTGAAGCTAATATACTCCCCATCAGCAGAGAACATCCCAGTAGCCTGTTGAATAGTGCCCTAGAAAAGACACAACACAGACACACATCTCACAGCTCTATATTTATTCTGTATAATGTGAAAACTGTGTTTTGTGGTTCAAGTTTTCAGTCCTCTTTGTTCTGGAAGTTTTACTTGCTGAAATGGGGAAATACATGTACCAAAATGTAACTAACCTAATCAATGTGGCCTTCACATGCTTTTGCAGATAAATGTTACCCTCTAAGCATTTTGGAAAACTAAGAAATATCCGTCCCTTAGCACAAGATTCACTTTAAAAAGGTGTTTCTGCGGCACATGATGTGGTTTGATATCCTTGAATCGGGTCCAGCGTATCAGTGCAGAGCACAACTTATTGAGTCTTGTTTGAGGACACTGACTAAAAGGTGATGTAACAAATTAACCTGCACGGAAAACAGTGGCATCATCTTATCTTAGCAATGTGCCACCTTGGTCTGTCTGGATCATGGTGTGTTGCCCCAAATCTTTACTTTAAACAGGGTTTCCACACTTTTCTACAATTTTTCAGGACTTTTCCAGGAAATTTTTACTGATCACCTAGGAAGTATGAAAAATAAACTAACATATTTTCAATGTTGAAGTCTGATTGAAACAGAGTGCAGTTGATGCCTGTAATTTATCTATAAAATCATTTCTTACATTCTTAGAAACTATGACAAATAAATTATAAAATATTATCATGATGTCATCCAACCTGCATGTGCTAACCTGTGACATGACTTCACACATCATATAACTACCATTTGAACGCTAATATGATCCTGAAAATAACTTGGCTTGTTCAGATGGCAGTGTTTTCTGTTTTGAGGAGATCTGAAAGATATTTCTGTTGTCGTTCTTTCTCAGCTAAAAAGGAAAATAGAACATTTAAATGATTTTCTTGAGATTTTGTATAACATTTTTGTGTTCAACTGTTTTCCAGGCCGTGTGGGAGCCCTGTTTTAATGTATAATTCCCACTATTGCAAAGGGCATACTTAGCCTACACTAAGACCACATTGACATTAAAGCATTGCAAATATGCTTGACAACTAAATAATTAACAGAAAAAACATGTTTAGCCTGCATGATAGCTTTCTTATGATAGCTTTCCTATATTTTGTTCTTGATGGTCTTGACTGATTGGCCTGAAATGACTTTCACAGTAGCAGCTCAGCACTGGTCACTGAGTGTATCTGAGCTTGTGATGATTACATGATCATGTTTGCATTCCCTGCCTGTTTAATGCTCAGGCTCCTGATGTTGTCAAAACACTTCTTCAGGTGGGGTTGAATGGCTTTGGGGTTCTGTGACTGCCCCAGGATCTCCAGCACATCGTCATTCGACAGGAAGTAAAACCTTGGGAAGAGCTGCCTCTTAGTCTCCAGGTACATGTCCAGGGCCTTCTGAATCTCCTCCAGCTTAACAGTCATCAGTGACAGCTCCTCGGGCAAGCCTAATTGACATATATAGACATATGTGTATGCAACATTTCTGTACCAGCATGTTCTTTAACGCAACATCAAGTATGTTGCCGTACCGGGGTGGTGCGTTCCCTTCAAGGCGTTGCTGTCCTTGTGGAGTTGGTTCATGACGATCTTCCAGCTTGAACTGAAGTCTTCAAACTCTTTGCATTCACGAGGCAGCTGCTCCCTAATATCCTTTCCTTGAAAAATGTTCTAGGGAGATGAAGGAAATTACAAATGGGGAGCGGGAAGAGGTTAACTGTGGCGAGAAAATCAAAACCACAAAAGCTGTGACAGATGCGTTTTACAATGACGGGATCCTATAACATAGTAAATATGTATGTGAGTGTGTTCCTCGTACCTCCAGATAAATCCACTGACGCTGCACAATAAGGATCATCTCGATGACTTCCAGAACCAGTGACAGCCGTCGTTCCCAGCTGTCCACCTCTATTTCAAAGGCTTTGACGAACCGAGAAGCCTTCATTGTAGACAGGATGGACATGTTGTCCTCTAGGGACTGGAAAACCTCCTCTGTGCCCCTGAGACAGACACAGAAAATTAAACTGTTGATGGCTACTTAAACTGGATTCCAATCATGCATTTGGTGATGCATTTTCACAGCAGAAAAAGTCAGGAAGTAAACATTTATATTATAAGTTTATTAGTACACTTTAGTGTAATCCAATGCAGTTCTGTACATTATGATTACTGTGTAACGGTGGCAGTTTTTGAGGACATAGTTAATATTACTTGAGAGATATTTCTAATAGTCACTTCCTATTGAGCATCATGAACTTTGAACTCTCTCTCTCTCTCTTTACGTCCTCTATATTACCTGTGGGCCAGTGGCTGGTTGTAACCTTCCCCCCTACTGTCAAATTGGTGTTGATGACTTGGGCTGCGAATACGACTGTGGCTGGAGAGTCCCTCTATTAATTTTATATGCAGCAGATGACCGATTTTTGCTTTCTCCAACCAAGCGGTCACTCTCTCAATTAACTCTGCTCTGCTCACTCATCTCTGATGCCAAATAAACACATCATTCCTCCATCAGCCTCACATATGTTCTCTAGTATCCCTTAAACAAAGAAAGATTGAGACCATCACTGGCTGGTATTATTCAATTGTACTGAGCGGAGGAATCATGTGACGCAGGTAAATAAGACGTAATGAAGTCCCAAATCTATGACTTTAAGTTTGAGTGAGTTCAACCATAGCATGTATAAAAGAAGGGGACAGTTATAACTTCTTGACCCATCCCTGCCATCAGGGCTCGCTTCCTCACCTCAACCGATAGTTGCTTTTGTAAGCTACCAAGTCCAGCTTCGTTTCCTCCCATGTCTTGGTAATGTCCTCCAGACCCTTGATTATCAAATACAAAGAGTAATGTAAACAGACAGAACACTTGGAGAAGAAAACAGTCACGATTAGCTGATCAATGACAGGAAACCATTCATCTTAACGTGAATCTAGTGTAATAAAAACATCTGTTTTTTTATTTTTCTCCACTTTACTCCACTCGTTTCCTTTATTTTATCTAAGAAATTTCGACATTCTTTTAATTCATTGATACTACCTTCATGAATCTGGCTCTGAAACTACACTCATGTAACATAATAAGGAAATAGAAACGGGTTAAAGTTGACAAAGGTTGTTCCATGAGCCGCCAGTACTACTCGAGACCAGCAGGCCTGAAAGCAGGGTGGAAAGCAGCCGGTCAACTATACTTCCAGCTGCGCTCACCAATATTCTCGGTGAGATCCTGACTAGAATGAATATTTATCATCAAGAAGGTAGAAGAGAGTGGACCTTCCCACTATAGGCGTGCCTAAACGACAAGAAGAGACCTTTTCTATGAAGAGCTCCTTGCTGGCGGCCCCAGAGATCTCACAGATTTTGTCAGTGTACTCGTCGAGGTTCAGAGATATGATCTTCTCCAGGGTGCAGTCAGGGCTAGTATGATCAAAGGAGCACTTCAGCTCTTCACTGAGCTGCTCCCAGTGCCTAAGAGAAAGGTGGCATTGAAAGTATGGTTTGTTGCAAAAATCTGAATTAGCCAAGGAAATTGTCATTGATGCATCTGTAATACTAATCACAAAGAGAATACCTTTTATACCTTGCAATCTTTCTCAAAAGGTGTCTTTTTCATTACCCCCATCAACTACTTAATACTGCACAGTAATAACATATTGCAATCCGTCACCACACACAAAGCTAACAACGATAGCAACGAGTTTGCTGCACACAGGATGCCTTTAGCTTGTTCACACAGTACCTGTCTCTCATGGCTGGGTTCCTCAGATCAGCAATGAGAGGGATGATCCGCTTGAACTTGTCAATCTTGTTTTTGGAGGAATCTACAATGTTCCACTCCTTATCCTGGAATCAGACAAAGACCAGGTCCTCACTACTGTGTAATGTAAATGTAAGATCAGCTGAAGGGGGTTTATTTCAGATTTCTTTTGTGATATTAGCACATTATTTTGTGCATCCTAAGGTCATGCCATATAACTATCACTGTAAAATTCTTTTTTTCCGACTCTTTGGGTCTAAAGGTCAACATATCTAATGACATCCGTATGAGTTTGATAACTTTGTATCTATTAAAAACACAAAAAGTCATTCAAAGTCTGCAACTATTTAAAAAGCTTTGTGTGAAGGAACTGACCTTTAGTTCTCTGTGGAGTTTGTGGAGTTTTTTGAACAAGTCTTGTGCCGTGCTGCTCATGCTCTCCGTCTGCAGCGTAGAAAGTTGACCAACCTTCCAGTTGTTCCAGTTGGCATTCCACTCCTGTGTGATCTCCCAGACTTGCTGTAGGTGGTCTATGTCCTGTACAAAACAAACGGACACAAACAAACATACAAACAAACAAGAGTGCAATCATTAATTCTAAATCTAAAGTCTAACATTTGCAACAAAAACTATTTCTCTTGAAATTTCTTGTGGTATATGGGCTTGACTTCCTTACTATCAAGTACATGTAATGTTTACAAACTGCTTGCTTCATTCACACATGTTGAGTTTATTACAACCACAATTCCAACAACCCTCTCTGCTTTGTGTTGGCGCTTATGGCCCATGAGCCCACTTGTGTATCAGACCTTCTCCACCATCCGGATGCTTTTGGAGGGGGGCTGTCCGGTTTCGTAGAAGCCCAGTCTGAGAGTGATGGCGTTCTCTTCCTCTTTTAGAACCTCCAGTTGGCTGCGATACCCCGCTATCATGTTTAAAGCCGACTCAGTGCTCACTGTGCTGTTAAATGGACCTATATACAAATGAACAAGTGCATAGATAAAGACAAACACATCACAGTCATACGTCCACACACTAAGACTGTCAAAACTGCACAAAAAAGACATTTGAAAATTCGTTCTTAAAAAAACACATTGGAACTGTCGGCGGCACAGAGTTTCTGTTCTTTAAAGACAGGTTTCTGAACCATGACATTGAAGAAAAGAATAAAATTGATTCAATAAAAGCACGATAAAATAAGGTCATCATGATTTTGTTAATGTGGAAATAGAACAGTTTCCTTAAACAAAACAAACGCTGGTGCCCCTTTTTGCAGACGGCTTCACAGTTTGCTTCAAAGTGAAACCCATGTATAGAGTCAAATTCCATGTATATGTAAACTTGCATGGTCATTAAAGCTGATCGTGATTCTGAACTTCAATTTGGAGTCGATGATTGTTCCAAGATTTACAGTCTGACCTTGATGCATATGACTTCATGTGTGTGGGTATGTCTTCTAAAATCAATGATCATGTCTTTGGTTTTCGATATGTTTCATTGAAGATATGACTCCTCACACCACTGCACAAAGTTGTGGATGACCGGACCGTGAGTGTTCTCATTGCTGACTGACAATAACAGAATCATCTGCATACTTTAAAATGGTCCTATTATTATACATACTCTGACATATATTTGTTCACACGATGAATAAAAGGGGCAAAAGCACGCATCCTTTCGGGAGCCAGTGAAGAAACACACTTGGTTTGACAGAATTACAGAGGTCAAGGAAAAGTGTTTAGACGTTAGGAGCTCATTTTTGGGACTATTCGACCACAGCCCTGTTTCTGTGCACCTGTGTTCCAGATAATGTTTTATCTCCAACATATCTTGCTGTCTGAGACATGCAATTGAGTCCTGTTTTTTCTGTACTTTCACAAGGCAATCAATAAGTACCAATGTTTGTCAGATATTCAATTCACTGTATTAGCAAAAATATGAAGGAGAAACAAGGGAAAGATGGTACTACCCCAAAACAAAAGGGAAACATTAGAGATGATGATGAGGCAGAAAATGGTGTGTCTTCCAGTTAGGAACATCCCTTTTAATGCGGAAAGGTGAAGAAGTCAGCAATCATCAGAGGGCAAGAACCAATTTAATGCAGGCTATTGTTTCTAAAGAGGCCTCCTATGCACACCATGGTGCTAAAGCATATAAGTGTGAGAAAGAAAGGGTGTGACCTGTGTTGTTGAACTCCTGCACCATGGTCTTGATCTTCTTAATGACCTCAGGAACCATACTGTTCCTAAACTTGTCTTTCTGCTTTTGCAGCATGACGTCACTGTCAATCACCATCTGCTGGAACCACACCCACTGGCCGTTCAGCATTTCACGCATTTCCTGCACCTGTTGGTGAACCAAGAAACAAAACGTAGTGTTTGTTGTACGTGTAGATATATACAGTACCCTAACCAGACCCGCCAGATGGTTTGCAACACAGAACCATCTGATAAGATAAGATAAAATAAGATAATCCTTTATTAGTCCCTCAGTGGGGACATTACAGGATTACAGTAGCACTGCTTACAAGTAAAAAGTAATAAGATAAAAGTAACAAGTAATATAAATAAACAGTAGAACATTGGAAACTGTTTGGAAAAGGGCAGAGGCTTCCAAAAGATATACTTGGCTAGTGATTGGATAAAATCCTCTGTCAATCAAACTCTTTCCAATGCCAGTAGGAAGAGTGAAAACATCAACACACAAAAACACACATACATTACTGTATCATTTCGCTGGATAGGTGTATACTATATATTTGTTAATGAATCAGCAAGGTGCTTACAGACTCTTCCACTGGGACCTCATATTTGTCCAGGATAGCAAACTGGTCATGGATGAGAGGAATCTGAGCCTCCGTCTCGGCCAAATTGCCCTGGAGGGTCGCCAAGAGCTTCATGCTCTCACCAAGCTCCACCAGTGTCTGGGGAGGTTGTCTCAGCCTACACACACACACACACACACACACACACACACACACACACACACAAGCTACTTATTTGAAATGTTTAGCAGATCAAAATGTGCTCCCTTTCCTTTCTTCTGTTCATCAATCCCACCTGTTGGCATTGTCTTGCAGAGAGCCATGGAGTTCTCTCAGCTGGATGCTAGCCATGCGGCTGAGCAGCTGAGTGATCTTGGTTTGCCACTCACTGTAGAGCTGCACCAAGAAGGATTTGATTGGTGAACAGTCTAGCGTGACAAACCAGATGTTCAATACCGTCTCTTCCTGTTGAACGTTGTAGGCTTTTTCTGTGCACCTGGGGACATGACACACAAGAGAGATATTAATTAGTCTGGATGCTTCTTTATGGGAAACAGCTACCAGGAACAACAGCTGTTGTTAAAAGGTTCATAGCAACTTCATATACGGTTCAATGAAAGAATGATGTGAGTATTTTATTGCACAGTGCCTGTGTATATCTGCATCAATGGTAGTGACTGATGGGTTTTTGCTCTGGTATTCTTGTATACAGGAGTCCTGGTTTTTCTCCCAGATATCCTTGTATTTGTCCCAGGTCTTCAGGTAGGCCTGCAGGTGTTCGGCGTTGGTTTTCATCCCTGCAGCGACTGCAGCCTGAAGCTTCCTTATCTCTTTGTCTTGCTCTGAAGGATCAAAGCGTTGCATGTTTACATCAGGTCTGCATTTAATAAGCACCCAATAAAAAAAGATTGGATGTGCACAATTGTAACTTGCTAAATAAAAACATAAATGACTATAAAGTTCTTACCTATGTTCACGTGTATGGGATTCTCCTGTGACCGCTTGCAGGAGAGAATTTCAGGCAGTCTTTTGAATTCTGAAATGGTGTTGAGGAGCTGAGGCGTAATGTTCACTATCTGAGCAAGCTTTTCAAGTGGAGGGGAGAACTCGACCTGTTAAAACAGACACTCACTTTTACCCAAGATATAACATTGCCAATTGATTAAACTAAACTATGCGTGTGTACGTGTGTGTGTGTGTGTGTGTATTCCTGCAAGTGTGCACCAAGACAGTCATACCATAACCATGTAGCAAAGCCTCACAGCAATAGCACAGTGAACGGTAGTAATTTGTCCAATTCATTGATCGCTGCATGGTGCATTTGTTCAGGTGAGTATTTCATACTGTTTGATCAGGACATGTAGCTATTCTCCTGGGCTTTAATATTGTAAACTAGCTATTAATAACCACTGGTGGGCCTTAGAGCTCCACCTATTAGGCCACAGAGATAGTAACAAATGGTTAGATTTAATATATTTATTTTTGATCATTTACAAAGCTAGTCATTTTTATATGTATAAATGGCCTCAAGAATTCAACATTTGAATATCAGCACGCCAATCTCAATGTATCATCATGTAGAAACAAACATGTTTTTCAACTATTAGCTAGCTAACGTTCCACCTGATGCAGTGGAATTAATTAGAATTGTGTTACTAAAAGGTTATGTAGGCAATGCTGTGCCAGTGAAAGCTTCAATGTTTGTGGTGAGGAAATATGACCATCAATACAATATGAATTAATAATGGTGTAAACGGTATGGGTGTCCTGTCTACACAATAACATCAGTTTGACCCAGATGTGGAAGAAGCACTTAAACTATAGCAGCACAACAAGACTAGTTTTATGTTTCCTACATCCATGTGATACACCTTCTGTGTGCACATGGAAACACATCCTAACATATATGGCTAACATTATAGTCATAATCACATGACTCAATTGGATCAAGACATGAATGGTACCTTTGGTTTGGTTTGGGGGGTTGCCTGACGCAGTGCCACCAGGACTTTGAACAGAGGATTGTGCGATGTCTTATTGTCTCCATTGATGGCCCTGGATAGCTTCTCCATGCAGCGCTTGATGTTGCACTTCAGAGCTTGCTCTACCAAATGGTCCACTTTCTCTGTGTAGGTCACCCAGTGCTCGTGGACCTTAAACGCCATGAAAAAATAACACACATGACACGACAGACTGGACCTGTTATCACACAGAAATACAAAAGGCTTAATAAATCTGTCTCTCAATAAAAAAGGAAATAGATACAGCTGCAGATTACAATGATTGCTGATTTGTTTTTACAAGTCCTTGAGGGAATTTGAAAATGTTACTTAAGGCAGAATGAATAAGATGTGTTGGTTGCAGTTAGTAAACACAACATTTAAAGGTTTTCCTTCCTCCACAGCTCAACATCACCGAAGTTCACGCTCATGCCCTTTGATTGTTGTTTGGCTTCTCACGCACAGCATAAAGGGTCCCGACAGAAACAAAGACCTCCACACACTGCTTTTAGGTCATGCTTGCCTGAGATGATTGAAGTGGCATTTGAGAGGGATTCTTTTTGTGTGATGTTTTTTAGGAAAATTAGAAGTAATTCTCTCTTTAAAAACGTACGTGGGTCTATCTTGTGTCACTATCCTGTAAACTTCGGCCTCAACTTTTCATACATACAGCAGCGGCGGGCCGTCAGGGCCTGCTAAGCCTTCTCTGCCTAAACAGAATCACAAAGTTATAACTATTTTATCATTAAAATTTTCATTGGTGTGCGCCGCAACAGGTGATCTAAACTGCAAGCGCTGGTAGAAAATCCACGGCCCGCCACTGATTTACAGTATATGCAAGTAAGCAAAGAATAATATTTTAACAAAATAATTTCACTCTTAAAAGTACAGGAACATTTCTGATGAAGGGCTCTCAATACTGAAAAAACAAAGAACAAACCTCAGGTCCATCATTAGAGAAGGTGTTGTGGATGCGGTTCATAATGTGAACAATATGATGGTGGGTTGAGCGCAGTATCTGGAGATTCCTCTGCTGGTAAGTCTTCTGGTCAGCCTCAAACTCCATGTTCCTAACAATTCCAACAGGAGAAACACCTATGATGCCACCAAAAAATGAACCATTGTGCATCACTTGGAAGCATTTGTATAAAATGCTACCCATGTGTATTGTCCATTTACATACAGGCATCCCATGCAATGAAGATGGAATCAAACATATCTTTGTACCTGTATAAAGTCTTTCCATCCAATTTAATCAGCAATGTTTCACTGATTTGGCAACAGAGGTTGGAGATGGATTGGTTGGATGCTTTGTAACCATCGACTATCTGCTGAACCTGGAGTGTAATGAAAAGGAGAGAAAAGCGGCTGGTCAGTACAATGTGGTTCGCTTACTGAACCAGGAATAGGTTCCAGAGCTGTTGAGGATGCTTTTAGTCACTTCTGTCCTGTTCCTTTGGAATGTATTGCTCGACAGGTGATCTAGTTACATGTTCAGAAGTACACTGAAAACCACTTTTGGCAAACAAATTTCCCCCAGCTATTGCTGGGATTTAATCCACACGCTGAGAACCAAACCATTCACCCACTTCTTTATCTGTACACGTGCCCATTTTAGAAAGGGAACTTTGTGTAACAACCTTGGTAACATGCAGGAGACAGTCACGGATGAAGACGTTAGCAGTTCCTTTGGAAGACCACAGGATTTTGGACAGCCCCGGCTGAATCTTCTTATCCATACCACTAATTCGTTCCCGAAACAGACCTAACTCGTCTGGAGAAAGCATTCCAAGGATCCTAATCCACGCACACATACATATATACAGTACACACATACACACACACACACGTACACACGCGTACAAACAGGTGAGAAAGACATTAAGTAATATTTGTTTTTTGTTTACTGAGAACTTCTGGAGTGGACAAAAAAATCAAACAACTAGAACACTGTTGAGAGTTTGTTTTAAGTTTTTAAATACTTGATTTCCTTTTAAATACCCTGTGAAGTCATATGTTATGAGCAAATACTCAAGTTCTGTAATGCTTGACAGAAAAATGTTTGAAAGACTTGGCTTTGTGATAAAACACACATCAGGCCCCTGATATCAGAATACATTGTTCAGTGTTGCGCCTGTGTGTGTGTGTGTGTGTATGTGTATGTGTATGTGTATGTGTGTGTGTGTGTGTGTGTGTGTGTGTTAGACCTGTTGTAGTCCCTGACCAGCAGCAGTACTCGCTCCCTCAGGACTCTGATGTCCTCCCTGTCCTGGGAAATGTCAGCCACACACTGGGGGATCTCATACTTTAGTCGTTCCCAATAGTGAATCTCCGAGAAAATATTCCAGATGTTGCTGAACAAGAAAACACATGAAAGAAAAACACACACCATAAATGATTTACACACATGCACGTGTCATGTATGTGTGCAGGCATTTGTCTAGAACTGTGTAGTTTCTGAGTGAATATATATTGTGTGAAAGCATATCTGTGTATCCAGCTGATGAGGAGTGTGTATTTGTACCTCCTGTGTGGGCATGAATGCAAAGTTAACACACAACACATTGGCTCAGGTTTGTGTGTGACACATATACACAGAAAACACATTGTAAGACTGTGTGAATCTGCACTGTAATGGGAATGTCTTGAGTCATCTTGTGTGCAAGTCTTGATCATGTCACTCACCCATCAAAGTTGATGTCAAGCTTGGTGGCGTTGTCCTTGTGGCGCACTATGAGTGGCTGCTCCAGTTTCTTGAGGTACTGTCCATCCAGCTTCTGGTTCCACTCGCTGAAGATCTTCCTCTCCATCTCTTCCAGAACCTGAAACACCTGGCTGTGGGTGAAGAGCACCTGCCTGCAGTTGTATGACTTCGGGAGGAAATGGGCTTTCTTAAGCACCTGGAGGGGAAGGAGAGAGGACAAGTGAAGAAGACGTCAAGGACGGAGCTTCAGAAGGTGAGTTCACTGAAGACCATGAAGGCCATCTTTTTACAGTCACCATATGGTTCTTACTACACTTCTTTACTTCATGTCTCTGTGTAGTGATGGACTCACCTCCATGGGTCTCTCTAAGCGTTGTCTAAGGGCCCTCAGCCAGTGGGCCTGGCCTGCCATCCAGGGCATGTGATCAGGAGGAGACCACGTCCTCCGGTTCAGCTCTTTGTTGACCATTTGAAGTTCCTTGTCAAAAATGTGTATCACTTCCTCCACCTTCTCTTCAATGGTGCGCTTCATGGCCTGTGACGGAGAAGATTGAATGAAAGTCAGTGTGTAGATGAATTTCATGGTAGTGAGCGGAGAAAGAAGAGAGGGGAAAGTTGAGCAAAGAAAATAGATAATGTGCATTCGGGTGAATGCAACTTACACTGAGACAGATACAGAGTTTCTAAAAGAGCTCTGACTGCAACATAACAAAGATAAGCTATAAACCAAGCCTAACACGGGAAGTCTCTTTTGCTCTCTCTCAGAGCATCAAAGTGATGGAAGAGTCAGTTCTCCATAGCCTCAGCAGAAGAAAATTAACTTGGGTTTGGGTCAGTAGACTTAGCGAACTGCAGAGACCATCCAGTAGTTTACCTATACAGGTGACCTGTAAAGGTTAAATAAATACAGGGAGCAACAAACTGTTTCACTTAGTTATGCAGTAATGTATCATTATGTGCTGTAAAATCAAATTTCAGACTTGCATGTGTGTGTGAGTGAGTGAGTGTGTGAAAAACAATTACATTATAAAATAGATATAACTTTTAATTATTTAAATGATAAAATAGCTATAACTTTGTGATTCTGTCTCGGCCAGCAAAGAAAACCTAGCGGGCCCTGGCGGCCCGCCACTGGTGTGCATGTGTGTGTTTGTGTGTGTTTGCGAAAAAGCCACCTCTCGAGAACAGATCGGCCTGAAAATGTACAAAAGCCGAACTCCTTCCTCCATTTGGTACACCGTCTTAAACAATGAATTGATCAGGTTCCGCGTCATCATTTCCAGATTCTTCACAACTGCACAAAACCTGCGTACACACACACACAGGACATATCCACACATGAAAACATATCATCAGCTGATAAATAAATTAGGAGCACACTAAAAAAAAAAGAGTGCAGACCCAGTTGCAATGCAATGTTCCTCTGCCATAAGTCTGTTTTTTAGTTTGCTAATTTCCAGATCAAAAAGCTTGGGATAGAATCATTCCGATACAAGTAGAGTTTGAATAATTAACTTATAATAATCA
Organism: Clinocottus analis; assembly: GCF_023055335.1. Taxonomy (NCBI): domain Eukaryota; kingdom Metazoa; phylum Chordata; class Actinopteri; order Perciformes; family Cottidae; genus Clinocottus; species Clinocottus analis. Next base: position 24,341,502 of record NW_027175931.1, read on the forward strand.
GTTAGTCGGCAAGCTGAAGCTAAAAAAAGAAACCTCTATAGTGTGGAAGTATCTTAGACAGATAGCCAACAACATGGTGTTATGTAAACTCTGCAAATTAGAAGTGGCTCATCACAGCTACTATGAATAAAAGCTTCCGAAAGCGGAAGCGTTTATTCTCGGATCTAGTGTCAGTTTGTGTTGAAGAGCAATAGACCTACTGATTGAATTCATTGCGCCACGTGGTGCTCTCGACATCGAGGATGTCGTTGTTGAGAGAGTGCAGGTTCTTTAGGCAACAGTGGAAGTCTTCCTCTATCTTCAGGAGGGAGTGGTTGAACTCGGGTGCCTGCATGCTGCCGAAGCATGGCAGAGCCCTCTGCTCACCGTCCTCCCAACGGGCAAACTGATACTGGCACTCACATACCTGAGACAAAGCCAGAGGAAAGAAATATCCCAAATAACAAACAATACATCCTGTTTCAAGACATACAAGAAACAAGTATTGATACTGTAAGGTTTGAAGAGTAAAGATAATCAAGATCATATTGTATTGATTCATAGTACCTCTTGAGTATAAAGTGGAAACAAAATATGCTAAATGCTAAGCCTTGTACTGTATATGACTCTGTTTAAACCACAATGAGAACAAAATACATCACATTTAATTTTCCTACTGTGGTCCCAATGTGATACCCTTGGCAATGCAACTTCACTCTGATTATTTATATTAATACATTTCTGACAGTGCTTGTTGTAAAGGAGATGTTCAATGAAAAAACAGTGATAGTAAACTGCATCGTTGTTTTGAAGTCAAGGTGACCGTGAAACATTTTTAAAAAGTAAGTTGCCTTAACATTGTGAAAGAAGCTAAAGTCTCTCATAAAGAAAGCCACTGTGACTGGATTAAATCATTGTTTTAAGCCAATTGAAGAGCACTGTTCCTTTAGTATTGTCCCTTTATAATCCTTTTAGTATTGTTCTTTCAACAGGTTGAATTTACAGGTACGTGGGTGAATGTCTCTGCATGTGTGAGTGAGGGTAAATTCACCTCAAGCAGTTCTTTAAATCTCTGGATGGAAACATCAACCAGTACAAAACAACGGTTTTGGTCCAGGACCAAGCATTTTTGAGAATACCTGCCGTAAAAAGCAGAGGGTGAGAGGGAGGGGAGGACGGGTGAGACCAAGAGGAGCACAGAGAAAGGGAGAAATAGAAATGAAGAATGAAATGAGCTGTATATGAGTATTTTGAAACATTTAGACCAACTTTACCTGAACCCTACATCAATTTCATTTTAAACTAAACCCATATAAATCAGTGAATTGCAATATTTAACATCAAACATGCCCAGGTGACAGTGTGTTGAGACGCTACACAGGTGAGATTTCTCCTACTTGTGGGGAATCTGTGAGGCGTGCTCGTAAATTTCCTTCCACTCCAAGCAACACTGGATACAGTCGTTGAGGTTCTGCTTGCTGGATAACACATAGCCCTTAAAGATCCTGTCCAAAGAGATGCTTTGGAAGCAGAGGCGGGTGATCTCATTACTCATCTGCAAGGCGGGAGAAAACAAACACTCGTCACAAACAATAAGTAGTGAGAAGACCAAGTTACAGACACGTGTATTCACATTTACTATATGCTCTTGTGATGTGGTATAAGTCACTATTTCTTCAAACTACATTTTAAATATGTTTGAGTATGAATATTGTTTGTTCGAAGTTTCCTTATGCCCTTTTTTCAGCGAGCAAATACATCCTCTTAAGGCCACAAGGTTTATTATCCCACCCTGCCGCCCAGCTGGAGATAAATCTGGATAAAATATGGACATATCCTCCTTTAGGTCAGCCAATGGTTTCTACAAATTGGCAAAGAGGTGGATAACAGTCAAGGGCTTCTCTATTAATGCTGCTCCACTGACTTACCTGAGGAATACATAAAATGTATGTATGTAAAATACATACATACATACATAAATACATAAAATATGTTGAAGTAACGCTTTAAAATAATCAATAAAGAGCTGTCAAGAATATGAAGGGCTTATTGCAGTATGCAACATTATATCCGAACGGTGTATGTGTGTGGAAGTGAATTCAACTAAGATTAAGACAGACTTGGGTTAATAAAAGAAACCTGTTGTGAGTAAACCTCCCCCAATTACTCTGATGCAGTAAAATGCAGGAACCTTGCGGAACAGGCCAGCGATCCTCTCGTTGGTGTTGTAGTGGGGGGAATTGTCCCAGATGATACGAATGAGATTGACAATGTGTTGCAGCTTGGGAGCGACTTCGCTGGGTTTTAGCTTGGCAAATTCGTCCAGTGGCTCCTTCAGTATGGACAGGAATGTCATGTTTGATTGGGCCTGCACAGAACATCTCTGAGGAACACAGAGGAAAGATGATAATATGAATGTCAGTATGTCAGTCATGGCAATGTCATAATGTTGCGGCAGTAATGAGTGAGAAGCCCTCCAGACTTGAGACTCTAGATACCTGTATTTCATGGGCCAGTTTGCAGAAGTTCTTTACATAGCGAGAATTGGAGAGCAGCAGGATCTCCTGGATGTGCCTGACCCCAGGCTTTTGCAGTTGCTGGCTGATGTTTGACAGCTCTGTAGAGCGACTCTTCCAGAAGCCAATCTCCTCCAGCGGGCCGCAATTTTCAATCCTCTTCATTGTTTGTTGGGTACTTAGTAGCTCCTTGACCTGATCCGTCCAGTGGATCACAACAGCTAAAAACAAGAAGAACAAATGAGTGGAAGAAAATCGAACATTGAAGCAGGGTGAAATGAAGAATGGAGGACAGAAAGAGGGATCAGAGAATGGCAGAAGTTTGATGAAAGAAATGTTAAAAAACAAAGACCATGATGGTGATGGGTTATGAGCCCAGTGCCTCATTATATAAAATATCAAAAGAGTCTGAGCCAATGCCAACGTTTAAAAAAAGAATTCTGAAATGAACAAACTGTCTGACCTTTTCGTGTGCTCTTCTAGACACAGACACCCACAGAGACAGGTGGAAAGATAAAGGCATCACACCACCCACCCATAGAAACACATCTAAATAGAGCTTACTCTCCATTCTCTGTATCAGCTTCTTGTCCTTGCTGGACACCTCAGGGCTGCACTGCAGGGCTTCCATTGGAATGTATAGAACTGTCTTGTCCTTTTTCTTATAAACAGCATCTGTTCAAGAACAAACATTTGGTAAAACATTACACTGCAGATCACGTGAATCAAATTCACAAGATTTGGGGGTCTAGAAATATGTAAAATGCCTTTGATTCTTGCCGCCTAATAAAAAAGGAATTCGGTCAGGAATATCTCATATTTCTCCCATCCTTTGGAAAAACACAAAGTTTCCCTTCTAGAGGTTCAGTTTTGTCAACTACTTATCAATGAATTTATTTCTGCAGTCCAGTGGAGTTGAGTGACACATTGGTACTAAAGGCACTTTATAAAAACTGGCGCTGTTGCTCTTGAATAAATGTATTGTAAAGAGGAGATCTCTAAAGAGTCAATGACAAATCAAAGGGAGTAAGGCAAAGATAACACCCTTACAGTGGTCCAGGGGTTGTTTTTTTTTTTTTAGAACTACTACCTTGTGTGGTGGTTTGATAGTGAATTTTCCTCTTAGGTACCCACCTGTGAGGCTTAGAAGAAAGCAGTGCATCTGGTTGGTATAATCCTCCTTGATGCTCCTCTCCATGTCGGTGCTTAAGGCGACTGTGGGGGCGTGCAGGCAGGTCATTTCATGAAGCAGCGTCTGGGGGGGGTTGCCCCGCAACGTGCCAAACTGCACAGCCACATCAAACGCATCCGCTGTGATTATGGCTCCTGGTATGCGGCTAAAATAGGTCAGCTGCTCCACAACCTGCAACCATTAAAGAATTATTTAGGTGTGTGGTGGTAATGAGCAGGGATGAAAAATACATGGAGGGGATCAGATTTTAAACAAAACGAGCAGTGGCTCTCAAACGTATGTCTGTGAAGGACCCCTAAATTAGTCGTTAGGTCACAGACCCCAACTTGAGTAAATTTGATTTTGAGAACCTCCATCAAAAAAGATGTTGGTTGTTAGATAGGATTAAGAGCTAAACTCTATAGTTTCAACTACAGTTAAGGAGATGAACAATAGTACACAATCAGTCACTCTCATGACTCCTATACTCACATTGAACTTTCTTCCATCATTAATCAAATATTGAAAATAAACCATCCCTCATTTTTCCTGGGACCCCCTGGAACTCAAGGACCTCTGACCCCAGACCTTTGTTTGAGAACCACTGCTGTATTGGAGGAGAAGAGACTATAGCATTTCAGACATGGGCAATGGTGCTTTTTAGGAATGTGTTTTTAGGAATTTGTGTTAAACTATCTCATTGGGGAGGAAAGTGCGCTTTACCTGTGATGGCATGGAGTGCTCCACCCGCATCCTGTCCTGAGCATCTATGTAGACCGCCATGGTTGTGATGGATGTGTCCACAATAAATTGATCCAAAGCCTGCTTATTCTCATCCGTCAATAACCCATTGTGTACACCAGTAAGAGTCATTAAACGGATAAACAGCTTTAATGGAGAGAGATGAGAGGTCCGAGAAGAAAGGTGGGGAGAGAAAGAGACAGATGGCTATTTAGTGGGAAAATGACAGAGATAGAAGAAGAAAAATGCACATTATAATTAATGCCTGAGCTTTACCTCACGAATGGTGTTTAAATGTTCCTCATCCATTTCTTTGGAAACTCTCAACAGGAAGCTTCCTCCTTTCTCTGTGTTTAGCAACGCATGGGATGATTTTAAACACACTGACACGCTTAAATGTACAATATACAATGGAAGCTAAAAAATAGCTAAAAATGTATCATGTTGTACTTTTCAGTTAAAAAGCATGAATTAATGAAGACACAAAGACAGCATCACATCGTTTATCTTGCCCCTTATTTACAAACTACCGGTATATGACCAGCCTTTGTGTCCAGATTGGGTAACTTTACGTAAGAAGGGACATAAAGTGGATCTTTAGTCTTTACACACTAGCTTAAAACTATATTAGCTTAGCCGGCTAGCAAGCTAACTTTATCGAGCGTAGCCGGTAAGTTCTCCTGAGCTGAAATAAGTTGCCCGACAACGACAACAGTGCAACTACTTACTTTAACTTATTACACATCCATATTTCATGAAAAGTCATCATTTACGATACGTTACTCTTACTTTTTGAGTTCCTTCATTCAGTCTGCCCTGCGGTACTGAGTTTGCTTGTCTCCATGGAAACGTTTGGTTGCCGTTACCGTTGCTGTTGGACGTTAATTGAACCGCCTGGAGCGAGAGTTGAGTTAACGCGAGACTTTTGAAACATCCAAGCCTCGGGCTTTTTTTTTTGTAACACGAGATAACACCGCCCGTTGCATTCATGAGACCCAATACCGTCTCTAAGAGAATATGTATAGAGAAATTAAAGTATATGCATATACATGCAGCACGTAAAACTACACGCTGCCCCTGCGCAGTCTCTGTCTCCACCTAGCGTCAGACGAGAGTACTTCAGGAGGCAGGAGCCACAGGTTTGTAAAGCAGGTCTTGCGACCCCTCTATGTCTGCCCGTATTACTGCTCTTCCTCCCAGAATGAAGTGCCTTTAATTGTATTACAGAGCATTAGGACAAATGTTAGGACAAAATCAGCCTGTGAAAACAGTTGTATAATGTCCAGCCCACATGGATGCTCTGGAGATGAACAAATGTACACAAAATAGTCCATCAAGGACTTGAAAATGAAACATAGCTATTTACTTTCCAGTCCGAGCCAGATGTTTTATTAACTGCTGAAGTCCAAGTATACCAAGCTAACTAAACCCTAACAGATGTGCTCTATGTCAGTTTACATTTTTTTCTTCATTTCATTTCATTTTTGTTCTTCATTTCATTGCACTTGGTCATAGTGTAACCAGGCCACACACTGGTTTTGTCTTTTTTATGCAGTTCTGCTGGACAATAACACATGTCCGAGCGGCATAGTGTGAACGCTAGTGTGAACCCTGGACATAGGAGCTTGTTTTTTGTAAGACATTGGTTATATGGTATTGGGTATTATGTTCTTGCAATGCATCCTTGTGATGTTATGTGTTTGCTGTCTTGCAGCTACAGTGCTGTTTTTTTTTTAATTGTCTAGTAGATAACTAGAAAATGCATCTTCTATGGATCAGCATAGTTATCTGTATTATTAACACAATGATGTCTGTTTGAAAGAAATGTCCACACACCCTCAATCTTCTTTATAGGAACGTTTTATTTGTACATTTACAGTGTCAGCATAAATGACATTTGAATAGTAGGCTACTGTGATAATGCAGACAGTGAATGTTAGAGAGGCCCACAGTGAGCCACGACATGGAGGAAGAGGGATTTTGCGAAGACAGAAGAAGAGAATATTAAAAAATGATCTAATGCAGCACATTTCTGACATAAACTTTCTTTTAGAACTTTATATTTGTTCAAATACAAGAACGAGCTTCTCCAGTTTCCTTGTGGTTCAAAAGAAAGACAATGAAATGTTGGAGCTGCTGTTCTCGTGCGTCGAGAGCATTTTACATCACTTCCATCTTCATGTTCAACAGGAGAGGAGTTCTTCACATTTCATCTGGCATTGAAGTGTTACAGTAAACCAGAGAAGATATTAATACTCAAGCAGCCAAGATGGATCAGGACAGAATATGAACAGGACAGCGTAAAACTCTTTACATTCGCAGTACAGCTTAGCGGGACTGAGAATGTGTTGGAGCAACATCTTGTGGTGATTCAGTATTGATAAATGGCTCTTAAGGACCAGCCTCAGTCTCCACACTTAACAACAGTGTCCACCTGTTTCTCACCGTTCGGAAGTCCTTCAATGACCTCTGACCTCAGTGTCTTCTCCGCTCCTCCATTCCCTGCGTCCTCCTTTACTATCTTAACAAAGTCTTTAGGGATTTATTTATTATCCGTATAAAAAAATATCTGTACATCACATTAACGTTTCTTCACAGCTCGCAGCGGTTGTCATCGGACTTGTAGCGGTCCATGATGCTCAGCACGTCCTCCATGATAGACGGGCCCAGATCCAGGTCTAACCCCGCCAAAGAGTCCGACCGCGAGACCCCGGATGAAACCGTGAGGCCGGTCGGGTGGAAGGCGGAGCAGGGCGATTCGCTGCGGTCACTCCTCAGATCCTCATTGCTCAGGCCGGCGTCCGAGTCCAGACTGAGGCCGCGGCGGACATCCAGGGCCCCGCAGGTTTCTGACATGGAGTCCTCCGAGGAGACCTCTGAGAAGGAGCCGGAGGAGGGGACGAGCCGGCGGACGGCGGGGGAGAGGGAGATGTCGCGGCAGGGCTCCGACGCCAGGCGGCCCACCACGCCGTTCTGGAAGAGCTGGCTGTGGTTGTCCGCGTGGCCGTTGGCCTGTCTGCGGCCCGTGTCCGCCGGCTGCTGATGGTCGTGGAATTGGTTCTGCTGGGAGGCCAGCGAGGGAGGGGACGGGTCGTCCAGATGGAGGCGCGGCGGCTTGGGCGGCGCCTGCTCGTGGGCGATGAACACGGGCATGGAGATGGTGGCCTTCAGCAGGCCGGCGGAGGAGTGCTGATAGTGGTAACCGTTGTAGGCGTAGCTGTGCGAGTCCTGTCTGGCCGCCAGGCCGTCGTCCAGCCGCCTCTCCACGCTGTGCGAGCGGCCGTCCTGCATCCGACCCAGGGCCGGCAGCATGCTCATCTTGCCCTGCAGAAAATCCACGTCGCCGAACATGTCGCCCTCCCCTTCGGGCCCCACGTGCGCGCTGTGGCGCACGTCGCCCAGCGGCGGACTGATCATATCGCCTGAGAGGACGTCGCGGAGCCTCAGCCTCTTCCCCTTCTTGGGGGTTGTCGTCTTTAAGTACATTGGTGTCTTTGCCGGCATTTCTGTTCCTGACAGGTTCGTGCAAGGCAATTTGGAAAAGGCCCTCTCTTTATCTGAGGGGAGTGTGTCCTCAGTTCAACTCACTGGGAATCACCTCAATGTGTTTGGGGTCAGTCAGTGTCTCAGGAAATGAAGTTGAACGTAGACGAACTGCTCGCAAAGCAAAACTCCCCTGATAAGAAGCTCTTTCCCCTCCCAACCGAGGGGATCCTTTTGCTGCTTCGAGTGAGAACAGAAATATTTAGCTCGGTCAGCGTAGCGATAGCAACCTCACTCTGTCTTGTAACTCCAGAGGGCAGAGGGAGGGGAGGAAGAGGAGGAGGAGAAATGTGACCTCAGATCAGCTCCGTGTGTCTTTCTTTCATACGCAGAAAAGCCATATCCAGACAAACAGCGGCTCCTCTGCCCGCTTCTGAACGCAAACACGCTCTTGTCTTTATCCCTCCTCAGACAGAAGGGATGAAGGGATGAAGGACGGGATCCCTGGCGGGCCTCGCCGTCTGCTGTCAGGTGGGTTCTGTCAAAAACTTTGGAGTGCTGGAGATCTGTGCGGAGAAACGAGAGAGAAAAAGGCGTCAGGGAGTTGTGCAGAGAGAGGGAGTGAAATGGGAAGACGGATGGGGCAAAAAGGAGAAGGGAGGAGGCAGTAGCCGAGGGGGAGAGAGAGGAATGAAGGAATGAGGAGGAGATTTACGACACTTCTTCTCAGTAAGGACATAAGAAGAAAAACACTCCTGAGTGTTTGTGAGAAGGGATCTGACTGCCCCAAAATCGTGAGACTCTTCCAGCGAGTCAGTCCAGGAACCAGAGCAGAACATTGGTCACGCATTCACGAGCGTCCGCTCAGCTGAGTTGGTGGAAACACAAATTACTGTATTGGAAACAGGTTTTAAAAGCCTGTGGCCCCCGCAGCAGTCCCCTGTTATCAGTGGAAAATCTTAAAAGTCTCTTTCCTGAGTCAAACACTGTGAATTATGGGACAACAGTTCAGGTCTCGCCTGAGGGCTCTGTCATCTTCTGATCCCATCATCTGACATGTTGCTTTGGTATTTAAGTCTTGAAACTTTAAAAAGAGTTGCTCTGTTTCATGTTCAAGGCTCAGAGATTGTGACACAAAATGTGAAGAATGTGATTGCAGAGCTTTACGGGAAGATAGCTCGGCTTCTTTGGATGATGGCGAAATAGAGAGACATTTAAGAAGTGCTATCGCTTTCTTTTTGTAGCCCGAGGAAGCATTTTTGTCTTGATAAACTTCAGAGATTAAATATTTTAAGTTTCTACGGAGTGACTCGGACAGTTGCTTGATTCTTAAATGACTTTCAGATCTTGCAGCTGTAATTACGGCTGAATACTCCTCAGATCACCATCTATGAATGCTTGATCAATGTTTGAAAAACCAGTGTGTAATGATGTTTATCTTGTGACCGCCTGACTGTTTACTGGCTGCACGGGGTGTGTGAGTCTGTTTCATCCGGGGAAAAGGGCTTTTTAAAAAAAATAATTGTATATCTTTAGATTAAAAGGACAATGTTTGCCTCCAAAAGGAAGCGACGTAGAAGTATAAACTAGCATACAAATGGAAATACTCAGCTGGGACCAGGTGTGGACTTATGACAGTATAAACCATATTTAAAAGTGAAATATTAATATACAAAATATACATTATACATGTGACAATAGTGTATATTTCACTACTTTTATATGATGGAGTGTGGACAAAAGTGGTAGCATTTTCCGAGCAAAAGAAAACCTCATTTGTGCGGATAACAAGCATTAAGAATAAAAACATAGAAATAGACAACGTTGTCTCTGATGTTCTTGTTTACTCATGTAGAAGATATAAAGATTACATTCACAGCCAGTTGAAGGCTCCTCACACGCTGACGATCAGGAAGTTAAAGGTTGGCACTCGTGTTTGTAACAGACGACGGTTTGTTTGTTGTCAGAAGAGAGAAACACAAGAAATGATTTAAGTTTCAGGTCCTTTTGAAGCTTTTAAGCAAACTGACTTCAAAGCAGGCTCAAAAGGAAACTTAGTCATTTCTAGATGAGCAACAATGTCGGTAATTACACAGAAACGGTTCAACTAGTCACCAGTCAAAAGACAGGTTTTTATATATATATATATATATATATATATATATATATATATATGTGTCTAGGTAACTTCAGCAATATTTTAGGTTTCAGTAAAGGCTGGATGTGAATACTTATCAGAGGTAAATTACATCTCTGGACTTCATAGAACATCACATCTGAGCTCAGATTAGCTGTTTGTGCATCACTACATCACTCCTCATGGAGGGAGGACGCTCACTGTCGGCTCCATTAAAACACCCAGACGACCACAACCATTTCAAATACACATGAAAGCCACACCAGAACTGAACCAGTCAGAACTGGTTCAGACGGACTGGGGAAGAGACCGTTTCTCATGTGTTTTGAAGACGTTTCACTGCGTCGGACTCGGTGAGGGAGGACGGGATGTGGACTACCTGCCCTTCAGCTGTTCAAAGGAAAAGCTCCTCCAAACGAGGGAAATAGAGTCATAAGTCTGTACAGCCCATACTTTCATACTGACACTATTAGACAGATACTATAAGACAGACAGATGCTCACCCTGCACGTGCAGCACTAATCACCAGTTCCATAGCTACATGCTACATGCTACATGCTACACGCTTCTCCACCATCATAATGCAGCAAATGTCTCTTAATAGTATAAAAACAAAAACACAACAATGCATTTATTTGTGTACTATTGGGCAGAAGGCTGGAGCTTTTCTGTAATGTCACTAGAGAGGAAATGAAATCAATGGTCAGACAGGAAGTTACTGTCGTTACTGAATGAGAAGATTCCAAAAGTTATTCATCTAATCTCTTTGATCACTTTTGGTTTACTTTTTTTTCTTCTTTTTTTCTACAAGAATAAAAGGAGAACTTTGGACGTTTTGAAATTTAACACGTAAGATAACTCTTATAAACTATTCACTAATAAAACTCCCAAATCAGAAAACTGGAGTACTCAAGCTAAAGACTTGTGATCACATGAAGTTTAAGAAGTGGAACGACTCCATAAAGGATGAAAGATGTTATTGATCACACTGAGTGTCTGAGGACATTTTCTGTTTCACAACTGAGAACACGACAGTAGAATATAATCCGTCTGAGTCACTGTGGAGCAGCTCTGGACGTTAAACTGGAGGACAGGTAGAGACTGACCTCTCTGGACGCTCATGTTCACCTGTGTGACGGCACTTTGAAGGCCATGGAAACAACACCAGAATCTTTATTTAGGCGGTGTTACCCTTTAAGACACGAAGAAGTGAAAATCATGTTCAAGATGTTTCTTTAGGGGCACCGAAAAACGTTCATTAAAAAGGTAGCACAAATGAAAATATTCCAACTTACATACTTATCACATTGTTTTTGTTTTTTTAAAACATGTATTCAGATACACACACACACACACACACGCACACACACACACACACACACACACATTATGAGTAATCATAGCCTTGGAGGAAGTTTTCCAGTGTCAATGAAGCGTGAGTGAAATGTTTGTTTGTCCTACAGTTCAGACATTAACTTTCCCAGCTCTTATCGGGCTGACACACACACACACACACACACACACACACACACACACACACACACACACACACACACACACACACACACACACACATATTTGAAAAAACATACAGGATTTTTGTAAATTCTGTATATATTTGACCTGGCATTAAAGTGACATCATATCGGTGTGGAGCAGATTCGGACTTGTTTAGGGCTCAAAACCCAAAATGTAGGACTCGCCCGTCTGGACTCGGGTTGTGAGTTCAAAGACTTGAGGCGTACTCGCGACTTGCTACAACAAATAAAACAATAACTTGGTCCACGTCTGGAAAGTTGCACAGACAGCTAGTTGGCATTTCTCCTCCATGTTTCCCCTGTTTTTCTGGGAGGCAGCTGATGATGCAATGAGCCTCGGAGGAGGCTGATCTCACATCTGTTTCTGCTCTCAGGCTATTTGCTGCCGACATTGTGTCCTCTGCAGCGGGCCAGACACTCAGCCACCACGAGCCTGTGATCTACAGGACAAACAAATTGCTGCTCTTTCATTGTTGTTATCCTCCGCAGTCTGTTGCGTGACACTTAATTGCGCACAGCAGGAGATTGTTGACAAAAAGCTCTTTGCTTGTCTGCTAATCCGTTTGTTTTCACCATAAAAATGAAGCTGATTTAATCCAGTTGATATGTCTGTTTTCTACAGTTAAGTTTCACTATTTTTAGGGCCCGAGCACTACAACAGTCCCTGCCCTGGAGGTATTGTTTTTTGTCAATTATTCTACTGCGCAATCCTGTTTTAGAGGAGCTTGAGATGCTCCAGGACTCATGAAAATTGGCACACGCTTCAGAGCTGGTGAAAATTACAAAAACGTCTGCACTGGTTTGAAAAGGTGGACACAGCTCACATGGCAGATTCAACCTCTGACAGATGTGACCTGGAATTGCAAAAGCATAGTCGATGCCTCAAATGATGACGTCAGCTTTGTGACGTCACCTTGTGTCTGCGAGCGTAGAGATTAGTTTATTACACACACGAGTAACTATCAGTAAAAAATATGATTTAGAACAAAACCCCAATGAGTCACTGAAGCAGTGACTCATATGGTGCTGCTGGAGAAATAAGTTTCACTAACATGTGAACAGGTTTTCTCTCTCTCTCTCTCTCTCTCTCTCTCTCTCTCTCTCTCTCTCTCTCTCTCTCTCTCTCTGTCTCTCTCTCTCTCTCCTGATTGGTGCTAGTGGAACTAACCTAATCCAGTCAAAGACATCCCAGCACCGTTATTTCCAGTCAGGCCAATATAAGTGAAGTGATTGACAGGTCGGTGACCCCTCGCGACCTCTCCGGTAACCCCGCCCTCTTTCTGGCCGTTACGGTGTGATAACCGTCACCGTAACGACCCACAGCACCGGGCACGTTACGGTGATGCTCTCCTGTTTATAATCTGAGCCTGGCACAGTTTGTGAATTGTGTAACACTCATGACTGATCTCCTTTTCGCGAAGGTCTGTAACGCCGCGTCTTAGAAATGAGGTAATCTCAACCGGGCTTGTGTGAGATCAGTCACGTCCATGTTATTATCACAAATCACATAAGAACTTAACAAAGACACTTTAACGTCGGGAAATAAATTAAAGAAAACTTCACAAAGAGCAGCTGAGCAGAAATCCGGAATAAAAATCAAAAAATAAAACAGCATAATAATCAGGTTACTTATTAAATTATTTAACAAAGGATCACATTTGATACAAAGCTTGTGCGGTTATCTCGTCTGCCTCAAACGCGTAAAACGCCTAAAACGCGCACATGTCTGTGTTTCTCCGCATGACAAACGGCGCAAAGCAAAGGGAGTGTCACGCGCCGGAGCCGAGGCTCTTATGTTATCAAATAAAATGTTTCCCTGTCCAGTTTTTTCCTCCTGATGTTATTCTCACAACAGGAGACAGGAGGTCTATTCAGTAGGTAGTGTTGGCTGCGGCCACCGACGGACCGCTGGCCAGTTTAAACCCACGAAAGAGCCGCCACAAAGCCCCAGAAGACGCAGATATTTACCTGGTCGCTGCGTGTTCCTCGTGGAAATAAAACCAGGAGTCCAGTCGTACAATCCACTGACCCGAGCCTCGCTCCTGCGCAGGTGAACCTCTCACTGGCGGGTGTCAGCCCTCTGGAGCGCGCTGCTCGCAGAAAGTAAAGAAAAAAGAAAAAAATGATCCGCTTCTCACAGAAGGAGCGACGTCAAGCTGGCTGGAATGAGCCCGAACAACTTCCGGTCAGGACCTTCAAATTAAGATATTCATGTTGAAGATAATTTCTATTTATTGGGAGGGATATTAGTTAAACATACACTATTTAGCATAAAGTGGCAGAAAATGGAAATACTCAGCATGAAGCATAAGTATGTCAAACGTGTACAGTACTTGTATGAATGTACTCGTTACATCCATAGACATTTGGGAGTTTTCTATTATAAACCATAAGTGCGTTGTTTTATTTTGAAAGTAAGACATTCTGAGCTTCCGGTGTCAATGTGGGCGTAAATCTGCTTTCACGCAGCAGGGCCGATGATAAACAACCAGTTTATATCTTTACACGGGTCTTTAAAGCAGTGTGAGCTAATTGAACCGCCTGTCCCGCCTGAGGGATACGGCTGTGTTATTGATTACGTCTCTGATCAACAGGTGGGAAGCCACGAAAGGTCAAAGGTCAAAGGGTGAGAAATAACATCACCATGCTGCCTGTCTGCAAGGTTTCACAGCTGATGAGTTCTTCCTCAAAATCATGCCTGTGAACCAGACACTGCAGATGTGCTCATGTGGAGTTGAAAACACGTTTGTTTGTTTTTTAAATGTTTAAATTACGCCCAATGCTGCGGCTGTGAACATATTTCTTTGCTTTGCAAGTGAAACCTGATACGTCCTGACCACCTTTCCACCTCAGAGACCGTCTTACTGGTGACCTGTGACAGGCGGCGTGGAGATGATGAAGACTCTGTTCTTTAATTGGATTATCAGCAGAAACCGCAGAGCAACAGCAAACCAGTTCAGACCGATTTAAAAAGCACAAACAAATAGAGTTGAAGGAGCAGCCCGTGCATTTATCTGAATGTTTATCATTCATTTAGATAACGACTGACAAGTGCACTCAGTCGACTTTTAGTCAGTTGAACCGTTGTGGCTTTGCAGCGAGTTATAGCATCACCACCAGTATTGTTTTCCAAGTTATAAAAGAAGGAATCTATTTCAGTCTGTTTTCATAAAACTCTGAAGAAAGTGCAGTGTTGCACATGACTAACTTTGCAGCGTGAGGGGATACAACTGTGCAAGCCTGTATTGAAATGTGCTGCCTCCAACAGGAGCGTATCTGGGTAAATCTAGGATTGGCTTGTTTGCTCCACAGTCACAGCAAAGTCTGCATAACGAGGAACAATTACACGTTTAAATGGGCCTTCACATGTTTTAACTGCCGGCTCAGAGGAGACCCGCTGGAGCACGGAGAGGTCGGAGGCTCGTTCTGGTGGCCCCAGCAGGTTTGGCGCTTCAGCTTCATTACAGCGAGGTAATGAGGATTTTACCAAACGGAGAACGCAGACGTCTGCTGTTTGTTTGTCTACGCATCTTGTTTACAGCTCCTGCACGCAAAGCAAATTAAACCCGTTCCCCTTCGCTGCTCATCCGCTGGTGTTTGCACTTTGTCTTTTTTTTGCTGAAGCAGCATCGCACCATAAAGTTTCAACATGGGAGACGACATGAGATGTTCCTTTTAGGTTTCAGAGTTCTGGCGTCACTTCACCTCCTTTCAAGGTGCAGCGAGAAGGACAAACAAAGAGTCAGAAGAGGTAAGAACTGCAGCAACACGCATAGTTTATAGAGCATCTTTACTGTGGGACCGGTGCATTTTGGCTTGTGGCCTTCATCAGAGGTCATCGGTGGTCATCAGAGGTCATCAGGGGTCACAGCTTATTGTGTTGCAGAGGTGAAATGTAACCAAGTGCATCGACTCAAGGACAGTACTTACATTTAAGGGATACTTGTAACCAATCTACTTAAGTATTTCCATTTGACGCTGCTACACTTTTGCTCCTCATCAAGACAAAAGTTGTACTTTTTTTACTCCATTTCTTTACTTTTTACCCGCCTTCCTGTCCAGTGAATCAACCTTGTGTCTCCAGATGTGTGTTGTTTTATGTTTGTGACAATAAAGTGTTCCTTTGTGTGTTGATTTGAATAAACTATTTCAAAAAGCCTCTTGGATCAGCTGGAAAATGCATCGTCACAGAGATACGTGGGTCTGACAGGACAGAGACGCACAAACATGTGATGATCTTATAGAATATGATCCATTGATGCAGATTAACTAACCAGCAGGATATACAGGTGTTATAAACATCTACAGCAGTAAAATGTAGCACACACATCCTGCATCAGAGATATTAAACCAGGAGCGTCACACATAATAGTGAAACTCTGACAGGAAACATTTTACTGCACACTTTAACTTAAAGTCCTTTATGCACATTTTGCTGATATTTCATTTCAGACGTGAGTCGGGGTTCAAGCTTCAGGGTTCTTCATCAGTCATTAACTTCCATAAAACGACACACACATACGTAGAAGCTCTCCATCACTCACAGTATCGCTCTCACCCTCCGCTGGTGTTTGAAGCCGATCGGAATGTGTACACCAGATAAGCACAGAGCTGCCCGAGTCTCTGAGAGACGAGGTTACACACACGGCATGGGGACCGATGTGCACACACACACACACACACACACACACACACACACACACACAGATATGACGACACCTAAGTACATCAAGATGTAATCAGTGCTGTGGGTCCACATGAGGATCGAGACCACATGAGCTCTCGCTCTGCAGGCCCTGGCAGAGATCCAGCCCTCCCAGGTGTGGCCCCATGCCAAGACCCCCGGAGAGGTCAGCGTCAGTCCAGCTCTGAAAGACAACCTGTGTGTGTGTGTGTGTGTGTGTGTCTTTGTAAGAACAAAGAAGGAAATGAGAGGTGGAGGTCTCTCTCCGTCTCGTTGGATCGGGTACAGGAGGGGTAGAACCAACAGGAATCGCTTTCCTTGGTTCTTTGTGACGCAGCGACGTGTTGGTCCTGCAGACCTCAGAGCCAATCTGTTCTCCTTCGCTAACATCATTACACAAGAGGCCGCCTCAGCCAGGTGGGATTAGTTCATCCCCAGGAGACGCTCTCGGAGATTTCACAACAGCAAAACGACTCAATTTCGGTTAGTTGAGTCACTCCCTTCCCAGGAAGTTTGCTCAAACCTGCTGCTCACAGTGTGTACACAAATGTAATCAGCCCCTTAAACCCCCCCCTCCTTTCTTTTACTCATTCTTTCCCGCCCACATTACATGACAACGCGTGTAAATATTCACCAGCTGCTTCTCTCAACACTACAATAATTTCTGATTTAAAAAAAATCTGGACCAGTGCACTAAAATAAAGCCTAAATATGTCTAAATATACCAGACTTGAAAAATCACCTCAAAAATTGTTCGGCCTTGATAGTCCTGTAAGGGGGGGGGGGGGGGTCAGTTGCATTTCCGAGCAGTGAAAGTCAGAAGCGACGCACTGAGACACTATAAGTGACCTCATAGCCAGGAATTCTGGGAATCTGTGAGTAAATGAGCCTTCATGTGTTTCCATTTAAGTTCGCTGTGATTGAAGTAAACTGCAGCGCCTCGGGGAGGCTGAAGGAAGAGAGGGGGAAGAGGAGAGAAAGACGCAGGAGGGACGAGGGAAACCAGGAAGAGTCAAGAGGAAGAAGTGGAAAACAGTTTTTACACGCCTTTTTCTTATGATTACGGCTTGTATTTGGCCACCGAGATTCAAAAATAACAGCGAGAGAAGAAAAAGAGAAAGAGGCCCTCTGACCGAAGAGATGACCTCAGAGGGGAAGTGGTTTCCAGCTGTTTTCCTGCATCAGAGCAACTCTGTGACAGAGAAGCATCTGTTGACTCCTCACTGGCAGTAAGCTCTCCTTCCAACAGCTGGAGTCAACTTATTGCAAAGATATTCGTTTTCTGAAGGGTGACGAGTTCTATTTTAAAGTGAAGGGTTCACTATTTGGACAATTAAAGAAAAAAAAGGAAGTTGTTGAATTATTGAACTTGAATGAGAAATATTGGCTGTCAACTGTGGGTCAATAACTTTGGGAGGTTTAAACTCTTTTCATGAAGCAACTCTTTCCCGAGGCACATGGTTGTGAAATCATTTCCAGTAAAGTTGGAAAATCATTACAGCACTAAAAGTTTCATCAGCCCAAAACAAAAGTTCCCATTGGTGCCACTTTACTTCAACCGAAGAATAATTCTTTTTCTTTTCTTTTCACTATCCTCTGGTGAAAGCAGCTGACCGTGCTCGCTGTCACGGTTTTTACCTCTGACCAACCAGCTGAAGGTAAAGCGCGCCGCTGGGCTCAGACTGTAAACGCAGCGAAGCGCTCAGTTTTTTTCCAGTGTGTTTTTTTTCCGTAGAGAGCGAGCGGTGCGGTGGAAAGCAAAACAATGAATGATGTAAGAGCGCCGAGGGCAAAATAACACAGGACGCCATAAATGTGTCATTTCAGCCTCAAAATAGGGAGCTATTAACATAAACACTTTGCAGAGAAAACCACACACACACACACAAGTATACACCAGCAGCAGAGCATCACCACTGCAGAGGAAGAGCTAGAAGATAAGCTAAAGCAGGTACACAAAGGTTTAGACGTCCAGCTACACACTCAGAGATGCACAACAACGTGTTGAATACATTTGACCCTCCAGCGTCTTCCTCTCCTTCCAGGCCAAACCTCCCGCCTGCTTCCATTCCCACCATCCTCCCCTCCTCTGGCCTCCCTGCGTCTCTCTCTCCTCTCCGGGCTCAGGGGTCGGCATGAAGGTCAGAATCGCTGCCCGCCTGCACAAAAACACACCGAAATAGACAAAGGCAGAGAAAGAGAGGAAGGGACTTGGCCGGATGATCAGCTCTCTACTTATCGCTGAGTCTGAATCGAGCAGTTACACGTTTGAAATACTTCCAGTGAGCCACAGTTTGTAAGATGGAGACACTTTGTCTTCACAGGACAATTTTCTTGTTGCACAGTATTCAATCTTTTAATCTGATAACATTTCTGAGCCTGTAATTCATTATTTCACAGCAGTTTGTGTGTGTGTGGGTTTTTTGTGCGTGTGTGTCCTGAAGTGTGTACATGCACTCAAAATGTTTGTGCGTTTACGACATTGAGAATAAGAAGTATGCATCTCCGTTCTTAAACAACACTCATGAGAGGGCAGCCCGACATCCGGCGCCAATGTTCACTCCAGTGCTGTGTGTGTGTGTGTGTGTGTGTGTGTCTGTGTGTGTGTGTGTCTTTCTGATTCTGTTTCTGTTTGAGCCAGCATGTTTGGGAACATGCCAACTTTAGATTTGTCCCATGGATTGGCTCAGTCCGCTGCACAACAGGAAGTGAAGATGTTGATGTTGGGAGTCTCTGGGAACGAAGGACCACGTTTGCATCGACGTCACATGAAATCGCTCCTTTCAGTTTAAGTAACCTGAGCTCTCCAGTGCGTGACTTAACACTCGCTTCAGTAAAAATAGTAATAGCTCAGTGCAGTAATACTACTACAAGTAAAAGTCCTGCATTCAGAATTAAAAGCACAAAGAAATGAGCAAACAAAAGTATTTTTAACTCATAACGGCCCATTTCAAAGAGTGTGAATATAATGTACTCTGTTTGGAGCGATCCCTGACCCCTCACAACCTGCAGCAGAAATATAGAAACGTGTCATGCAGATGTTTTTTTAAATAAACTGCAGGATTTCTGCAGGTTTCACCAGGTGAAAACCACTCAAATGACAACGTCTCCTTCAACAGAGGAAGGAGAAGCTCACAGTTTCCCAGCAGACAGAGCTGCGTTTGGACTGAGACGATAAAGTTCTTTTGGCATTTGACGGGAAATCACAGCACCGTTTAGTTTGTCAGTGAAGTGATCCATCCAGGAGGAAGAAGATTGTGCTCGTCCTCCTCTGACTAATATGGAAAAATGAAGAGGAAAACAAGAGATATGGGAGGAATTTGTTTTGATGGGATGGAGAACAGTGGCCACTAAACCACGAGTGGAACACAGTGATGTGAACGACAGTAACCTCAGTGCCAAATGGGCTGAGAGGTGAAGGAAAGGAAAGGAAATTTAAAGAAAGGAAAGGAAAGGAGGAGTCTTCCCAGGATGAGCGCATGGTTTGAATTCTTTCAACGGGGACAGGAAGCGGTGTGTGGTGGGGCTTTAGGGTGTGTGTGTGTGCGTGTGTGTGTGTGTGTGTGTGTGTGTGTGTGTGCGTGTGTGTGCGTGTGTGTGTGTGTGTGTGTGCAGAGTCCACATGGGAACTGCAGACTTGGTACTCCCGGACCTTTAGCGTGACAGTGGAGCGATAAACGCTGTCATCTGGACACAACACATGCTTTTCTTCTTTTTTATTTATTTTTATTTCATAGTTAAATGTTCATTGTTTAGTGTTGTTGTTGTCAAATGTTGAGCATCTTCTGCCGGGACTAATTCCTCGTCTGTGCTTCAGCGTTCCCAGACGTTTCCCCGTCAGGAAAAGTGGTAAAACTTTATCTTAAGGAAGAGAAAACATTGATAAATCCCAGAAATCAATGGGCAATAATCAAATGAGAACAAATCATGGAGAAGGAATCAGCATCAGCTTCAAGAAAAGGTTTCTTCCTGTTGTCCTCAGAGCGTCGAGCTGAAGACGAGCTATCGACCCGTTTGCTTTTCTTTACTGTTGACTGAGTTTCACTATTTATCTCCGTGACCGTGAGTTTCTTTTTGGTGTGAAATTACACAAATAAATGTTGGTTTATTGGAAAAAGACTGAGCTGTATGTTTACTGGAAGTCAGAGATGAGGATACAAGCGGTAACACAAGTAGGGAATTGTGTGACTTCTAGGAACACACACACACACACACACACACACACACACACACACACACACACACACACACACACACACACACACACACACCCCAGCATGTGGCCACCACAAAGGCCTCTGTCACATGAGCAGATACATACCAACAGCGTGATGTCAGTTTGTTCATCTCAACCTCAGACTGCTGCTCTATTCATCAAATCCACTGAAGGCCACGTTGAACACTGTGGACTCGTTTTCTTCTTCTTCTTCCATCTCATTCTCTCCTTGTCATCAAACTTTGTGTCTCCAACAGCAAACACTCACTCGTCCTCTGGGTGTTGACATGAGGAGGCTCCGTCGATCTGCATCGAGCACACCATGTTCACATATGTTCTTAAAGACGGACATGCTCCATAGAGACATATTGGGACGACGTCATACATGTGCTTTGTTTGTTTGACGTCTCCTGTGCGTCTATCAATGCGAATGCAAAACTTTTGGATTCACATTTAATGCATTTTCAAGCACAAACTTCTTGTCCTTGCAATAAAAATGGACATCATGTTTTCCTTTAGATGTTCCACCTCTGGATCGGTGGGACCCCATCGTACTGTTCTGTGACGGACACCTGGACGTGAACTGAACCTGCTTGTTGGAGACGTAAACACAAAATTGGTTATTTCTCAGATACACAGAATCCAAAAGATGGCTCCGTTCTATTAAAACACATCTCCTCAGAAGACCTGTCAATCATTTAAACTGTGTTTTATTCTATGTGTGGTAACAAAATGCCTTCAACTCCTACAGATATGAACGTATAACTCAGCATGTATTGCTATTTTTAATATTTAACATGCTGCAATATTGTTATTTATGTTGTATCCCTCTTTTGCCATTTTGTGTATTTGTTTTAATTTCTTTGACCCTGCAGTGTTTTGATGATCTCCCTGTAGTTGTTGTTGTTGTTGTTGTTGTTGTTGTTGTTGTTGTTGTTTTGGTGTTTGCTACGTTTATTATGAAAACCTGTTAAGAAGACTTTTAAAAATGTTGTCAGTCCAAAACACAAAATCAGGATCTGTGAGATTAAATTTGAGTCGACTGGGGCAACGCGGCATATAATCATTGGATTATTTGAGTAGATTAACACATAATAAACCAAACAAAGTGATTTCTACACAGCAACACATGGGAACACCTGCAGGACGCCGTCTCAGAGGGATCGGACAGTGTTTCTGCTCAACGTTGTCTGGACAAAGACAGAAGCAGGAATTTACAGTTGCACATTTTCTGGCATTGCACAGACGCTCTTATCTGCAGCAGCTCACAACAAGCAGCTCACAGACACACACTACAGACACACACTCCCACGCCGGACACAGCGTGGGCGCCGGAGGGGAGAAGAAACGAGATGGCGAGGAAACAATGTGTGCTTTACTTTTCTTCTCAGTGTGACGCAGATGCTGGCGTGAGCCGGGCCGTTCTTATAGATGCGGTTTGAGAGTCGCTGAGGAGAAAAAGGCCTTTAGCAGTGACTAACCCTGTGGGCTGGAACAAATCTCCTCGTTACTCTCCTTAACCTCTGTGACACTTACGAAGCAGCGAGGACGAGTCAGACGGACAGAGAGAGACGTAACACACCTTCATGAGGTGTGTTACGGCGCTGCAGCCGATCTCCAAATCCCAGCTGAAGTCCTCCTCTAAGAGGATCACGTCCTCTATATATACACTGGCCACAGGTGACCCACAGGGAGCTAAGCTGATTACTGATGAAGGATGCAGTGAAGACACAACATGTCAGTGTGTCAGGGGACTCCAGGAGGGAACCAGTGCTGGACAACATGGGGCCCAGTAGCGTTTTACTCCCAGAAACCTCAACATGAGTATGAACCAGTCAATGTATGTACTGGGTCTCAAGTTAAACCAGTAAAACATGAACACCCCTCGTCACTAAAGGTTCAATAGAGGTAACATGACATCTTTCTAGCTCTGGCCAACGTCACAGCCTGATCGCTACCGAGTGTAACGTGGAACTCTCAACAGAGATGACGCGAGATCGCCAGCAGCACACAGACACCCAGTTTGTAACGCTGCCGAAAAATGAAAAAAGATTAGCTCATGAGATCCTGCGAGTACAGATATGACTGTGTATTTCTGTGAATCATGACCATGCGTTCATGCGAGACACCTCCAGGGACGTTCCAGCGGTTGCACAGAAGAGGAATCCTCCTCACTAAATTAAGGATGCATCCTGGATTAAAGTGCAGGAAAGAAAATGATTAGCACAGCAGGCACAGTGTGTGGTAAGACCCGCCCACTGCGCTGTGACCTCAGCTCTTCTCACCCGTTAGCTGTTGACCTGCAGCGTTCCTCTGGGTTTCTGGTCCACGCCTCCCCTTCAGGCTCAATGGACGAGTCATAGCGTTCACGTCACATTGTGTTTGGTAAGTCACACCAGACAGCGCTCAGTGTGAAACAAGCTGGATGTGTTTGTAAATGTGAGGCGAGCTGCGGCTCTGAAGCGCCTTGAATCTGCAGTTTTTCTACTGGCCAGCAGGGGGCGACTCATCTGGTTAGAAAAGAAGTCTGGTTGTATAGAAGTCCAGGAGAAAATGACTCTACTTCTCTCTTGATGAACTCCCTCGGTAAACATTGTAAACATGAGTTTATGGAGTTAATCTCGAGTTTCAAGTCTTCTTCACTGCAGCGTGATGCTCATTTAGAGTCAAACAGACCATGAAGCAGGGTTATACTTTGAGGGCGGGGCTACAATGTGATTGACAGGTCTCTACCACGGAGTTGTCTGATCTGAGAGCAGTTGGAGTTTCCTCTGACTTTAACCCTCACCCGGGTGTGTTTTCAGCTCCACTCTCTTGTGTCGCTGCTGGTTTCAAATACACAAGATGGTGACGGCCTGAACGCCCGACCGGAGGCTTCAAAACATCAGTCCACCAACCAAACCGGTGACATTTAGTCTGTGAGTGTGATGGTTGGCGCTCGGTGTGCTGGATTGAGCATCTCTGAGGTCTTCAGCTGATAGATATTTGATAGTAAACAGAACAATGAGTTGGGCCACAAGTCACACAATGACTCGTTCTCTTCAGTGGTCTGCTGAAGTCTCACCATCAGCATCTTCAGATCTCAGTTTTGTGAAGGGCTGATTGTCCCAACGCAGTACGCCCGTCTGCAGAGACGCGATCTTTGTCTCGTGCAATAGTCATGAATACAATATATGGTAGCATCCATGATAAAAGGTAAATTAGCTTGTAGCTGACTGGTGCAGCTGAAAAAGCAGTGCACTGTCAAATGAATAAATTGTGTGTGTGTGTGTGTGTGTGTGTGTGTGATAGGAAACCTTTGAGGTACTGGATGAATAGTCTTCCTGGAGCCAGTGCTGCAGGATGGGAGGGGAGCAGGAAGTGATTCACTGGAGGATCGCAGCTCACTAGGAAAACAATAAAGGCAGCGTGCTGCCGAGACGCCGATCCCAAGCCGCCGAGCTTCACTCGCTGGAGGCCTAAAGATAGAAAGGAACAATGTCGGAAACACTGACGGCATCACGCCCGCATTGTGACAAATGGGATTCTGAGTCGGATTTATCTGGAAAGGCAGGACGCGACGCGGCGGCGCCGCCAGAGAGAAGGAAGAGAGTCCAAGAGAACTTGATGTACCGCTTCAGTGTCGCCAGATGAGATTGACAGTTCCCACCCGGATCACAAAACCATCTCAATGCAAACCAGCAGAGCCCATTAGCTGTGTAAAACATTACATAATCTTACATCAACTAAACATCTGCATCAAAAAAACAAAGATAAAACGTTAGAATAATGAGATATGGCAAAACTTAGAGTGCAAAATCTCTTAAAGCATCGAAAATGGAATCAAAAGTAGCCCAATCTGGCAACACTGACCGTTTTAGACTAAAGCTGTATATTTATATGTAATATTTGTATTATATTTGTATATTTCATTTCCTTTGTAAGGAAGAGAACAGCCAGCCTATTGAAGACCAATGAATCGCCTCCTCACACACATGTAGGTTGAATGCAGACAGACGACACATTAAAACAGGATTGTTGTGGAACTCAAAATGCTAACTACTCGTGTACTAACAGAGAATTAGTAACATGAGCTGTAAAATATGAAAGTATCTCGATAAGACGTGCATCCTCTCAGGTCCACACAGTTTGCAAAGTGAAACAGCTTAACAGGGTTCTTTGGTTCTTGGTGCGTCATCGCAAGACTTTCAGTGAAATTAAACATTTCTGGGAGGCCTCCGGTTCTTTAAGTGAATTAAAATAATCTTTAGTGGTGTATTCATACCACTGGAACAATCAAGACACCATTCAAAGTGGATGTTTTAGGAGGACAAGGGAACAAAATGCTAAACAAAAGCTGTTATTTTTTGCCTTCTATGAAGACGAACATGACAGTTTGCATGTTTAACAGTTATTGCTGTCAACAGACCAGAGAACAGGATTATGCATTTATAGAGACATTAGCATCAACGCCAACTTCTCAGATCCTGACTGCAAGGAAAACTTGTTTGTTCATTTAGATTGTAGAACAATATGGCTTAAAAAATACAGTTGCATTCAAAAGTATTCAACCACCATTGCAAATTCGGGTTCAGCTGTTTGCAATGAACAACTCAAGCAAGGCAATTTAAATAGATCAACACAACTAATGTTACAGGAAGTTTCTCTTAATTCAACACAAAATGGCTCTTTCAACGACTAGAGCAGTCTCAAAATGCTTCAACCTCTTGAAGCATCTAGAACACTTAGAGCCAGACATCAGGTCCCGACAGCGTTCCTGAGTCGTTTATTCCTCCAGCTCTCAGATAGTCTTGGGTTTGCGTCCTGCAACCGCCTCCGTCAAATCCCGCCAGAGATTTTCGGCGGGGTTCAAGTCCGGCGACTGTGACGGCCACTCAAGAATCTTCCAGGACTTTTTCCTGAAACCAAGCCTTGGTGGGCTTTGAGGTCCGCTCGGGATCATTGTCTTCAGCTTCCTCACAGACGGCGCGGCGTTTTCTGCTGCGATTTCCTGACACTTGATCGAGTCCGTCTCGCTGCAGGCTTCCAGTGCCAGAAGAAGCCGACGTCACCTCTGGACGAGAGGTGAAGGTCAGTGAGCTGCAGCGTTTAGTCTGCAGAGACTGCTGCCAGCGCGTCTTGCTGCCGGTCTTTTGCAGTCACTCGAGGGTTTGTCAGACTTCTGGTGGCAGCCATCGACAGCTTCCTCTTTCTGCCACGTGCAGGGAGAGAAGCATCGTTATCTCGAGGAACATTCAGTGCCTTTGCTATCTTTCTGTTTCCTTGTTTGTGCAAGGCAATGATCTGTTAACTTCTTGGACGATTTCCAGGTATTTCATGTGTTCCATCTCAAACACACCTGATGCAACTGAGGACCTCGACTAGTGGCATCAGCTGTGATTGAGACAACACCAGATTTGCTTTTATGAGTATTGGAGGAATTAGAAGGAACCACTTGTAACATTAGTTGTGTTTATTGTCCGTGTTTGAGTTGTTTATTGACATTTTCAACCTCATTTGCAACAAGGGTCATAAAGTGGTCAAAATGAAAGAACTTGGGAATAGAAGAAAGAGAAATTACAGTTTGAAGTGGTTGATCATGTATCAACTTTATTTAAATACTTTAACAACCTCACCTACAGTGTACAGTTAGAAAACTTCACTCCTCCAAAGACAAATTTACATAGCAGGGAAAAAAAACTGAAAACAGACGTACAAAATCTAAACCGTAAAGGAAGGACAAATCAACGAGGATTTCTCGCTGTCGCTGGAACTCGGCCAACAAACGGGCTTTTTCACGACCCGCCAGGAGGCAACAAAAGAGAATGTTGTGTTAGTTTGTGTCTTCACGCACGAGACCAAAATAAAAAATCCCGTCTGTCTTCACTGTTACGGGACGTCCGGTCCCTCTGAGGGGAGCGGCCGTCACATATTCCTGTTTTATAAAATGATTCGGATCAAAAACTGTCAAGTGAGGGATTATATTTCCCCAAGTATAAAAAATAAATTAAAATGATCAACATTTATACACCTGACGGTCGAGACCCCGACGACCTCCTGGTACTTCTAGAAGCTCCTCGACGCGTTTATGACGACTTTGGAAACAAACCCTGCAACGAAATCAACTGTTTGTGCTGATGGGTGTAAAACTGTGAAGGGAAAAAACTAAACGCTCATTCAAACTTTGACCATCTCAAAATGAACATTCCCACCATGAAGAGTGTGCTCCTCGGGCTTCACGCCTTAAAGAGAAACCATGTTGGACCATTCTGTGGTTTTTAAACGCAGGTTGCACTTGAGCTACGATCCACAACGCGGTTCTCTTCACGCATGAGCTCAGGCTGACCGACAGCGCCTCACGCCATCAATGCAAGACTCAAGCACGAATTGACTTTTAGGTCCAAAGTCTGGTTTCTGATTGTCATCCTGTCGACAAGCCAAAGGCTTCTGAACCGATGCTAACAAGATGCTAACAATCTGCTAACAAGATGCTAACAAGCTGCTAACAATCTGCTCCCATCCGCTCGCAGAGCCCTGCAGACGCCGTTATTGAAAGTAACTGAAAGGTAAGAGATGAATGAAGCTTCATCGTCTTAGTAAGAGGAGCGAGAGGGGATCAAATGTAAAAACAGATTACAGACTGAAGCTATGAAGTGTTCGTTTTTATGTATTTGTTCAACAAAAACCTGTTTAATGTTCCATTCTCAAGCTGTGACTTTGAGGAGGGAACTTGACGAAACAAAAACCCCAAAATTGCTCGATAAATTAATGTGATTAAACACACCGAATATGTTTTAAAAAATGTAGACATCCGTTTAACAAATTTGACAAAAAAAAAGCTTCTTAATCAAATTAACTTTCTATCAACCCTTTTATTTGTTTTTTATTTACTATTATAAAAAATAAAAAAGGATCCGTCCTCCAGAACGACCAACCGTCAAACTAAAATGGAACTTTTCCATCTCTTCCACCTGAATTCATTCATTTATAAACTCTCCATTCCCACAGAAAGATAAACCCAGAAGCTTCAGGACGAAGCACCAGGACTGCTGACGGGGTGAAAGAGGCAGAACCGAGAGTCACAGAGTTACCTGCTTCAGGTAAGAGCTAAATATCTGAAATGAAATGGTTCATGAGCAGCTGGAGGCGCCACAGACATTAAAAACATGAAGACACGGACATAAAAATAAATACTACCCCATAAAAAGGAGCAGAATAGAGATTTGAAGTTTATGTATCTGCAATTGTGTTCTGAGGAAAATGTGAGTCATAGTAAAAAAAAAAGAAGGTGTGCTAATGTTTGACAAAAGCCTCACTGCTCCAGTGCCGTTCATTCGGTTAAAAAAACACCAACAAATAAGCAAAATCTTTTATGGGGAAAAAAATGTGATGTTTCCTCTGTTGCCGAGAGCTCGTCAACTTTAACCGACGAAAACAGAGACAAGCACGTCGACCGCGTTCAAGGTGAGGAGGAAATGTGGGAGCTGAAATGAAGAGGAGGAATGAAAGTGTAAACTTTCCGTATAAATGCGTCTCTGCGGTCGCTGAACAACGTTTTCATTTGAGCGTTGAGAAGAGAATACATTTATTTGTACATCGATAAGTTTGTTTAAAATAGAGATTTAACTTTAAACCCTTCCCATAACCCAAGAGTCATTTATAGAATCTGTAACACTGTGGCTAAAGTGTGTGTGTGTGTGTGTGTGTGTGTGTGTGTGTGTGTGTCAGTTTGTTCACTAAAGTTTGTCTTCTTAACCTTCTTACAGTCTTACGGGCAGATGCCTCAGTGCGCTTTTTCTTCTTCTTTTCACTGATCTGTTCAGTGTCCAAAAAGACGACGCCCGCCTGTACGACGGCGCCAGGGTTCAGGGGGTCGGGTCACTGGCAGAAGGGCGAGGCCGTGGGGTCAAAGCCTTTGAAAACGTCCTTCAGCGATGCTTTGTCCTGCTCTGTGGTCGCCTGGTCGGGCTGCACCGGGCTGTTGCCTCCAAAGGGGCTGCCCGTCCCGCTGGGCTTGGCCGCCTGCTTGACCACAGCAAACAGCGAGGACACCGGGAGGTTGTGGACGCCTGCGGGTTCACCGGCGGCTCCGGGAGCCCCCTGACCTCCGGCGGCGGCGGCGCCGGGCCCCCCCTGGGCCGTGGCGTTGGGCGAGGGCGCGGGCTTGGGCCGAGGCCTGTTGTAGCTGTTGTATCGGTCGGTTCCTTGCTCTGCGCTCTTCTCCGGCTCCGGCTGGTCCAGCGCTGACTTCCGGACAAACAGGGGCTCCTTGGACTTGGGCTTCACCGGCGGCGGGTCGCTGGGTTTGGACTCCGCGCCGGCTGAGTTGGGGGAGCCGCCGGAGCCGCTGCTGACGCCAGGGCTGCCTGGTTTGTTAGTCCGAGGGTCGTACAGGCTGATGCTGCTCAGCACGCTGGCTCCCCCTGGTGGCCCGGCTCCCGCACCGCGGCCTGCCCCGCCTGAGGAGAGCAGCCTCGGGTCATAGGGGGCGGTGGCGGGGGGGGAGGAGCTGGATGTGGTTGCCTGAGGAGTGGAGGCGGCGGCGGGAGGAACGGGGTCGGATGGTTGCTTCAGCGCCGACTTCTGCGGCTGCAGACGCGGGTCGGTGAGGCCTTTACGGGACGTGCGGGGGTCGACGGGCTTTTCTGCCGGCGGGGGAGGCATCGGGGGAGGCGGACCCAGCAGCGACGTGGGGGCGATCGGGGTGGGTAGGAGAGGAGGGGAGGGAGCCTGGGAGGGGCTGGAGTTAACGGTCTTCAGGATACGAGACAGCAGTTCAAAATCTGGGAGGGAGGATGAGGAGGACGAGGAGGACGAGGAGGAAGAGGAAGAAGAAGAGGGAGCGGGGCGGTCCAAGGAGGAGGGAGGGAGCTGAGCAGGAGGTGGCTGTGGGAGCGGCGTTTTGAGTGATGTTTTGAGTGGCGGCTGGGTGCGGGACAGACGTGGGTCTATGGAGGAGACGGGAGGGATGCCTGGTGGGAGGGGAAGGAGGTCCTGCTTAGGGAGAGGTAGAGGGAGGAGATCCTCGGGCGACCAGGTGATGGTTTTGGAGAAGGCCGGCATGTGGAGAAGGATGTCCTTCTTGATGTGGCTGAACTGCTGCAGCTGCGAGCGCGGGTCTCTCAGAGCCATACCCATGAGCGGGTCTAGAGGAATCGGCACGGGCTTGTCCCGCAGAACCCGCTCAGCCTCCTCCTCCTCCACCGCCGGGGTCGTGAGCGGCGGCGGCTTGTAGACCAGGGGCGGCTCCGGTCTGAGAGTGGGAGGCGAGGAGGAGGATCCCGTGGAAACGGCGCCAGACAGCCGGGCCAACCTGGGGTCTGCGGGCGGTCCGGAGGACGACAGCGTGGGCACGGGGTGGGCCGAGTCGCCCGAGTCCGTGGCGCGCGCCAGGCGCGGGTCCCGAGCCAAGCGAGGGTCCGCCGGCCGAGCCGGGGCGCTGGCGGGAGGAGCCTTCTGGAGCCGGGGGTCGCTCGGGGGGCCGTCGGATTTTTGGGGCGCCTGGGTCTGCTGACGGAGCGTCTTCAAGATGGAGGTCACGCTACCGCCGCCGTCCTCATCCTCACTGGAGTACCAGTTCCCAGAGTCACCTGAGAAAGAAGTGTTTGGGTGTTAAAGAGTAAAATAGGAAGGGAATCTTTAAAGGTTTCATGACTAATACACCAACAGCTGCAGACGCTTGTTGTCTACCTTCAGTGTCTCTGCTCTTGTCTGCTCCTCCCTCCGCCATCCTGCGAGCTCTCTCCTCCTCCTCCTGCTGCTTCTGTTGGATCCTCATGAACAGGACCCGCTGCGCTGGAGGCAGGAAGTCGGGCACGGACATCCCGCCCTGATTGGCTGACGCCCCGTTGGCAGAGCCGTCTGGGCCGCCGGGCTGATTTCCAACATTGCCCCCGATCTCGTCCATACCAGCAAAACCCTGGTAGTTGTCACCTGAGAGGAAACAGCAGTTCCACTAAAATGAGATGTTTTCAAAACACCAGATAACGCGTTAAGAGCAGGCGATAGAGTCCTGTCCCTCTGCCTCCTAATGATGTTTACTTTGTTTCTGAATAAAGTGTTTTACAACGATCACTGGTTTTTCTTTCCCATCTAACTCCAATTAGTGAATTCATGTTTATTTCCTGCTGAATTGGTTGTTGTTTGTTGGAACAGCAGAAGATGGTCCTGATGAGTGTTTATTGTGTTTCTGTCGAGTTCAAATAAAATCAGCCAAGTAAAATGACTGTTGTGTGACTGGAGTCTTGTGTCTTTCAGGAGAACTTATTGCTGAATAATTGTATGACTTTGTACAAAATTAAATCATAATTAAAATTCTGCTGGTGTTATGTATTTGATATTCACTAGCAGGCACCAAAGGTTAGCTCGCTGCTTTGTCTTTAATCGTTCAGCTCACCTTCTTGCACCACTCCCTCCATCGTCAGACCGTCCTGCTGGTTGAAGAAGGGGTTAAAGAAGTTTCCTCCAGGAGGAGGACCTGGAGGCATGGGCATGTTGGGCCCCGGGCCATGTGGAGGGCCGTCGCCGGGGGGGAATCCTCCCATCATGGGCGGTCCGCCGGGGCCCATGTTGGGTGGCCCCTGGTTCATCCCGAGGTTGGGGCCCATGTTCTGCATGTCAGGGGGCATCATCCCCGGGGGAGCAGGGAAGCAGGGTGGGGGCCCACCGGGGGCCCCTTGAGCTGGAGCCGTCTGGCCCTGGTTGCTGGTGGGAGTCTGGCATCTGATGGAGGAAGAGTTCAGATTCACAGAGCGGCTGCCAAGAGACTTGCGAGGTGAAAACATTAGGAGTTCAAAAGAAACCGACTAAACACACTGTTTTTGAGTTAGTAAATGTGTGCCTTTACTGTGCAGTGTGGGTACTAAAGATGTTCAGAGACCCTTTCAATCCTACTTCATAGTGCAAAGATCAAGTTCTCCTTTAAGAGGTGCACATGAGAACTTGGCCGACTCCTTTCATAAGATCAGCAGCAGCATTTTCTGCAGTTTGTGAATACGAAAACGTTTCTGTTTCATTCTTAATGTTTCTTTTCGGATTCCTTACCTGACGGCCAGTTTATGAGCCAGCTGTCCTGTCGGCTTGACTTTAATCTCGAACAGCGAGGGGATCTTTTTGCATGCGGAACCTCCCCCTCCGCCGCAGGGAGGTGGGGGGCCCATGTGGGGCGGAGGGACATTGAGATTTGGGGGCCCGCCTTGGAAGGGACTTCCGTCCGGCCCATGGACCGGGGGACCAACACAGGGGTTAGGCCCACAAGGCCCACAAGGCCCTCCAGGCCCTGGGCTCGGGCCTGGGGGACATTTGTTGACAATGGGGCCCTGGTTAGGTGGCGGACCCCCAAAGTCACCCACAGGAGGCCCGCCAAAATCCCCAGGTCCCATGTTGGCGTCCAGAGGGACTGGGCGAGGAGGCGTCGGGAGGAGACCGACCCCAGGAGGGGGTTTGGGGAGAGGGTTGATCCCCTGCTTCTTCAGCTCCTCCACCTCCTTCTCGTCCTCGGCTCCGGCCTCGGCATCCTCTGCCAGCATCTAGAAAACAAAAATCTCCACCTGTGAGTTCATCTGAAATATTTTCCTCAAGGTATTTAAAAAAGAAAGAAGGAAAAAAGAGCTGGATGTACATGTGATACTAATGCATAAAACATGTTTTTCGGAACGTTTAAAGATCTACAGAGCTCACAGCAGCGTAGAGGCCGGGGAGCGTTGAGAGGATGCTAGTGCTACCTTGTTCAGCAGGTCCTGGGTGTCATCGTTGAGGGCGTCATGAGAAAACATGCACTCGTCGCCGTTGACGCAGTTCCCCGTGGTGTGGAACAGCTTGCAGGGGAATTCACGTGGCACTGGAGTCAAGGAGGAACACTCAAAAAAAGACAAGTGGACAGAAGACACAAACTTCTGGCTGTGGTCCTCTGAATTATTACAAACCCCACCGCTTCGCTTGGCAAGATGCGCCCTGTGTAATTCAAGGGCCTCCATGCGCTGGCCATCTTCACTCACCACTGGAAGTCAATGCTCATCCCTAACCAAACGCCGCTCCTTTTACCCACTTTGCAGGGTGGGCCCCGCCAAGAAAAGCAGCCGGATTGATAATTACGTGGTTAACAAAATCGTCCGCTTCAACATCCCCATGATTCCCTTGTAGTAATACGGACTCTCTGGGATGTAAAGGATATCATGCATGTAAGGACAGTGGTCCGCTCGGGCACAAAATCCGGTGATGTAGAACTTGCACAGCTCCTTCTTCTTGGGCAGCTCGATGTCGTGGCTGAAGTTGCAGTGGTCCCCCTGGTGGTTGACAAATGAACAAAGGGCCAAGAATGAAATCTGAGCATCCAGAGACTAACTTATAAACCACCACGGACAACAAATAAATGTTTTCTTTCCTTTCCATTTCCTTTGAGAATGAATTTAGCTAACCATATTTTAAAACATGTGTAGCTATTTGAACTTAAAGAGACCCACGTAGACCCTGTTTGGTCTTTTTTTAGTTGGTGGATCTTCAGACTGAGAAAGCAGGTTGAACAGTGTAAGTGCTGTACGTGCTGAAAGCTGAGAGCCAAAAGTAGTTTGAGCTCAAACTAGTGCGTAAACTTGCTCTCGTCATAAATCAACATGAATATAAAATGAATTGTGAAAGTGTAAAAGAGATAAGTCCACTATGGTGGAAGTAAATTGTTTCAGCTTTTGGGTGGATACCATTTCTTACACAGAGTTGGTGCTAAATGACTAAACAAATGTACCACTAAAGAATTTATAAAAATGATCAGAAAGCTCTACAAAATACCAAACTAAGACACCAAGACCTTGAGGAACACCAGAGACGAATCCATAATGTCATTAGCTATAAAAACATGACATATTTTCTGATCGTGTGTGCGATCTTACCCAAGTGCAGCGCCCCTCGATGTAGTATTTGCAGATGGCCTTTCCTTTCTTATCCTGGTGCTTCTCGTTCATATTCCTCCTCCCTGGTCCCGGTCCATCGGCTCCACCACCTCCATCCTGGAATACATCCACACAAAGCCAGAGCAGAGTTTGCATGAACCCGCTCTGAATTTGTCAGCTTTGTGTAAGGACACTTCAGGCGGATGTGACGACAGTACAAAAGCCTCACCCCGTTGTCCATGTCGCCGTTGTTGTCATCGTCGTTGCCCATGTCGCCTCTTCCTCTCCCGCGGTTTCGACCTCGTCCTCCTCTGATCATGCCCCGCCCTCCTTTGCCCCTCCCTCGCCCACGGCCTCCTTTAAGCCCTGGTGAAGAAATGGAAGACGGCGTGAGAGGGACTGAGCCGAATGAGCCTTTTCTTCAGGACAAGTAAAGATGAAAAACACACACATGAACAACCACCGAAGACCCAAACTCACCTCTTCCTCGGTCTTTGGACTTCTTGTACTGATTGAGTTCCTTTGAGTAGTCATCGTACTCATCGTCGCCCATGTTGTCATAGTCCTCCTCTCCGAACTGTGAGAACACATTTCAGGTGTCACAAATTTAAAGGGATAGTTATTTATTATTACTAATATTATTATTATTATCTGCAATCAGATCGATCGTTATCGATACTCACTTCAAAGTCACAAGTTTCCATTGACTAAAACATACATTAATACTCTCAATAACAGTTGCTGGTCTACGGTAAATCTAAGTTAACCCTGCAGACACTAAAAGTCACACAACAGCACAAACACACTAATCGATGGCGGTCTTTGGAGAGTAAAATCATTGGTTTTGTGAATGGGGTCTGTTGGCTCTGAAGACAGCAGGGCTAGTCATAACGGCTACAGTTTAGTAAAGTAAAGCAACAACTGTGCAAATACACAAAACAGCAACGTGTTTTCTGGACTTTGACCAAAGCAAATAGGACCTCGCGCCTCACCTCCATCTCTTCTCCATAGCCGTCTCCATCCTCGTTGTCTCCCCCCATCTTCCCTCCGCCACCTCGGCCTCCCCTTCCTCTGCCTCCTCCTCCTCGTCCCCTCCTCCCTCCCCTCATTCCTCCGCGTCCTCTCTGGTTCTTCATGCGACCTTTGCCCCCTGCCGAGACAAAAGGGCCAATTGAAACGAGTCAGCATCTTATGTGTGAATTTGAATTAATAACAAGCTTTTTGGGGAAAAAAAGCTCTTTTGTCTGTCCATAAACGTGCAAATGAAACACAGTGGCACATTATTTTGAAAGTCTGTTCCGAAGAGGAACTAAGTAAATAAATACACATTTTCATGAAGTAGTTGAGGGCCTTTTCCCTCACATCTGGCCTCACACACACCGGGGAAATATTTACCGTGCAGAAGTCTATTTTTCAACTCCAAAAGCTTTGACCCGACCGCCGAGGATCCGCCTCGCCCGCCGCCCCGGCCGCCTCCTCCCTCCTTGGCCTTGCGGTACTGGTTGAGCTCCTTGGTGAAGTCGTCATACTCCTCGTCCCCAATGTCCTCCTCTTCCTCGCCCTCGAAGTTGTCCTCTTCAAACTCGTCGTAGCCTCCGTAGCTCTGCTTGTCCATCTTCATGTAGTTGCCCTTCTTTGGGCCGCCGTAGCCGCCGTGCGGCTGGAGACGGGTTCACGTGTTAGGAGATTCAATTCAATTCATGCTTAAAGTTACTTTAAAAAACAACATTTGACTGAGATACATTCAGCCATCAATCTAGTTATTTGACTCACAGGTGGCAGGGGGTACTGTGGGCTGTACTCTCTGTACTTCCTCTTCTTCTCACTGGGACTGTAGTCGGAGTCGTCACTGAAATCGGAGTGGTCGTCATCAGAGGACGCGTGGCGCTGAGAGGAGGAGCCAAACAATAGAGATGATTAGAGAAAGAAGTTCAATTTAAAATGTGGGTCTTATCTCAGTTTTCTACTCGTCGACCGTCTTACTTTGTGTTTGGATTTGCGTTTCTTCTTGGACCTCCTCTTCTCTCGATCCCTGTCCTTCTTCCTCTTCCTCTTGCGACGGTGGGATCTCTCGTCATCCGAGTTGCTGCTGGCGTGGTGCTCCTTGCTCCGCCGGGGCCTCTCGCCGGCCCCGTCCCCTCCGGCTTCGCCTCCTTCGGCTGCTTCATCACCGCCACCGCCATCTCCTCCTCCTCCTCCTCCTCCTTCTCCTCCACCTCCCGGTGCTGTTACTGCTGCTGCTGAAGTACCTCCACCGATGTCCTCCTCCTCTACTTCTCCCCCGTCATCTTCCAGCTCGCCCTCCTCCAGCTCTCCATCCTCTGGCCTGCATACGTAAAGAACACACGCGTGTTACATATGTGACGTTCCTGAGGGACTCTGCCCAGGTTCATATAACTTTTTTTTTTTTTAAATTTAAATTGTTTTTTTATGTGTATTTAATGGTTTCTTTTTTAGCCATGAAAAAGGAGTACAGAGGGTCGGCACGGTCGACATGAAGTACTTTAAGCGTTCATAGCGTATCCAGCACCAGTGGTAAAGCCACATTCCCACTGTTTAAACTCAGTCAAACCAGAGTTACTGAAAATAAAAGCTTTCAGAGAAATGGAGAAACCCGCTCAGCATCAAACAGCTGACTGAGACCCTGAGGCGTGATTTGAGCCGAGTAATTTGAAAATTGATTATACTCGCAGCACTTGTTGCCGTGAAGACTTCTCGTTCCAAACGACACAACCGGATTTCTGTTGTTTTTTTTTAAACTACTGCTACTGTTGTTATATACTGTACAAATATATTTAACAAACATACATTCACAGCACCTCTATTTGTCCGTTCATAATACTGAAGAAGCCATTACTTCACATATGCACATAACACACACTTGCAGTGAACATGCAGTGTGATGATAAATAATCATTTCAGTTTGGCAAACACACCTAATTGTCAACGTCAGCAGCTAAGCAAGCGACCACAGGATATTTAGTCAATACAAGGATGAGATTAAATAAACAACATGTTGCTCACGTGGGCCTGATGCACATTCATTAAATCTAATAAGCACCATTCTAATTAGATTCATCCACACTATGTCAGCTCTACCTCAGCAAGTGTCACATGTAATATCTGTTGTATGTAGTGTGAAAATGTGGTCCGTCTGGCATACGTTTTTTTTTAAACATGCCCACACAAACACACATGCATAAGGTCAGAACCACCATAGTGTCCGAGGATGAGGGGGGGGAGACTTAATGTGCTGTTACTGTGGTCAACTGCCCGGGAAGGACCACGATGTCCCTATTGGATCACATATGCAGGCCTGGTGGTTGAGATGTTGTTTTAACAAGCGAACGGTGTCATTCAATCTAAATTCTAAAAGCACTGACGTTTTTTTTTCATTTAACTAATACAAATCATTAGCACGTACCATTTCCTTCCCGACAAGCCACCCTTGTATCTAAGATCATGACCACCTATGGACCACATTTTAAACATGGTTCCAGTGGTCAGCAATTTTTTTCCGGCTTTTTTTCTGTGCTACGGGGTGCGACATTATGTATGTAACAGGCGAGGACGGGGATCACATTTCAATGACTTGACACTCCCTGTAGGAGCAATCAGGTCTTGGTCCGCACCCAAAAGGCTGTCTGCAGCAAGCTGGGAGGGAAGCCTGAGGCCGCAGCAAATGTGAAGCGGATTGCCCGCATTACAGTATCCTGAAAATTAAATTCCATCAAAGAGCAGCACACAGTGAACGGAGGAGACAAAGCAGGTGGTGGCTTTGAGGCAAATGGTGTGTGTGTGTGTGTGTGTACACACAGCACCCCACCACATCCTCAGAATGCCAGCTTCCTCTGGGGAGACAGGGCAATAATCAGCTGTGATAATATGTGCTTCATCTCTCTGCGGAGCAATACAGCACGACGGTGACTTGTTTCCAGTGACTGGTGAACGCCACTCGGCCTATTTCACAGATTCAAAGTCAACGACTTCTGTATTTTTTCTGTAAGAAAAAACATAATTTTAAGATTCCAATGAAGCCCCACTATGTTTGTTGACGAAATTTCTTTTTTAGGAGTCTGAAGCAACAAAAGAGACTTTGCCCAAAACTTTTAGATTTTAGGGAGTTGCAGGGATTTTTGCAACAAAGTTATCCAGATTTGGTTTGAGAACCAGGAGTTGCTCCACACAAAAACTCCTTGTATCTGCTTGTGAGTTACAGAACACAATCTCGAAGAAACTTATATCTTCATATTTGTGCTTGTTTGAAAACAAAATCCTCAGTTGCTTCCAGCATCTTTACCGTCATAGGACGCAAAGCAGCTACAAAAATATGAACACACACACCATTGTGTCGGGTTTTCGGTCAATATTTGCTCAGTATCAACATGTTTACTCAAAATAATTTTAACAGTGGCACTTTAGTCGCTTGACTTTGCTGAACTCTTCCCCGGCTCCTTGTCCCTGAACCAGCTCCCAGCTTTGAATCCAGACACAGCAAACTCAGGAACATCCTCTCACAAAGCCAACTCACTAACTGCTGTGTGGCGTGAAACTGGCCTGTAAATCAGCTTGGACATATAGACCCGTCACAATAGAGGCCCCTCTATTACAGGGATTTCACTGTACTATGGGAGGAGGACTTAATGAATAGGGAGTGGCTGGGATTCACTACAGGCAGAAGCTGTGGGCCTCTCTGACCTGAGATGCTGTGCAAACATCACCTGCTGCCAACAATGTGCCAGTTTCAGGGGAGAAAAACTTACAATGCAAACAAACTCCATCCAGACTTCTCTATACTCAGCCAAAGTAATGAGCAGGCCAGGTTAGTGGGATTATAAGTCCACCGAAACATACATAACAGACCTGCGATAGGAAAACCTGTTATTGATAAGAGCCTACACAGGTACACGTGTACTGCTGACGACTAAATGCAGACAGATCCAGGTACTCCATCAAAACTAACACGTTTCCATGTATGTCCATTCATGCTATGCCAAACCGATATCAACATCTCTGACAATGCCCAGCTAGC
This sequence comes from Clinocottus analis, assembly GCF_023055335.1. NCBI lineage: Eukaryota > Metazoa > Chordata > Actinopteri > Perciformes > Cottidae > Clinocottus > Clinocottus analis. The sequence goes on from NW_027175931.1 coordinate 24,379,862, forward strand.
AGACAGCCACAAAGCTCTAAAAGTTCAACAAAGCACAAGATCGATCTAGTCTATGAGGGATGGCTGAATCACAGGATTTACCATGCATTATGGTACATTGTTAGCTGAGTGGATAAGTCCATTACTCAACTCACTCTAGAAGCAAAGGGCCATGATTAAAATGGGGAATACTTACTGTGGCAGGGGTTCTTCACATATTGCACTCAAAAACATTGAAAACGTTTTAGTTTAGTTTTTGCTCACGAACCTTTTAGGGGGAATTAGTGGGGTTTGTGGGACTTGGCTATGGGGCCAAATGAGGTAACATGCAGCACATTTGCCAACTGGGGATTGTGGAGACAAAAAAGAGGGAACTTTGTGTTTGACTTTAAACACTTCTGGGATGCTTTGCAGACGTTTTACACATTTTGGGGGGGTTGGAGGGGTACTTTTGTGATGTTTGGGACGACTGTGAATAAAAGTGGTGTTAAGACAAACAGCAGGCAGCACAAACGCGTTGGTATCAAAAAGAAAAGCTAGCTTAAGTAAGCTAGTAGGCTACAAAAGGGATTAGTCGATAACGTAACTTCCATAAATTAACACCTAATGGGTAGCTAACGTTTGAGACTCGAGGGGGAACGAATCCAAAATATGAAAAAGGATCAACCGGGACTAAGTTATGCGCTCATACGAGCGTTATTAACGTGGAAAGACGACGACCAGAGAGCAATTTGTAAGTGCGTAGAGCTAAACGAGGCTTCTTGTTGAAGGTACGTTTACAACAACTGACCGGATTATACGATCATTTAATAGCACATACTGATCGATTAATATACACGTAGTTGATACCAAGGTTATTAGTTAACGCGACGTGTATTAAACGGAGAGGTTTGAACCGTCGACATGAGATTACTATCAAGTAAACATATTAGCCGTTAGCTTAGCCGCCCTCTCGTGCCAACAAGCTAATGCTACTCCGTTAGCTTGAAGTAGGCCTTTCGGTAGAGAAAGACTGTCGGATAGTTTGGGTATCTGTGGCAGAACAGTTACTTCACCACACAGAAAAGTATTTGAAATCAAGCACATTAGTTAACTTGTTTTGTAACAATGGGAACGTAATTAACCGATGCTTTGGAATCGCTGAATGGTCTTGAATGGCGGTGACGGTAATATTTATCAGCTCTTTCAACTTCTTTCTTTCTTCATACAAGTTGGGTCGAGTCGATTGGTCGTTGATTGGATTAACGTAATAAAATACAGGGAATAACGTTATCCAGGTGAGGTTTGGCCTCCCAGTTGGCGGTGTCGTGTCAACATGGCGTTCTTTACCTCTGTACTCGTTTTCCAAAAAAGGCGAGTTTAATCCCTCTGACAGAAAAAGGAAAAAGAAACCCCGGGCTTTTTGTGTAAAAGCACAGGACAAATAAATAATTTCATATAAATATGATTGTAGAATTACTCGACCTTTCGTCAGTCAGGAGACTGTTGTGTTCGTGGTTGGTAGTTGGGGAGTTTGGATGAACAGTCATGCTTTCCACAGCCATTTCCTCTAGCTACATTGAGGTGCAAAAAAATTACAACTCGACACTGGTATCTACTGGCTTATGCGTCAATTCACTAGGATCTACTTGATTTTGGTTTTAAGGAAGAGTTTCAGTTCATAGTAGGCAATTCTCCACTACAGTTGTAAGAGAAATATGATGAAATTGAGTCCTGACGTTCTCCGTCCTACAGTAGCGATGTGAAATGACGACTGATAAGCCTAAAATGGCCGTCTGTCTTCTCATAAGAGAAAAGGGGCGGGGTTCCGATAATGACATCAGGACGAATAACGTTCTTGTACGCTCCTCACGGAAAGTGCCGAATGGTAATTCAAAAGGGCAAATTATGCCTCCGAGCTTGACTCGCAGGTGCACTTGCGGAGCAAATTGTGATAACGGAATATCCGAACTGTTTATTGCCAAATACGTTACACATACAAGGATAGTAACACAAATATATATATATATATATATATATATATATATATATATATATATATATATATTACACATAATAATATTGAATTTAGATTAATATTTAATATAAATGTACTTTGGCGTTTACCTTTTTGTCGCCTTTTACATTTTACATGTTTTAGTGTGTGTCACTTTACCTTCATATAATTTAGTTACTGTTGTATTACCTGTTTAGATCTGTGTATACATATATTTATTACATCTCAATAAATATACGTTTGCTAGATTATTGGTTACATTACGTTCTCTCATTACATACAATTACCTCTTGACCACATACGTATTTCATATTCACACGTTATATTTCATCTCTCTGTACTGCTTTATCTCTCTGTACTGCTGTAGGTCAAAATTATATTCTCATTTTGACCTACATCTGTTTTATTATTATTATACATATTTGTTCCAAGTATTAAATTGCCAAAGACTGCTTCCCTGTAATTGTAATGCATCTGACAATAAATAACTTCAAACTCAGCTGTCTCAACATCTGGTAATAATGTATTACTTTCTTTGGATAATGTTCTCATTATTTCACGTTATGCTTTAGAGATGCAGCATTCAAACAATTCAACTATTATTCATATTGCAGTTTCCTGAAAACAATTTAGCACATTGAACCTGGGGCTTCATAGGGCCCCGTGGGCTTTCAAATGTTGCCCTCAGTCTAATGACAAATGAGGTACCCATCTTATTAAATGTTGTAGGTACAGTAATGGTTTTGTCGCATGTGAGGAAAGGAGAACTTTGGAGAAATCTTCAAGAATTTCAGGTTGAGCAAGTGTGTAACAGTAAGTTCCACTTGACGCAAAGGTAAACACACAGATTATCTTGGCGGCCAAGGCAGGATAGGGCTCTGTTTAGGCCTCTTGTGGAATATAAAGTGCTGCTGTCTGATTGGAACTCAGGAAAAATAGCACCTCTGAGCTTTTTGAAAATAACTGTTTAAATGTTCGTAGAAGACAACACCGAGGGTAAATTTACCCACACGGCAGCCCTGCCAGTTTAATGAACTGCCGGTGTGAGATAAAGGGTAAACCAAATATAGAACAATAGCTACTGGTTTAAAGTTACGTTGCTGGGCTTACTGGCCGATGCATATTTTATTTTTTTTATTACAAGCCAGTAATAGTTATACATATATGAGATTTGAATGAAAATGCAAATCAGATATACACCTAAAAAACTAAACAACTATGAAGAAATGTTTGATATGAAATTGAACGGATAGTACTGCTATGAACTAACAGAGAAACAAAATAAATGATTATATTAAAATGCGAGAAAAGGTCGAAAACACATCTATTGTGTGTCGATCGGACGACGTCATCACTCGGCGCCCATTCAGCGGGACTGCCGTGGCATTTGAAACAACCGCATCTGTAGCTGCACTGAAAGAGGGCTCTTTTTTCACCGCGATTCCCGTCTGCAAAGAGATCCAAAATGATCGATACGATCGAAAAGGAGGACCCGGTCATCAGCGAGGAGGAGGCGGCCCAGTACGACCGCCAGATCCGCCTGTGGGGTCTCGATGCTCAGAAGAGGTCAGTTAGCTCACTTAGCTCGCGGGGCTAATCGGCGGCGCGGAAGGTTTGAGACGTTGCACTCCTGCTCGATTTTGACCAACGTTTTGACCATTTAAGTAACATATTGCGGACATCTGGGACTGAGATGGTACGAGTTGGCAATGGGGAAAGTGTTCATCTTCCATACTGGTCATATAGGTCGGCATCTTTGCATTGTGCATCAGAAAAAAACACTCCCGTTTCAAGTTGAAGTCCTGAAATCGTTACAAAATAGTAATGGCGCACTGTACAAAAAATAGTCCCCAACAAGTACACGTCTTGCAATGCAAATGTTACTGATATGTAAACGTACATGAGTATAACAAGGAACATGTACCTAAAGTATTGGAAGTAGCTAAAGCAGAGAAGTGTCACTCATGCATTATTGTAAAACCAGTTATCTTGTATTAGCTGTTCGGTATTTTTTATTTAGAAGTGATTTTAATTTGTAAAGTAACCAAATCTACTAGATAATTGTAATGCAGGAAAGAGTACAATATTTCCCTCTGAGGTGTAGTGGCATAGAACTATAGTAAAAGAACGAAGTATAAATACTTCAAATTCCACCACTGTTGTGATACATATAGTTGTAATATAGTTATAATTACAGCCGGGATATCAATTTCAAAAGTCTGAATGCTTTATCTTTGATATCAGACATGATGGCAGTTTATTGCTTTGGTGTTGGTGTTATTGAGAGGGCAAGCCACTTGTAACGCTCCATGCAAATGAAATCAACAAACCCCTGTTTCTGATTTAAATATCAGTCAAACATTGTTTCATCATAATCTGTTGCTTATAATAGTAGTTTCTCTAGATTTACCGGTATATTATCTCTCTACATCTCTCTACATTTATTTAGGTATTTTTTTAACTAATATGTTACAAACCTGTGTCGCACAATATAAAATATTTTCATAATCATGTCCTATTGTTTTTTTGTGTTTTGTTTTTTTTACAGATTACGAGGGTCCTGTGTGCTCCTGGCAGGTTTGGGTGGTCTGGGGGCTGAAGTGGCCAAGAACTTAATCCTTGCTGGAGTTAAAAAACTCACTTTGCTGGATCATGAAATGGTACGCAGTACAAACAATATAAAACGCTTGTTCTTTTCTCCGTCCTCATCAGAGGTCACTGTCGCCTGCAGAGTGGACTCAGGCTTTTGCTTGAATCTGGTCTTTGTTTTCAGATACCACCTAAACATCTGCATGATATACTCATAGCACAGACATAATGGCAGAGTAAACGGCCAGTCTTTGCTGTACTGTGTGTGTATGTCCACTAGAGGGAGCCTGTGACAAAGTAATGATTTTGCTATTATTATTCAGCTATTTTGCTTCTGGGTTTATTGTGGCAACTTTGCAGCAACAGCATAATTCTGTCTTCACATCATGTTTTGAGGAGGAAATGCTCTTGTGTGGCCCTGCAGGTGTCGGAGGAGTCGTGTCGAGCCCAGTTCCTGGTTTCGGTGACGGCTCAGGGTCAGAATCGAGCCCAGGCCTCCTTGGAGCGCGGGCAGAACCTCAACCCGATGGTCGAGGTCAACGCAGACCAAGACCGAGTGGAAGACAAGCCAGACGACTTCTTCCTGCAATTCGATGCGGTGAGAGTTTACGAAAACCACTGAAAACCGGACTGAGGATATGTTCATGTCCACGTATCACGGGGATGTTTTAAAACTAAGATGAATGATTTGACTTCAAAGTACTTCAAACTCATTTGAGCACGCGGTTCTGTACACCACCCGGTCCAACCTCTAGATGCCGCTCGTCGGTCTCCACCTGCCTGAGTCCTCTGAAGCAGAGCGATGCTGGGCTTTGTTCGAAGAAACACATTTTTTTGTGTCTTGATTCGATGTTCGGTCTTACCGCCGAGTTGTGAAGTGATTTGCCTGTAAATTATACAACGAGGACAGCGGCCCTTTGAGAGCCGGTGTTTGTCTAACATGGTCCCAGGGTGGAGAGCAGTGGGTGGAGAAAGAGCTTTCTGGTTGGCTATCAAAACAATCGCTCCACTCATGTGATACTTTGCCAAAAATTTAGACCTGGAGGACAAACATGGGCATCTTCCTGCAGCAGTTTGATAAAATATGATCTAAGTAACCAATGTACTGAAACTGAGATGACTATGATCCCGTAATTCACTTTTTTACATTTACACTGGATCAAGAGTGAAAGCATGTAGGAAATACAGCGCTGCCATTGTCCCGCTGCAGACCGGCTGTTAGACTTCGTCTGCACCGAGCTGTGCGTGTTCGCCCTCAAGCGTTCGAGTCACTCTCCACGTTGAGAAGACAGAAGGTCTTATTGTGTCAGAACTCAAGGCATTCAATTCCCACTGGGTGTTCACGCATTCAACTGTGACAAACAATTCTGATTATACTTTTGTTGTCGAGTCAGCAGATGGGTTTAAAATGAGCAATACACAGATTTCAATTAATTGATTTCCACGTGAAGCTCAACAAACACGCTGGATCTCAGCTTCGAGAGACAACTACGCAGTGGAACGCCGTGAGTGGAATAACAGAGGTTTTCTCTTCTGCCCTCCTGCTGTGTCTGAATTGTCGGCGGTCTTCCTCCCTCTGGGGGAGGGAGGGAGGGAAGGAGGGAAGGAGGGAGGGAAAAAAGGAGGGAGGAAGGAAGGGAGGGAGGAAGATAGCAGCAGACAAAGTGAAGTAAGGACGTGATGAGATTGATGTTAGTAGGACGGAGGGAGGATGAGGGGAGGGAGAGGAAAAGAGAGGGGGAGAGAGAGAGAGGAAGGAGGAGAGAGAGCGAGAGGGGAAGGGAGGGGAGGGGGGAGAAGGAGAGAGGGGGGAGAGTCGAGGGAGAGGGAGAGAGAGAGAGAGAGGGACGGTGGGAGGGAGAGAGAGAGGAAGGGAGGGAGAGGGAGGAAGGAAAGAGGGAGAGGGAGACGAAGGAGGGAGAGAGAGGGAGAGAGAGAGAGGAAGGAAGGAAGGAGAGACGAAGGAGGAGAGAGAGGGAGAGAGAGAGAGAGAGGAAGGAAGGAAGGAGAGACGAAGGAGGGAGAGAGAGGGAGAGGGGAAGAGAAGAGAAGGGAGGGGGGAGATGGAGAGAGAGGGAGGAAGGAAGGAGGGAGAGAGAGACGAAGGAGGAGAGAGAGAGAGAGGAAGGAAGGAAGGAGAGACGAAGGAGGAGAGAGAGGAAGGAAGGAGAGACGAAGGAGGGAGAGAGAGGAGAAGAGAGGGGAGGGGGGAGAGGGAGAGAGAGACGAAGGAGGAGAGAGAGGGAGAGAGAGAGAGAGAGAGGAAGGAAGGAAGGAGAGAGGAAGGAGGGAAGAGAGAGAGGGGAATGGAGGGAAGAGAGAGAGGGGAATGGAGGGAGGGAGAGGAAACTCGTTTAAAAGCCTGAGAAGGGGGAAGGGCGTGTCTGTGGCTCAGCGGGAAGATGGAGGGTGATTAAAGTGGAGCGGTTGGAGTGCGGTCACAGTTTTCATACGACAGGCCTTGTTGCAGACGGTGGACATACAACAGAAACAAATGGTCCATCTGTGTCCTGGCAGAGTACAGCTGACTGACTCACTGATATCTCATTGTCTTATGGTGAGAGTGCAACGGTTCTTCTGCTGTGCTTCATTTAAGTTTCTTTGCAAGATGAAACAGAAATCAGAACATACATTGAACCGCGACCGACCAATAGTTTGTTTCTGTTTGTTTAAAGCACCTTTTTTCATCCTTGATAGTCCATCAAATGGAAGGAAAAAGATGGAGGTCAACAGCTGGTGTTGTTTCCACCAGGCTGTTGAAGGAGTTCATCCAAAGTCGTTCCCTCTGTGAAAGAAAGATGAAAGTGTGGCCTACAGAAATGCTCTAGGTGGTGTTGTTCTGCTCTAAATGCTGGGAGCACTGGTCCTCGGCGCTGTTCTGCTCGCTGCTCGTATCAGTGAGATGAGGGTGTTGTGGGGCGTCCTGCACACCCAGTCCAGCACGCAGGATGAAGTGTCCCTGCAGTCAGTTGTTTACAGCCTTCAGGGTGCACAGCGTCGTCTTTCTCTCCGTTTGGTGCTGCGTTCAGGGAGCCTGCTGCAGTCGGTGTGTCCCGGTCCGTTTGGTGCTGCGTTCAGGGAGCCTGCTGCAGTCGGTGTGTCCCGGTCCGTTTGGTGGTGCGTTCAGGGAGCCTGCTGCAGTCGGTGTGTCCCGGTCCGTTTGGCAGCCGGTCAGCTGCTGTCCATCGTCTGTCGTTTCCAAGAAATGGGCAGGTTGAAAGTTATTTGGTGTTTTTTGCTTCAAATTCTTTTCCGATATAAAAGTGTGTCTCTGTCCGTCATTGATTCAAAGCAAGACAATAATTAGCGTTTGATATTTTCTGTTATTGCAAGTAGGTTTTTTTGTTTTTGATGTTATGGTAATAAAAATATAAATAAGTAACGACACTAAAAAAACAAAGCGTGGAGGAGAAGAAGATGCCGATGGACCAAACACCAAATTTCTAGAGATAAAAGTTCCTTAAATGTGGAGAAAAAGCAAGTCTTGAAACACAAACAGCACTTGTTGACAGGACGGACGGCGGTCCATCTCTAAGCGCACAGAACATTTGCAGAAACAGGATTTTTGTGGCGCTCTTTTTCCCTTTCTTCTGGGGAGTTGTTTGGTTGGTTTGCTTTGTTTCACAGTTCACTCTCACTCTGGATTAAATCCTCTGGATTAAATCCTCCTCTGGCGACACATTGTGACTTTCGGGACGCGCCGCAAATTAAAAGCGACGCTGCAAATTTTGCGTTGGTTACAGACGTGGACGGAGAGACGGAAGACACCGCTCTCTATATCTGTGTTCCAGCCCTTCAAGTAGCACGAAGACTCTTCATGTCCTTCATGAGGAAGAAAGTCAACTGGTGTTTCATAGAGAGGCTCAGCTGCTGTTCAGAAGCACCTACTGGTTGTTCTGGTAACCGCTGCAGTGGACCAGCAACCGTTCGACCAGCAGGCCTCTGACCAGTACTCCCTCTGTGTGTGTTTTCCTCCCTCAGGTGTGTCTGACAGGCTGCTCCAGAGACCTGATGGTGCGGGTCGACCAGCTCTGTTCTCAGCACAACATCAAGGTCTTCTGCGGGGACGTCTATGGTTACTACGGCTACATGTTCTGCAACCTGGGAAAAGAGCACAACTACGTTGAGTAAGTGCAGAGCGACAACAAAACAGTTTGTCCAGCGGGATTAAGGGCGAATTATACTCCTGCAACTACAACTGCTGCTGCCACGCAGTCGGAGCCACGGACTCCTGTTGGTTTATAGTTCCTGTGTGTTTTTCATCCTCCAGACCAGCAGGTGGCGCAATGAGCGTTTAGAGTCGACGTTCACGATATCTCCCTCCAGGAGTTCACCTCCATCTTTGTGTCCTGATACTCGTCAGATGGTTTTATAAATGCTCATATTTGTGGACCTCTTCAGCCAAACGTTCTTCAACAGGATCCATTGTTCCTGTTCCTGCTGTGGCTTTTAAAAACAGAGGTATGATGCTGTGAAACCGGACATGAGAGACTCAGAAAGGACGTGGTTAGCGGACCAATCACAGCCTTGTGGGCTGCGTTGCTTTGACTGAGAGTCAGACATTTGGGCGACGCACACAAGCACGCAAAATGGCCGATTTGACCACGCAAGGTCGGCCATGCGTGTCTTGCGTGCTTGCGTCTCTGTTTAAAACCCGAGTGTAACTCAGCCTGTAGAGCAAGCCGCTCACTGCAGAGAGATTACAGAGAGATTATTATAGGCGGCAAAAGTATGGAATGTGTATCAGATGTGTGTTTATTGTGAAGCATCGTTTTCTCAGATGGCACATAATGGTATCGCAATGCTTCTTCTCCATAGAAGCAAACATAAAGTTTAAAGGAGACAGAAGAAGAAAAAGAGAACATGCAGCGGACACACAGCTCCTCTGAGTTTGAACTCCTTGTTCCTGAAAAAACAGGATGTGGTCTGTAACTCTGACTCTGCAGGTCAAAGCCACAAGAGAAGCCCGTGGGCTTCAGACGGGCCCATGTGGAGGCATCTGGCACAGGTCCAAAGACATGTTTGACTTCCTCCAATTTCACACAGAAAAAGGAAAACCACACTGAGCCGATCAGAACAAAACACTAGAAAGCTCGTACGTTCCACTTGACGGGGATGAAAAACATCCACGTTCACATTAGGAGCGCGGAGGAGAGCGGGTGATGTTGAAATCTCAGTAAATCCGGCTGATTCTATGTCGACGATGCATTTTAATGGTCGTTGTAACTCCACTGTCACTGAGATCTTAAACTCGCGCAACGACTACAAATCCCAGAAAGCGTCTCGTCCAACAACTCACGACTTTACATACCGTTAAAATATAAATATAATTCACTATTTCTGATGGTATTCCTTTAACTTTGGGGTCAGGAGCCGGTCTCATGGCGTCATTTCGACAGGTGGAACTGTTATTTTTCATGTTGCAGGATGATTTCTCCACAGGGTGAAATGATATTAAGCTGGAATGAGTGAAGCAGTGATTTGTGTGTCTGAATGCACGCATCAGAACAGACGGATCCTTCATGTGAACTTTGTCTTCTGTAAGACTGACTCTCTGTCCTTCCTTCCTTCCTTCCTTCCTTCCTTCCTTCCTTCCTTCCTCTTTTTAGGGAGAAACCGAAAATGGTGAAACCGACCGGGAAGTCTGGCGACGGTCCGGAGGCGAAGAAGGCCAAAGTGGACCCCAACGAGACCATCATGGTGAAAAAGGTCCAGGAGAGCATCTTTATACACGTTAAACACACGTTAGTTGTTTTTCTTGCACCAGCCACCTGATGCACACAGCTGTTCTGCTGCAGAGCACTTTTACCTGTTTGTTTCTTTAAATGGAGACTAAACTGATGTTGACAAAGGAACACACTGACCAAATCACCCGTTCTCATTTGTGAGGTGTGATCGTCTTATTTCCTTTTCGAGATCCTTATTTTATCTTCAGTCCTTCAGTTAGTTCTTTTTTTCTTCGTTTCTTCTCCTGAGAGTATTTCTTTAAACCACCTCATGTTCACCTCCTAACGACATGAATGTTCTCCAACCAATCAGACGGCCAGCTTCTGCCCTCTGAAGGACGCTCTGGAGGTCGACTGGACGTCTGAGAAGGCCAAAGCCGGGATGAAGAGGACGCCGGTGGACTTCTTCATGCTTCACGGTACGCAGAGTCATTTCATGAACTCAGTTTCAAGTCAGACTTTTCTGGGATTCTTCAAAACCTCCGTTTAGTTTTTTGTTTGTTTCCATGTTGAAGATATTTAAGCTCTGGAAACGGCCTGAGGGTATTTTATGTTCATTTGCATCTTAAGCATTAATCAACGAAAGGAAAATAAAGTACAATACATACAAACTTAACAGATAATTAAGACTATTAGTAGTTGCCACCTCAGAAAGTAGATTTTCAAGATTTAAAAAAGTTTAGAAATTGAGGATAAGTTCTTTAAAGGGGACATTTCTGAATTTGATGCAGTGCTACCTTTTACATTTTCCCACTTTATTCTATGAAATGACCCATATTTAAGTGTTTTCTATGATTTTCTTTTTAAGGAATTCATATTTGTTTGTGAAACTGTATTTTATTTTCCTTATGAGATGATTAGTTTTATATTTCAAAGTGACATCAAGCGGCCCACAACAGCTCCTGGGACCTTCCTGTGTAGGAGGCACAAACAGGACGTCCACACAAATATAACAACTAATCATGAAAGCTCTCAAAAAAGAATAGAAATTTGAAACTGAAAACGCGCAGGCGGCGAGACTGAAACGCACCGTGAACATGCAAACGCACCGTGAACATGCAACAGCACCGTGAACATGCAAACGCACCGTGAACATGCAACAGCACCGTGAACATGCAACAGCACCGTGAACATGCAACAGCACCATGAACATGCAACGGCACCGTGAACATGCAACAGTACCGTGAACATGCAACAGCACCGTGAACATGCAACAGCACCGTGAACATGCAAACGCACCGTGAACATGCAAACGCACCGTGAACATGCAAACGCACCGTGAACATGCAACAGCACCGTGAACATGCAACAGCACCGTGAACATGCAACAGCACCGTGAACATGCAAACGCACCGTGAACATGCAACAGCACCGTGAACATGCAACAGCACCGTGAACATGCAAACGCACCGTGAACATGCAAACGCACCGTGAACATGCAACAGCACCGTGAACATGCAACGGCACCGTGAACATGCAACGGCACCGTGAACATGCAACAGTACCGTGAACATGCAAACGCACCGTGAACATGCAACAGCACCGTGAACATGCAAACGCACCGTGAACATGCAACAGCACCGTGAACATGCAACAGCACCGTGACCATGCAACAGCACCGTGAACATGCAACAGCACCGTGAACATGCAACAGCACCGTGAACATGCAAACGCACCGTGAACATGGAACGGCACCGTGAACATGCAACGGCACCGTGAACATGCAACAGCACCGTGAACATGCAACAGCACCGTGAACATGCAACGGCACCGTGAACATGCAACAGCACCGTGAACATGCAACAGCACCGTGAACATGCAACAGCACCGTGAACATGCGACAGCGATGTCCATCTGGAGAGAAGCTCAACGGTTACAATGTGAAGCCCCAATAACTGGTGGTTGAAAATGTTTAGGAACCATCAAACCGAAGGAACCTTCTGACCTTTTTTTAAGTAAATCTGAGCTGCTCCTTCCTGTTTTTCAGGTTATTTACGGCGTCTGCTGACCTTCTCTGTAGGAGTTGTTATTGTCCCTGTTGTCACCTGCATAGTTTCCATCTCAGGCGTTCCATGGCCAGTCATGTGCACGGAGCGTAGAACAGCTCAACAGCGCATGACGACACGCGCACGAGCGCAGGAAGTAGTTAGAAAATGGGCATCGGGTGCACGCTTGATTTATGGAAACTGTGTCGTAAATAACCTGAAATTCAGTTACAGCTCACAGGATGCACAGGTCACACACTGAATGCACATCCCTGTCCTGTTTGAAGGGCTTCGTACGGGAGCGGCTGCTCCTAGCTCGCTGCGCTAACAGCACAAACTAACGGAGCTAACGGTGTTTTAGAAACAATTTTATTTTAGAAAGTCATATGTCCAAAAATGTCATGTTTTTTTTAATGCATACTTTTGGAAAACTTTGTTCTTCAAACTCTGGTGAGGAACTTGTAATATATTTATATATTGTGTTATATTTAGTTATATATATTACATATTGTGTATATGTGTTATATATATTTATATATTGTGTTATATTTCTTCATATGTAACCACAGCGGCAATACACATTATGCTAATATGTCAGATTAGCATAATGTTTTATCACACAAGCTTCAGTCATAGAAAATAAAATATTCATGTGATCGTGGCACTTCCGTCATGCACGATCACGACATCACACCAATAATCAATGATAAGTGACAGATATTGACAGAAGTTCTTCTCTTGATGTTCGTCTGTAGACGTCCAACGACGTCGCCGCTCGTGTCCTCTACAGATCTGGAGGCTCTTGTGTCCGGTTTTTACCACTAAAATATTTGTTTTGAGCAAAAATAATATGTTTAAACTAATTTCAGTGTCATGCAATTTCTTGTTTTTTCAGTTTTTTTGTTTTCTTTTGAAGTGGAGAAAACTTTACGATCTTGAGGGACATGAACTCAGACGGGTTTCATCCTCGTGTTGGTTGGACGAACACATCCAGATGGGGTCATGTCCTTGTTCCCTAAACAGCTGATTTGTGTTCTCTGACACTTAATTATTCACAGATATTATTATTATCATATTATACTATGATGACAGACGGTGGAAAGTAACTAAGTACATTTACTCGAGTGTTTGAGCTGCTTGTACTTATAAAATATATAACAAATTGTTTGTTTTTTTACTCCACTACATGTACCTCACTGCTGTATTTCAGTGCAGTGGAAGCTCTGCACCTCCAGACGTACTGAAACATGAACGCAGCGGTCATATTTTTTTAGAGTAATAATATCTAACGGGGAACATTTTACTGCACATTGAGTATTTTTAACTTTCAGTTCTTAAAGCAGTATTTGCTGCTTAATCGCCTCGTGGAGGGGTCATTGGTGGTCTCAGTGGTTCTACTTCAGTCAAGGATCTGATGCTTCTTCACCTCTGCAGAGCTGCAGAGCGTCGTGATCTCTGAAGAAGGAGTGAAAGTGTCTTCAGTCTGATCTCTGAGTGGAAACACTTGTTGTTTTATTTAGTCATCGTGACCCAGGAGGACGTGTTATTATTCCTCCACTGTTTCTATATTTAGAGCTCTGGTTTTTTGTTTTGGGCGACCGATGAGGAAGTGGCTCTTCCTCTGTTACAACTGCTTCCTGTCTGACGAGGAACAGTCGGTGATCTGAAACGAGGCTGCGTGTGTTTTTCTTTTGATCATCAATATTGAGTTACATATCACTCTCTTATTGTGCAAGAGAAAAGAGGACTTCAATATTTGGACAACGCAGAAACAAGATATTTTCTTTACATACAAATACAGAATAGTACAAGTCCCACTTAGATGTCCTTCTCACACTTCCACCAAATAAACATGAACCCTCCTGGACAGGTTTTGCATTAAGACTCAGAGGAAAACATCATCTGTGTGAAGCGCATGGCCGTGTCCCTGTGCGTTCATCTGAAGACTGTTGCGTATTGTGCATGTGTAGGCCTCACAGATACTATCGTTGTTCCACTCATGGGCACATTATTATATTCTGTTATGAAACTCTGCTTGATTTCCTTTACTGTGTGTGTGTGTGTGTGTGTGTGTGTGTGTGTGTGTGTGTGAAAGCTGGTGAACTGTCTGTGTAAGCTGGATAGCAACCGCTGCATCTCCATATCATGATAACATTTCTTTAAAACTCCAGTGATTTTTAAAAGAAAATGTCACACGTGATGCTGCTCGACTCCTGACGTGGTAACTTTAACGCGTCTCTTCGTGCAGCGCCAGTGGAAATGGCCGTGGGAGGACTTGACTTCCTCGTGCGGTTTAAGTTAATGGACGAACAGGAAGTACGGGGGCGACGAGCTGAAGTGGCACAGTCTGAGCGGGTGTTGGTTATTTCAAATATTGCTCATGACTAAAACAAAGTGCATGCTTCTGATTTGT